>NC_052149.1:26550932-26859134 GCF_902713615.1 Scyliorhinus canicula
GAAGATGTGGCATTAAGCCCGCTAAGTTTATTGTAATGTATTCAAATTCATGTTTAGGGCATGAACCTGATTACACGCTGGGAACCTCGTGTTCCAAAATCTCACCGCCACAAATTCTGTCTTTGGCCTCTCGTGGTATTGAGTGGCCATTACAGGGTTTTGCACCCATGGGTAATGGGCCCGCTAAATTGCGCTCTTACTGTCAAAATGGGAGAATTCTGCCCAAATTTCTGGATGATCGCTGTTGCCTATAGGACATTACCATTTTATACTGGAGGTGAAGCCAAAGACCAATTTTCACTTTTGTGTGGTAAGTGTTGCCAACAGAAGAATGGGAAAAATTTGAAGAAAAACACTGTCTGAGGGCATCAAAATAGCAAATTCTTCCATCTTTTAAGTTGACTGCAAAATATTTCCAGTTGGCTTCCAACTCGAAAGAATCAATTGCAAAGAATATTTTGGAGCCGAAATTGGTCTGAGCGTTACAGACAGAAAACATCCTAAATATGCATTAATGTGTCGGAATTTCTTTGTGCGCATTGAGAACCTATTGGTGCATTTTTAACCATTTCTCCTAAATACCTCTGATAGAATCTACCTTTTTAGTACAAATCTACCTTTTTAGTATGTAACAAGTTAAAGGAATAAGTGGCCCAATATTTAAAATGGCTTCTTCAAATGGTCTGTTAAAATACCCACATTTCAAACAGGACAGTAAAAATGCTGTTTCTCATGAGAAACATCAAGATCATGAAGCTAGATGAGACCAAGGACACATTTGGCTAAGTCAAAGTTTTTTGGGCAATATTCCCAGAAACTGTTTTCACGACAACGGATAAGGTTAAGAAAGACGTATTTCAATCACCTCATATTAATATTTGATGGACAGATATCTTAATCGAATTGAATTAACCGAATTGAATTGAATAACTTTAACCCAATCACAGCCAGAAAGGGGAAAGACATTAGTGACAGCAATAGTCTTTAAAAAGTATTGCCGGTTTGAACAATTCATTCCGGAATCATAGAACATAGAACATAGAACAGTACAGCACAGAACAGGCCCTTCGGCCCTCAATGTTGTGCTGAGCCATGATCATCCTACTCAAACCCACGTATCCACCCTATACCCGTAACCCAACAACCCCCCCCCTTAACCTTACTTTTATTAGGACACTACGGGCAATTTAGCATGGCCAATCCACCTAACCCGCACATCTTTGGACTGTGGGAGGAAACCGGAGCACCCGGAGGAAACCCACGCACACAGGGGGAGGACGTGCAGACTCCACACAGACAGTGACCCAGCCGGGAGTCGAACCTGGGACCCTGGAGCTGTGAAGCATTTATGCTAACCACCATGCTACCCTGCTGCCCAAATCATCTGTCTTAAACTTCTGAAGCTATTTTTCTGCATTATCGTTTTGAACGGCCATTTTGTTTTATTTTCAACTTTCCTGTATCGTGAATTCAATGAGAAGAAATATCAAGAGCTGTAATTTGTATTGAATTCAACTCAGTACTCTGTATTTGCTTGGACACAACAAACATTAAAAAATTTTGTATCTGCAAGAAAACTGACCTTTGATAAGAAACATCTACAAAACTAAATGCATAAAAGATAATTTACATCCTGCATGAAGCTCAGTTTGATAATCTGTCAAGTAGTGTATAAAGTGCGGTGACACATAAGATATACTAACCAAAGTACAGATCTAATAACCTCAAAGGACTAAATCAGGCTAGTCCATGTTACAAAGAGCAGGCTTCATTTTTCCAAATCAGCATAAAAAAGCCCTGTAAATGTTAAACTAGACTATAGAGTGTCAGAAATACACATCAGGTCAATCACCTTCTGTGGAGACAAAATGCAGATTGATCTTGTTTGCCCACTGTCATCTCAAAGTCACATGAAGCAACATATTGGAGTTATTGACTGATCGCAGTAGCTTTGCTTTCCCTTTTCCTAACATTCGTTCAAATCTGCTGTCAAGTCAAGGGATCAGCAGACATTCAGCAATGCTGATGCCATCAGGCAATGCAAGCAGCCAATTACACTTAAGCATTCTCCCAGACAGTGAGCCAGGAAGCAAAATGCACTGATTGCCCCTCACTTTAAATTAAATTTTAGAGACAGTACAATAGGTGAATGGAAAATACACAGGGGATGAAAGTAAAATCTGAAATCAGGTAAACAAATTTCATCTAAAAATTAAAAACATGTGGATTTTTTTATCATAAGGGGGAAATTTACCATTCCACAAGTGTAACATTGACTTTTCAAGGCCATAAAGGTTTATAGCAATAATTATGAAGTAAGTATGCCATTAAATACCCAATTACATTTCATTCAAAAAGGTGACTTTTTCAACAGTTTTTAAGATGAAAACTGTTAGAGTAAAAGGGCAAGTTCTCATCAGTTGAGTGATTTCTCATTGTCTTTAGTCCAGGGGAGGGAGGATTGTTGGTGGTGACTTTAACAGCCTACTCTATGGAAAGGCATACAATCACTAACTGCACTTTCTAGATTTCCGTGTTTAACTGTGCATGTGTGGACTCCAGAAGTTGCAGCCAGTTAGCGAGGTGTAATGAGAACAAATGCTGACAGTTTTATTACCACTGCAAAATCTAAGCCAACGTACTTTCTGTTTTTGGCCACCTCAGCAAACAGTGGATATGAAAATAAAGACATGCACTTAAAAAAAATCCTTCCACAGCCTCAGGACATCTCAAAGTGCTTTACGGCCAATACAGAACTTCTTTTTGTGCGTTAAGGCACTGTTGCAATGGTAAAATATGCTACTCTTCTACACACCCAAAAGTACGGTTAGGATTTATTTTAATCGAAGATAAGGCTTTGCTTTGGTTTTACGTATATAACAGCCAAATAATACCATGAAAATACTGCAGTTGCTGGAAATTCTATCACTGTGTTTTAAAATTCATTTGTACGGGAAGTGGGCGTTGCTGGCTAGGCCAGCATTTACTGTCCTTGAGATGGTGGCAGCGAGCTGCGTCTTGAACTGCTGCAGCCCCTGTGGTATAGTACTCTGAGGGAAGAAGTTCCAGGTTTCTGACCCAGCAGCCGTGAAGGAACGATGGTACATTTCCAAGTCAGGATGGTGTGACTTGGAAGGGTAACTGCCAGATGGTCGCGTTCCCAGGTATCTGCTGCCCTTGTTATGCTCGATAGCAGTTGTCATGGGTTTGGAAGGTGCTGTCAAAAGAGTGTTGGTGAATTCCTGCAGTGCATCTTGTAGATGGTACACACTATTGCGACTGTTTGTCGGTAGTAGACAGAGTGAATATTTGTGGATGGGATGCCAATCAAGTGGACTGCTAGTGTTGAGCTTCTTGAGTGTTGTTGGAGCTGCACTCACCAGGCAATGGGTGAGTATTCCAGCACACTCCTGACTTGTGCCTTGTAGATTGGGGACATGTTTTGGGTAGTCAGGAAGTGAGTTCCTCGCCATAGGATCGTAGCTCCTGACCTGCTCTTATAGGCACTGTATGTATGTAGCTAGTCCAGTAAAGTTTCTGGTCAATGGTAACCCCCCCCCAAGATGTTGATAGTGGAGGATTCAGTGATGGCAATGCTGTAGCCATCTAAGATGACCACCTACCAAGGACCATGGGAATTATGGCCAACCCATGGCTCAGACAGATACAGCGCCTATGTGTATCTGAAACACAGGTAACCAGGCCTGATCGAAATCCCCACTCGTTTGCATTACAATGGCCCATTTTCCCAGGAGAATAGAACTCCAATCAAGCGACCAGTACAGCCACAGACTGATTGACACCACTCCCTTTACTCAGGAAGCCCAACTGCCAAGGTCAATGACTGCTAAGCACCCACCCAGCTACCAAGGCACCCATCCCTTTATTGGCCGAAATCGAAGACAGTGATCAGAGCCCTGTCGAACAATTGGGTCCAAGGTTAAGGACCACCCCAAAGAGTGTGAAATCCCAGAGGGATAAAAGAGAGCACAGCCATGTGTTCTGTCTCTTTTGGATCTGGCCTGTGCCAAACCAATTGTAGCAGGAACAGCCAGCCAAGTTCAAGACTAACGACCGCTACCTGAGGGATGAGCCCAGCTGAGACAGAGCCACTTTCTTTGAACCAACCAAGTGAAATCTAGATAAAGGTCTTATCCATTTGCACAGTGCCGGTCACCCTGAAGTTAAGTATAGGTTATTATAGCTGATAGGTGTAGTTTAACTCGTAGTAGATATTGTGTTTGCATGTCGAGGTAACTCCTGTGTATGTAAATAAACTATCTTTTGAACTAACTAACTGGTTGTATGGTAATTTGATCGATATAAGGGAAGGCTTGTGGTTCACCAACATTATCATTAATATTAGCAACAGTATTGGTGACTTTGTTGGGACCGAAACGGGCAACAATGCCATTGACTGTCAAGAGACAATGGTTAAATTCTCTATTTTTGGAGGTGGTCATTTCCTGGCACTTGTGTGGTGTGACTTGTCAGACCAAGCATGGATATTGTCCAGGTCTTGCTGCATTTGGATATGGTATCTGGGGAAACGTGAATGGTGCTGAACATTGCTCAATTGTCAGTGAATTACCCAACATATAACCCTATGATGGATGGAAGGTCATTTTTTTTTATTTGTTCATGGGACGTGGGGGTCGCATGCTGGGCCAGCATTTATTGTCCACCCCTTATTGCTCTTGAGCGGGCAATTAAAAGTCAACCATGTTGCTGTGGATCTGGAGTCACCTGTGGACCAGACCAAGTCAGGATGGCAGATTTCCTTCCCTAAAGGACATTAATTAACCAGGTGGGTTTTTACGACAATTGGCAATGGTTTCGTGGTTACCATTAGAGTTTTAATTCAAAATTTTTATTGAATTTAAATTTCACCATCTGCAGTGGCGGGATTTAAACCTAAATCCCCAGAGCATTAACCTGGGTCCCATGTTTACCAGTCCAGTTAGTCCAGTGACAATACTACTATGCCACCGCCTCCCCCATCTTAATGAAGTAACTGAAGATGTTTTGGCTTAGGACATTCCCTTGAGGAACTCCTCAAGTCATGTCCTGGGGCTTTCTGACCACCATTTAACCCTCATCCCACTAAAACAGCTTATCTGGTTGTTAATAATAAAGACAGAAAATACTTGAAATACTCAGCAGTTCTGGCAGTCTCCATGAAGAGGAACAATTCAGGAACTGCTAACCCTTGTTTTCTCTCCCGGTGGATACTGTCAGACTGACTGAATATTTCCAGCATTTTCTGTCAAGTTTGGAGTCGTACCTAGCACAAAGGAAGATGGCTGCGGTTGTTGGAGACGTGAACTTGGAGTAAATGAACAAAATGATCAATGCTCAAACAATAGCTATGTTTGGGGGTGTTCTACAATATGTCCCTGAAAGAGTTATCAAGCAGTAATGGTGTGCTTGACAACAAAACTGCAGAAAGAATATGTATTTCTGAAAGGTAAGTAACCACAGCCTCAGTCATAGCACAACGACCAGACAGAGAAATTGTATTCAGCATCTGTCCTTCATCCAGCTAACTAAAACCTAATGGTGTGTATCTCGAGGCTGGTACATTGGAAAAGGGGTAGGCTATCCAACCCTTCATGCATGCATGTTCTGGCATTCAATTAGATCATGACTGCTTTGTGTCTCGTCTTCTCCACCCCCTTTACCTATCTTAGTTTCATATCCCTTGACACCCTTATCCAAAAAGAACTATGGGCGCAATTCTCCGCACTCACGACGGTGCGGAGAATAGCGTGGCTCGTAAAATTTTACGGCCACGCTAGTCCGACGCCCTCCCGCTATTCTCCTCCCCCACGCCCGACTCCCGATACGAATCGCTGCCGCCGTTTTTTTACGGCCAGCAGCGATTCTCAGCTGTCCGATGGGCCGAGTTCCCAGCCCTTTACGGCTGTTTTTACGAACGGCAAACACACCTGGTCTGGCCGTTCGTAAAAACGGCCGTAAAGTCCCGACTTTTAAAACCATGGCACCGATTGGCACGGCAGTACCACGGCCGTGCCAAGGGTGCCATGGGCCCGCGATCGGTGCCCACCGATCGCGGGCAGCGGGTCCGATGCCCGCACACTCTTTGTCCCTCCGCCGCCCCGCTGTATCACTTCGCGGGGCGACTGAGGGGCATCCCGGCCCGCACATGCGCGGGTTTCGAGCAAATGCGCGATGACGTCATCCGCGCATGCGCGGGTTGGAGTCTTCCAATCCGCGTATGCGCGGCTGACGTCATATGACGCGTCAGCCGGCGCAAACTCTGGCAAGCGGGCTTAACGAAATTCTTTAAGACCGCGATGCCGGAGTTTACGGCGGCGGCATGCTAGCCCCGACCGGGGACCAGAATCGGTTCCATGTCGGGGAGGGGGGGGGGGCTGGCGTCAAACCCGCCCGGATTTGACGCCAGCCTTACGATTTCTCCCACTCTGGGAGAATCGCGCCCTATGCATTTCAGTCTTGAAAATGTTTCCCCCCCCATAAACCACTGTCCTTTGAATACGGAGAAGAGGCTCATTTGTAAGAGCCCAGATTACTGCCCCTGGGGCTACTTAAACAAGTAGAAAAGGGCACAGAGGAAATAAATGCAGTGGTTGAACAAGTTGCTGTTGCACCAGGTGCTCGCTACTGTACTAACATTTGCGGAAACGGATCTATGCAGAGGAACAAGGTGATTAGAATGTCCGAAACAGGGCAGAATTTTCTCATTGTTTGGCAGAGTGGCGCAGTCGGTGGGAAAAACGGGGTGGAAGCATCAACCTCAAGAGCTGTTTCCTCTGCCATACTGCCTAGCCTCTTGGTGAAAAGAAAGTAAGGGGCGGCGTCAGGGGGCAGTGCCCTGGGGCTGCACTCACTTGTGCATCTTCAGCAGGTTCTGATTGGCAGGTGCACATCAAGGGGAATCTGTCGTGATTCACGTCACGAGGGCATGGACAATTTAACTTTGGGAGACTATTAGGGTGAAATGTATGAGCCACAATCCCAGAGCACCCTAGATATCAAGAAATATTCAGGATGAGTGGAGTATAGGAAGTGCAGGGGGGAGACTTAAGAAAGCAATTATTAGAGCAAAGAGGGGGCATGAAAAATCACTGGCGGGTAAGATTTGGGAGAATTCCAAGTTATTCGATAAGTATATTAAGGAGAAGAGGACAAACAGGGAAAAGAGTAGGGCCCATTAGGGACCAATCTGTGCGTAGAGCCTGAGTATATTGGTAGGGTGGGAAACAAATACTTCACATCTGTCTTCACTTGGGAGAAGGAGGATGTAAGTACAGAATGCGAGGAGAGGGTCTATGAAGTTCTTGAACCATTCGGCATAGGGAATGAGGAGGTATTGGAGGTTTTCACGGGTTTAAAAGTGGAGTTATCCCCAGGTCTAGATGAGTTGCATTCCAAGCTGCTTTGGGAGGCAGGGAAGGAAATTAGAGGGCTCTCACCCAAATTTTTAATTCTGCAGGGAAGGTGCCAGAGGATTGGAGGATAGCTAATACGGTTCCACTTTTGAAGAAGAGTGATAGAGATAAACCAGAGAATTACAGATCAGTGAGATGCATGTTAGTGATAGGGAAACTAGTGGAGAAAATGCTGAAGGAGAAAATTAATCTCCACTTGGAGAGGCAAGTTTTGATCAGAAATAGTCAGTATGGCTTTGTCAGAGCGAGATCATGCCTAACCATAGAAGGTAAGATACAAACCAGTCATGATCTAATTGAGTGGCAGTGCAGAATGAGGCTGTTCGGCCCATCAAATCTGCACTGACCCTCTGAAAGCGCCCCCTACCTAGGCCCACTCCCCGCCCGCACTCCATAATCCCACCTAGCCTATGCATCTTTGGACACTAAGGGGCAATTTTATCATGGTCAATCCACCTAATCTGCACATCTTTGGACTGTGGGAAGAAACCAGAGCACCCGGAGGAAACCCACGCAGACACGGGGAGAAAGTGTAAGCTCCACACAGTCAGTCACCCAAGGCCGGAATTGAATCCGGGTCCCTGGTGCTGTGAGGCAGCAGTGCTAACCACTGTGCCACCGTGGCATCCGAATGACATTGAATTTTTCAAGGAGGTGATTGGGCGTGTTGATGAGGGCCGTGCAGTTGATGTAATTTATATGAATTTCGGCAAAGCGTTTGACAAGATCCCATATGGGAGCCTGATCAAGAAGCTCATGGGATCCAGGGTAATTTGGCAAGTTGGATTCAAAACTAGCTTAGTGGTAGGAAACAGAGGGTGGTGGTAGGAAGCTGTTTGTGTGACTAGAGACTGGTGTCCAATGGCGTACCACAGAGATAAGTGGTGGGTCCTTTGGTCCTTTATTGTTCATGATATATGAAATGAAATGAAAATCGGTTATTGTCACAAGTAGCCTTCAAACGAAGTTACTGTGAAACACCCCTAGTCGCCACATTCCGGCGCCTGTTCGGGGAGGCTGGTACAGGAATTAAACCATGCTGCTGGCCTGCCTTGGTCTGCTTTAAAAGCCAGCTATTTAGCCCTGTGCTAAACCAGCCCCTGTATAAACATGGGGGGGGGGGGGGGGGGGGGGGGGGGCGGTAAGTTTGAAGATGACATGAAGATTAGCAGGTTGGTTAATAGTGAGGAAGAAGGTCTTATGTTGCAGAAAGATAAAGATGGGTGGCAGATGGGACTTAACCCTGAAAACTGGGAGGCGATGCACTTTGGAAAGAATAACAAGACGACAGAGTTCTCATCGAATGGCAGGACACTAGGAAGCTCACAGGAACAGAGGGATCTTGGTATGCTTGCCCAAAGATACCTGAACGTGACAAGACACGTTAATGAGGTAGTTAAGAAGGCATATGGGGCACGTGCATTTATCAGTCATGGCATAAATTATAAGAGGTTATGTTGGAGTTGTGCAAAACTTTGGTTCGGCCACAGCAGGAGTACTGTGTACAGTTCTGGTTGCCTCACGATAGGAAGAATGTGTTGCATTGGAGAGGGTACAGCAGGAGAGGGTGCAGAGGAGATTCATCGGGATGTTGCCCAGATGGAGCATTTGAGCTAAGAAGAGAGGCTTGAAAGGCTGGGGTTGTTTTCTTTAGAGCAGAGAAGGTTAAGGGGGGCCGGATGGAGGTTTAAAAGATTATGAGATATATGGACAGGGTGGATAGATCACAGCTACTCCCCTCAGTTGAAGGGTCAAAACAAGGGGGTATAATTTTAAGATGAGGGGCAGGAGGTTTAGAGGGGATTTAAAGAAAAATTATTTCACCCAGAGGGTGGAGGGTTGGGCAGGATTCTCCGGTCGCCGCTGCCGAAATCGTGTTTGGCGATTAACCGGAGAATCCCCGGTAAGGACCGAATTGGTGATGCTCCGCCCCCTCCAAAGTGGCGTATGTTGCCTGAGGCCCACCTCCTGCGGACTCAGTCTATGCCACCACAGTCAGGGGAGGGCCGATCCACGGACAGGGGGGACTTTGTCAGGGGCTGGCGGCACTATTGGGGGGTGGTCCAGGGCGCGCGAGCCAGTCAAAGGGAGGGCACTATTTTGCAGGCCGGGTCCGCGAGCGACCAGCACCATGCTGCATGGCATGGCCGTTGCAGGCTACCGCCGTGCGCATGCGCGGCCACAGACGCGGCAATTCTCTGGACCACATTGGCAGCTAGAGCCAGGTGCTCTATGCTGCCTTGATGCTAGCCTCCAGCAAAACGGAGGATCGATGGCCGTTTTATGCCATTATTTTCTGTCATAAAACGCCACCGTTCCCACACTGAATGGGGACATAGTCAGAGAATCGGAGAGTCCAGCCCCTGGAATTCGCTGTCTGGGTGGGTAATAGGGGCAGGAAATCGTACAATCTTTAAAAAGCACCTGGGGTGAGCACTTAAAATGTCACAACATTCAAGGCTAGGGCCAAATACTAGAAACTGGGAATAGTGTAGTTGTGCGTGACGTTTAAAGGGCATCTTGACAAATACATGAATAGGATGGGAACAGAGGGATACGGACCCCAGAAGTGAAGAAGATTTTAGTTTAGATGGGCAGCATGGTAGGCGCAGGCTGGGAGGGCCGAAGGACCTGTTCCTGTGCTGTACTTTTCTTTGTTCTTTGTTCCTTTAAGGCCCTTTACGGGACGAAGGCTTTATGGGACGAAGGCCCTCTTCTGTACTGGATGACTCAATTAGGTGTAAAGGCCTGATAATGACATTTAAATGTATTCAAGTAAGGTTTGCAATGTTCAGTGTTGGGATGCCCATTCTGTCATTGGTGGGGGGCAGGGACAATCAATTGTGGAAGTGCTGTTGCCGTAAAAGCTGTCCTGGAACTGACACAGGATTCCCTTCCCCCGCCTTCCCATGCCATTCCTGCCCCCCGAAAGCAGAAAATCTCCCCCCCCACCCCGGGAGAACTTTTCTGTCCTCCAGCTAATGTGCCATCTACGCAGTTCATTGATTCTAGTCAGTAGCCAGTGTGGTACTTTCTTTTAAGTTGGTGAGTAGTTTGATTTGCAGTCTGCGTCTTTCCTTCTGTAAAATGGTAAATGCACTGAATCAGAAGAACCTGGGCGGAATTCTCCGACCCCCCCGTCGGGTTGGAGAATCACCGGCGGACCGTGCGAATCGCGCCACACTGCCCCGATATCGGGACGCTGTGGAGAATTGGCGCCATTGGAGCTGGCGTGGTCAGCGTGGCGCCGGTCGGGGTATGCACTGACTCTCCGGCCCGGGCCGGCACGCCGATTCTCCGGCCTGGATAGGCCGAGCGGCCGTCAACAAAAAAGCCGAGTCCCGCTGGTGATGTTCTAACATCCTCTGAGCCGGCGGGACCTCGGCGTTGAAGGATCTGGGGCGGCCTGTAGGGGGGGGGGCGGGGAAGGGGGGTCCGACCCGGGAGGGGGGCCTCCGTAGTGGCCTCATCCGCGATCGGGGCCCACCAATTGGTGGGCTGGCTTCTCTGGCTTGGGGCCTCCTTTCCTCCACGCCTGCTCTTGTATCCTCGCCATTTGGCGTCGGGGCCGGCGCGTGGAAGAAGGCCACTGGG
The DNA here is from genome assembly GCF_902713615.1 of Scyliorhinus canicula. NCBI lineage: Eukaryota > Metazoa > Chordata > Chondrichthyes > Carcharhiniformes > Scyliorhinidae > Scyliorhinus > Scyliorhinus canicula. Next base: position 26,561,960 of record NC_052149.1, read on the forward strand.
CATGTGCTAGTTGGCGCCTGCCCAACTGCGCATGCGCAGACCCCATGGTGCCTGGTTCACGCCGGGATCGGCAGCTGGAGCAGCATGGGCCGTTCCAGCGCCATGCTAGCCCCCTGTGGGCCGTAGAATGGGGTCCCAGAACGGGCGCCGACGCTGGAGTAAAACACTCCCGTTTTTACGCTGGCGTCGACTACTTAGCCGCCCGATGGGAAAATCCCCCCCCCCCCCCCCTGTTTCTGTTCAGACAACAAGGCCATTTTATAACTTTATGCATTGCTTACTTGAATGCAAAATATTTGGCTAACAGAAAGCTTGTGAGGATGTTGAAAGGACAACCGAATACATTATACATTACAATTGTCTTATGGATGAATGAAAGCTGAATCATTCTCAACTGCATCCTCCTCAGCTTTTGTTTTGCTGTGCTGGTTCTCAACAATTTTCATCACTCCCCTTTGTGTTCCACTTGCAGCTGTTACTGGAACAGCTCGAGTAAGAAGTGCAATGTTATTTGTCAAAAAACCTTGATGATGCATCAATTCATCCTCTGCACAAGCTCTGTGCAATTCAAACATACAATAGCTTTATAAAATATATATGGATGTACATCTACGCGTAGAAAGATAGAAACATAGAATATAGGTGGAGAGTAGGCCATTCAGCCCTTCGAGCCTGCACCACCATTCAATATGATCATGACTGATCATGCAAATTCAGTTTCCCACTCCTGCTTTCTCTCCATAACCCTTGATCCCTTTAGCTGAAAGGGTCATGTCCAACTTACTCTTGAATATATCCAACGAACTGCCCACATCAGCTTTCCACAAGTTCACAACTCTCTGAGAGAAGAAGTTCTTCCTCATCTCAGTCTAGAATGGCTTACTCCTTATTCTTAGGCTGTGACCCCTGGTTCTGCACGCTCCCAACATTGGGAACATTCTTCCCCCATCTAGCCTGTCCAGCCCCATCAGGATATTATGGGCGCGATTCTCCGACCCCCACGCCGGGTGGGAGAATCGCGGGAGTGCCGGGCGATTCACGCCACGCTGCCCTGGCACCCGCACGCGATTCTCCCACCCCCCCTAAAACGGCGTGTTGCGTTTTACGACAGGCCGCTCGGAGAATCGCCGCTCGCTATTTCTAACGGTCGAGCGGCGGTTCTCTGGCCCGGATGGACCGAGCGGCCTGCCTAATCCGACTGGTTCACTGCCGGCGTGAACAGCGCGCAACCGCTGCGTGTGGGGCCTGTGGGGGGGGGGGAGGGAGGATCGAGCACCAGGGGGTTGCTCAGGAGGGGTCTTGCCCACGATCGGTACCCACCAATCGTCGGGCCGGCATCTCTAAAAGACACACTCTTTTCCCTCGGCCGCCCCGCAAGAACAATGCTCCATTCTTGCGGGGCGCCTGCGGAGAGGACGGCAACCGCGCATGCGCAGGTTGGCGGCGGCCAACCTGCACATGCGCGGGTGACGTCATTTAGGCGCTGCCGGCCGCGTCATTCAGGCGGCGCCGCTTTGACGTGGGCGCCAAGGCCCGGCGCGTGAAATTGGCACGTCACCGCTCCTAGCCCCCTGGGGGTGGAAGAATAGCAGGTGGGAGAAACACTCCGGTTTTCACTCCGGCGTCGGCACTTTGTCACCCTTTGGGAGAATTGCGCCCTATATTGCGAGCAAGGAGGGGACATGAGAAGTCTTTGGCAGGTAGGATCAAGGAAAACCCAAAAGCTTTCTATAGGTATGTCAGGAATAAAAGAATGACTAGGGTAAGAGTAGGGCCAGTCAAGGACAGTGGTGGGAAGTTGTGTGTGGAGGCTGAGGAGATAAGCGAGATACTAAATGAATACTTTTCGTCAGTATTCACTCAAGAAAAAGATAATATTGTGGAGGAGAATGCTGAGACCCAGGCTATTAGAATAGATGGCATTGAGGTGCGTAGGGAAGAAGTGTTGGCAATTCTGGACAAGGTGAAAATAGATAAGTCCCCGGGGCCGGATGGGATTTATCCTAGGATTCTCTGGGAAGCCAGGGAAGAGATTGCTGAGCCTTTGGCTTTGATTTTTAGGTCATCATTGGCTACAGGAATAGTGCCAGAGGACTGGAGGATAGCAAATGTGGTCCCTTTGTTCAAGAAGGGGAGTAGAGATAACCCCGGTAACTATAGGCCGGTGAGCCTAACGTCTGTGGTGGGTAAAGTCTTGGAGAGGATTATAAAAGATACGATTTATAATCATCTAGATAGGAATAATATGATTAGGGACAGTCAGCATGGTTTTGTGAAGGGTAGGTCATGCCTCACAAACCTTATCGAGTTCTTTGAGAAGGTGACTGAACAGGTAGACGAGGGTAGAGCAGTTGATGTGGTGTATATGGATTTCAGTAAAGCGTTTGATAAGGTTCCCCACGGTCGGCTATTGCAGAAAATACGGAGGCTGGGGATTGAGGGTGATTTAGAGATGTGGATCAGAAATTGGCTAGTTGAAAGAAGACAGAGAGTGGTAGTTGATGGGAAATGTTCAGAATGGAGTTCAGTTACGAGTGGCGTACCACAAGGATCTGTTCTGGGGCCGTTGCTGTTTGTCATTTTTATAAATGACCTAGAGGAGGGCGCAGAAGGATGGGTGAGTAAATTTGCAGACGATACTAAAGTCGGTGGAGTTGTAGACAGTGCGGAAGGATGTTGCAGGTTACAGAGGGACATAGATAAGCTGCAGAGCTGGGCTGAGAGGTGGCAAATGGAGTTTAATGTGGAGAAGTGTGAGGTGATTCACTTTGGAAAGAATAACAGAAATGCGGAATATTTGGCTAATGGTAAAATTCTTGGTAGTGTGGATGAGCAGAGGGATCTCGGTGTCCATGTACATAGATCCCTGAAAGTTGCCACCCAGGTTGATAGGGTTGTGAAGAAGGCCTATGGTGTGTTGGCCTTTATTGGTAGAGGGATTGAGTTCCGGAGCCATGAGGTCATGTTGCAGTTGTACAAAACTCTAGTACGGCCGCATTTGGAGTATTGCGTACAGTTCTGGTCGCCTCATTATAGGAAGGACGTGGAAGCTTTGGAACGGGTGCAGAGGAGATTTACCAGGATGTTGCCTGGTATGGAGGGAAAATCTTATGAGGAAAGGCTGATGGACTTGAGGTTGTTTTCGTTAGAGAGAAGAAGGTTAAGAGGTGACTTAATAGAGGCATACAAAATGATCAGAGGGTTAGATAGGGTGGACAGCGAGAGCCTTCTCCCGCGGATGGAGGTGGCTAGCACGAGGGGACATAGCCTTAAATTGAGGGGTAATAGATATAGGACAGAGGTCAGAGGTGGGTTTTTTACGCAAAGAGTGGTGAGGCCGTGGAATGCCCTACCTGCAACAGTAGTGAACACGCCAACATTGAGGGCATTTAAAAATTTATTGGATAAGCATATGGATGATAAAGGCATAGTGTAGGTTAGATGGCCTTTAGATTTTTTCCATGTCGGTGCAACATCGAGGGCCGAAAGGCCTGTACTGCGCTGTATCGTTCTATGTTCTATGTTCTATATGTCTCCCTGAGATCCCATCTTATTCTTCTAAACTCCAGAGAGTACAAGCCCAGTCGATCAAGTCTTTCTTCATGTGTCAGTCCTGCCATCCTGGAAAGTAGTCTGGTGAACCTTCGCTGGACACCTTCAATAGCAAGAATGTCCTTCCTCAAACTAGGAGACCGGGGCAAAATTCTCCAACCCCACGCAGGGTCGGAGAAACGGCCGGCGGCGCCGATATTGCCGCTCCCGCCATTTTAAAGATTCACCCACCCGCCATAAAACGGCGTTCTTCAAATCCCGCCGGCCGCCTCGGATAACGGCTGGCACCGGCGGGATGCCATTATTTTTTAAAGTTTTTCTATTCACCGGCCCGAATGGGCCGAAGTCCCGCCGACGTGGCCACGGGTCACGTCGGCGAAAATCTAAGTAGATTTATAACGGCGTCAACCATTGATGATGGTTGACACCATTCAGTTACCTACATCGAGTGCGGGGGAGGGGGGGGGGTAGGGGGGGTGGGGGGGTAGGGGTGGGGGTGGGGGTAGGGGTGGGGGTGGGGGTAGGGGTGGGGGTAGGGGTGGGGGTGGGGGTAGGGGGTAGAGGTAGGGGGGTGTGGGTGGGGGGGTAGGGGTGGGTGGGGGTGGGTAGAGGTGGGGGGTGGGGGGTGGGGGGTGGGGGGGTAGGGGTGGTAGGGGTAGGGGGATGGGGTAGGGGCAGCGGCGTGCGGGGGGGGGCGATGGTGCATTGGCCCCGGGCATCCATTGGATGGGGGCATCAGCAGATCTTCCTCAAGGCTCCCCTTCCTCCCAGCTGCCTTGTCTTTGTTTGAGAGAGAGAGAGAGAGAGAGAGAGGGAGATTGTGGGGATTGACAGAGAGAGAGAGACAGAGAGAGGGAGTTCCGTCCGTCCTCTGGCTGAGAGCAGGGCTTTGGTGAGTATATTGCAATCTGCCTAAACCCAGGAATATTGCCTGGTTAGGATGCAGAGGGAAATGCTGGGATCCCGGGGTGGGAGATGTGTCTGGATTTGTCTATTTCTGCTTCAGCCTCTGCGATTTCAGGTCAGTTTCACAACAACAGGAAAAACGCGCGGAGAGAGAAGGAAAAACTTTTGGCAAAGTTTCTGGGTTCTGCCTTTATAATTCACAGCGTAGAAACCCCCATACCCCTACCCCCCCACCTCTACCCCTACCCCGACCCCCCTACCTCCTCTACCTCTACCCCCTCCACCCCTACCCCCCTCCCCCCACCCACCCCACCCTACCCCCCAACCCCCTCCCCCCCCCACCCCTACCCCCCCCACTCCCCCCACCCCTACCCCCCCCACCCCTACCCCCCCTCCCCCCACCCCCCCCACCCCTACCCCCCTCCCCCCCACCCCCCCACCCCTACTCCCCTCCCCCCCACCCCTCCCCCTCCCCCTCCCCCCTCCCCTACCCCCCACCCCACCCCCCCCCCCCCTGCCCCTACCCCCACCCCACTCCCCCCACCCCTAACCCCCCCCACCCCTACCCCCCTCCCCCTCCCCTACCCCCCACCCCCCCACCCCTACCCCTACCCCCCCACCCCCCCCCCACCCCTACCCCCACCCCTACCCCCCACCCCTAACCCCCCCACCCCACCCCCCTCCCCCCCCACCCCTACCCCCCTCCACCCCTACTCCCCTCCAACGCCGGGCGGCGTTGATGATGTCGCCCGACGTCAACCGACGCGCCACTTCCGCAGCGGGTGAAACTGACGCGTACAGCGTCACTCCGCTGCTGGCCCTTTCGGGACGGGAGATTTAGGGCTTATAAGCGGGCCCCGACGCCGGAGTCACCAGCGCCATTTTTGCCCGCCGGTAATGGGCGTCACGATGGACTTCGGTGAATTTCGGCCCAGAACTGCACACAATACTCAAGGTGTAGTCTCACCACAGCCATGTATAACTGCAGCAAGTCATCCATACTCCTGTACTCAAAGCTTCTCGTTATGAAGACCAGCATGTCATTTGCTTTCCTCACTGCCTGCAGTACCTGCATGCCAACCTTCTGCGATTGTTCCACCATGACACCCAGGTCTCGTTGCACTTCCCCTTTTCCTAATCTGCCACCATTCAGATAATAATCTGCCTTCCTGTTTTTGCCACCAAAGTGGATAACCTCACATCTACCCACATTATATTGCATTTGCCAAATATTTGCTCACTCAGCTAGTCTGTCCAAGTCACCCTGCAGCCTCTTTGCATCCTCCTCACAGCACACACTGCCACCCAGCTTAGTGTCGCCTGGACATTTGGTGATAGCGCATGCAATTCCTTCGTCCAAATCAAGGCATGCAATGCCTTGGAAAATATACCCATGAAAATATACCTATGAATGATGTACATTCTTGATGGACCAATTAAAAACATACAAAATGATTAAGAAAGTTCCACTGACATAAAACAAAGCGTGCATTTATGTAGCATCCTTCACGTGGTAAAGCATCACAGGCTGCTTCACAGAAATGTTATTGGCAAAAGTTTCCACAGAGCCACAAGGGGAAATATCAGGTTATCAAAGATGTAGGTTGTAATGATAATATCAAAGGGACAGGGAAGTGGAGAGGTGAAGAGGTTTAAGGCAGAGGATTCCAGAGCTTAGGGCCGATGGCCTCTCCCACCGCCATGGTTCCAACCACCTCTGGTGGCGGCGGGATTGGCGGCGCAAGGAAGGAACGGCTGCTGATAGGGGACTGAGGGAAATTCAAGCACACACAAAAGACCAGAATTGGAGGAATGCCGCAATTTTGGCATGGCTGCGGTCTGAGGACCATAGGATGGAGGGGCAAAAGCCATTCGGCCCATCGAGTCTTCTCCGCAAAATCAATGAGATCCCGACTGGCCTGATATGTTAATGCACAACTCCACTTTCTTGCTTATGGCCATAACTCTTGATTCCCTTACTGATTAAAAATCTGTCTATCATAGCCTTGAACCTACTTAATGACCTGGGGCGGGATTCTCCCCTACCCAGCGGGGTGGGGGGTCCCAGCATAGCGGAGTGGCGCCAACCATTTCAGCATATGGCCTCCCCAAAGGTGCGGAGCCAAGCCCTCACATTGAGGGGCTAGGCCTGCGCCGGAGTGGTTGGCGCCACGCCGACTGGCACCAAAACCAGCACCAATGGCCTTTGACGGCCGTCGGCCGGCATTGGGGCTGGCCGAAAGGCCTTCGCCAGTTCGCGCATGCGCCGGTGCATCAGCTGTCGCTGAAGTCACCACCGGCGCATGCGCGGTAGGGGGGTTCCCTTCCGCCTCCGCCACGGTGGAGGCCGTGGCGGCGGCGGAAGAAAAAGAGTGCCCCCACGGCACTGGCCCGCCCGCCGATCGGTGGGCCCCAATCGCGGGCCAGGCCACTGTGGGGTCATCCCCTGGGGTCCGATCACCCTGCGCCCCCCCCAGGACCCCAGGGGCCCGCTTGCGCCGCCAATCCCGCTGCCACCAGAGGTGGTTGGAACCATAGCGGTGGGAGAGGCCTCTCAGTGGCGGGACTTCGGCCCATCGCGGGCCGGAGAATCGCCGCGGGAGGCACGCCGATTGGCAGGGCGTGAATCCCAGCCCCGCCAATTCCCGGGTGGCGGAAAATTCCGGCCACGGCGGGGGCGGGATTTTCGCCGGTCCTGGGCAATTCTCCAACCCTGCGGGGGGTTGGAGAATTTCGCCCCTGACCTCTACAGCCCTCTGCAATAATAATAATAATAATTGCTTATTGTCATGAGTAGGCTTCAATGAAGTTACTGCAAAAAGCCCCTAATCACCACTTTCCGACACCTGTTCGGGGAGGCTGGTACGGGAATTGAACCCGCGCTGCGAGCATTGTTCTGCATTACGAGCCAGCTATTTAACCCGCTAAACCAGCCCCTGGTTTCCAGGTAAAAAATTCCATAGAATCACTACCCTCTAAGGGAAGAAATTCTTGCTTATCTCTGAACAGATGAGCCCTTACTCTGAGGTTCTCAGTCCAGAGCAGTTAATTTGGAAGATGTCACATTTGACTCAAAACAATAACTCGGTTTCTCTCTCCACAGACCTGCAGAGCATTTCCAGCACTTTCTGTTTTTATTTCACAATAACATTGAACCCTGGCATCCAAATCCATACAGATTATTGGTAACATTAGTACTGATGCAAGCACTTCCAAGTCAAGCCCCTGATGCATCTCAAAATGAGCTCGATTCTGTCTGTGAGCAACATTCAATAACATTTGAAAAGAATGTTGTTAACTGACAATTATTATCTTTACGAGATTCATTACAAGCTGCAATCTGAACGCACTGATTCAGTTCGAGCCGTATCCCAGAAAATCCACTGTGTGTCTCTGGCAGTTTGCGAACAGAATGTTTCATCTACAGCTCATCTGTGATGTTGGCTGAAGCCTTTTGTTGAAACACACAGGGCTGGTGTTTCAGGCAAATGCCAGAAGAATCGTTCTAGGACATTAATTGCAAACAAATCTCTGGAGTAATATCAGTGAGCTGCTAATAAATGGTTTCTGGAAGAATGAGACAAGGCAGGGCGACGACGAGACATTCAGGCTTGTGCTGTTCAAATGTGAAATACCTGCAACAAATCACCATTTATTCCATTGTAATAAATAATAGCCGCTGAATCAAGAAAGAGACGTTACCTCAGACAAATCAATTATAATTCTCTTTGTGTAGATTGGTAAATCTTGCACTACTGAGACAGTCACTCATATTTTGTGTTGTCATGCGAGGTATGTTTTTAAGACCAATTTATCTGTTTTGAATCAGGCAATGCAATGGCCAAACCATATTGGGACTACATTTGCAACTTATTTTTCTGTAAATTAAAAATAAATGTAAACATCGAAAATAATATAATTAATTATGGCTGACTGGGAGTATCCTCTAATTGCTTCCGCCGTAAGAGATTAAGGGTAAAAGGTTTAGTGCGCAAAGTTATTGACAATTTAATGGCAGGCTGTGTGAGGTTTGGTAAGTCAAGTGCATTGGCGGCACTTTGCACATCATTAAAATGGTCTAAAATTGAGCTCCGGGCTGGCCAAGTGATGACGTGAAGATGGAGCTGTGGTTTAGGCGACAACAGAAGTAATTTTAGACCGAATTCTAATTGTCGAATTATAGACCATTTGATTATGTTTTCCTTAAAGCCATCAGGTAGATGGAAACACTGAATAAAGGCACTCCAGCTACCCGTAAAGACAAAGTAATATTCTTCGCCCAGAAATATATGTGACTGTAACCCTCTTAAATCACTTTAATGGGGTCCATCACAGAATCGTAGATATTTCAAAATTTCATGAGGTCCTTTGGCGAGCTCCGCTCTGCAGCTGAGAGTAGTGGGATATGGCATTGGACCAGCAAACCAGAGGTCATAAATTTCAATCTCACCGGAGCAAGCTGGGAAACTGAATTCAATAAATCTGATACTTTTCTGGTGGGGGGGGGGGGGGGGGGGGGGGGGGTCGTTACCAGAAACAATAACCGTAAAATGTGGCAGATTGCTGCTAAAACCCAACTGAATGACTAATGTCATGAGGGGTCGAATGGCCTCTTTCTGTGCTATTCTGTGCTGTATCCATTCTACGGGTGTGATTTTGCTCCCCCCCCCCCCCTCCCCGAAGCATGTCCGGAGGAGGAGGCGTCCTGCCATTGGCCGAATGGGTTGAAACTCCAATGAATGCTGATTTTGTATTGCAGCAGTTAGTAACATTCCTTTCTGCTTCATTTTATTAATTTATTCACAATCTTCTTAACTGCTGTATCAAAAATAGAATTCGATGGAATGGCCATATTGGTAGGTTATGGGCGGGATTCCCTAATAATGGGACTATGTCCCCACGCCAGCGTGAAAAGCGGCGCCAACCACTCCGGGGTTAACAGTCCCCGATAATGGGGAATGCTCCCCTTCCTAGGGGGCTAGGTTGGTGCCAAAGTGGTCCTTGCAGCTCCAGCTGGCGTGGAACAGCCCGCGCATGCGCAGAAGGGCCGGCATATTTCTGCGCATGCGCGCTGCGGCCAGCGTATTTCCACGCATGCGCGGGGGTTCCCTACTTCGCGCTGGCCCCTGGGCAATATGGCGGAGCCCGACAGGGACCCGGCGCGGAGTAAAATAGGCCCCCATGGAACCAGCCCACCAGCCGATCGGTAGGCCCTGATCACGGGGCAGGCCACTGTGGGGGTCCCCCCACGGGGTCGGGCCCCACCCGTGCCCCCTTCAGGATGGCCTCTGCAAACTCACCTACCAGGTCCCGCCGTGTGGGGCCTGAGTACCCCACGCCGGCGGGACGTGGCCGAACTTGTTGGCCACTCGGCCCATCGGGGCCTGATAAATCGCCGGGCCGGTGGGGGGGGGGGGGGGGGGGTCGCTGTCAATGGGGATCCCGGCGTCGGGGCGGCATGGTACGATTCTCCCCCCCCCCGGGGATTCTCCGACCTGGTCCCGGCCCACATTCTTCACGATTGTTAAAGCTAGTCAATAAATATTAAATAATTCTAATATAAAGGCTGGGGCGGCACGGTGGCACAGTGGGAAGCACTTCTGCCTATGGCGCTGAATCCCGGCCCTGGGTCACTGTCCGTGTGGAGTTTGCATATTCTTCCTATGTCTGCGTGGGTTTCACTCCCACAACCCAAAGATGTGTAGGTTAGGTGAATTGGCCACGCTAAATTGCCCCTTAATTGGAAAAAAAATAATTGGGTACTCTAAATTTATAAAAAAATACAATATGAAGGCTGAAAATTAATTGCTCTTTAAAATGCAGATACGAATATGGTAGTACAATAATAAGGCTGAAAGCCTTGACTAAACCCTAAATAATTACAGTTAACATGTACATCATCTTTGTCCCTGAAGTAAAGGCGTATCCTTTTACATTAGTGTAAAACCTTCACGGGATCCAAGGGGATGACCAATTGATCTCCCCTTGGGGCTCGTGGAATACGAGCTCCCCCGGAGAAAGGGAAAGGTCTAGGAGCTGAAACCCGTGAACCAGCCGGCCCGGATTGGGATCGGCATGATCGGTAGTCCCAGCTGGGACTTTGGTGGCCGAATGCTGCATTGCGGCCTTTACTTTTGTTAGCCTGAATAAACCTCCGTTGTTTAACCTTCTCGGGACTCCTGAGGATGTTATAACTATCTTCCCCATGCACCACAGACCTACGTATAAAAATCCAGTTAGTTTATAACAATCTTAAATTAGGATTTTTAAAAAAAGGTGGAGTCAGGGAGAAAGAGAAAACGCGAGAAAGAAAGATAGGCCAATTAAAGATCATACCTGACCAGTTATACCAGCAATTTTAGGCACAGGCTTTCCCTTCTGGTGAGGCTTCGTGGGTGGACTCTGTCCATCCCAATTTTGCAGCTCTTCGATGCTTTTTAAATACAACAGCGCTTTCAATCCAGTGCAGTAGTCATCAATCAAAGTGAAGTCCTGATTCTGAACAGCACTGCATATCTGGAAGAACACAGATTATTTAATGTTGTGTATACAGTTACTTTTATTTGTTTATGATGTGTATTTTCAGACATATAATGCTGGCTGTTGAAGGGGGGGGGGGGGGGCAGGCAAAAAGATCCTTATTAAGGATGCTAAATGATACACCAAACCTTTGCTTCTATCCTGCAGATTTGCTCAAGTCATGTCCTGTTAAAATCCATTTGTAGTGTGCCATTTGCAAATGCAGCTTTATGAAATAGTGTGCTGACGTGTTTTAAATGCATTATCACCACTTACAAAAATGCGCTGAAATAATCGAGGAAGTCACAGGAATATAGGAAAGTACAGGACTAGAAAATACTCCACTGTTCACCCGACTTGTTCAAAAAACAAATGCCTCTCAGTTGTGTATTCTTATCCAATTCCTCCTTAATTTATCCACATTCCACGCTCACATCCTTTCACTCCCGAGGCATTTTATTTCACGCATTCACCGCCCTCAGGGCAAAATAGTTAAATCTCAACTCTACCTGTGCCTTTCTCCCTCCTAATGGCTTCCAGAATGTGGGCCAATATTGTGCAAATTATTCAATTTCTGTAAGAACCCTGATTATTTGAACCATCTCTCCCCTGAGCCTTCTTATCCGCAAAGCAAACAATGTCAGGCTTTACAAACTCTCCTCATACTTCAGACGCATTAAACGATTTGTTTTAATCACCTTTTTCTGCATTGCTTCCAATACCTAGTATCCATAAGAAGATAAGACAGAGGAGCCATTCGGCCCATCGAGTCCACTCTGCCATTCCATGAGATCATGACTGATCTGTTATGATAATCCCCAACACCCGGCCTTATCCCTGTAACCTTTGATTTCTTTACGGATTAAAAATCTATCTCAGCCTCGGACATACTAAACGACCCATGCCTCTATAGTACCCTTGCTATCATTAAGTGACCAGCATTTAACATAGTATTCCAGTTGTGTCTGTGCCCGCATCTTGTACAGATTCATTATCATCTGCAGGGATTTAGAATTTATTTGGCTGGACTTTCTGGCAGGTGTGAGGACCCAGTTCACTGATGTTATCAGTGCCCCCATCAGTGAAACTTTCTGGAAGGTGTCTCCTAGTTACCCTCGTGTCGACCATCCTATTAAGCATGATGGGTGGGTTCCCAAGGCTCAGAGAGAGGGGGGCCGTTGAGGCAGGCAGGCAGCCACCCAACTTTGAGGCCTCTTGGTTGCTTTCATTGAACCCTGCAAATAAAGAAGCCCGATTAGCCGATTAGCCAAGAATCATGGAATCCCTACAGTGCAGAAAGAGACCATTCGGCCCATCAAGTCGGCACCTACAATATGAAAGAGCACACCACCTGGGTCCACTCCCCTGCCCTATCCACATAACCGCACCTATACTGCACATCTTTAGACACTAAGGGTGATTTAGCATGGCCAATCCACCTAACTGGCACAGCTTTGGACTGTGGGAGGAAACCGGAGCACCCGGAGGAAACCCACGCAGACATGAGGCCAAAGTTCAAACTCCACACAGTCACCCAAGGCCGCAATTGAACCTGTAACCCTGGCGCTGTGAGGCAGCAGTGCTAAGCACTGTGCCACCGTATGGAAGGGAAACCCTCCACATAAGCAGTGATGGATGCCATTGCAGCCGTTCACCTCTGTGGCCCCTTTAGTTAAGCGGTCTCTGTGGGGTCCTTTTAGTTAGAGGGTCTCTGTGGGCGGGGGATGAGGGGTGGGGTCTCTCTCTATTGAAAGGGTATCTGGGGGATTTCCTGTTTGAGGGGGTCTAAGGGTGGTGGGGTGACATCTGGTAGGGGAGGGGTGGGCACATTGTGCATTGTGGTGGGAGGGTATTCATTGTGGGTGGGAGTGACCCTCGGATGGACTTTGGGGCCAACCCCCTTAAGGAGTTACCCTCTCAGCCCACCGCGAGGTCCACAACATCAGGTACGCGTTTGGTGTTACTTGTAGTGAATACCACCCACTTGATTCCTGGCCCAGAGTCCCTGCTGCCCGTCCGCTAAGTGGGTGAAAATAGGTCATTAGAACACATTTGCATCTTCCCACTGGTGTGCGGGAATGAACCCGATCCTGCTGCCAACAAGGGACTGGAGCATCGCAAAGGATGTTCCCGATGCTCAGAACCAGGGGTCACAGTCTGAGGATACGAGGGTGGACCATTTAGGATGGAGATAAGGAGAACTTTCTTCACACAAAGTGTGGTTGGCCTGTGGAATTTGTTACCACAGAAAGTAGTTGAGGACTAAACATTGCCTGTTTTAAAGAAGCAGTTAGATATAGCAGGCTAAAGGCGATCAAAGGATATGGAGGGAAAGTGGGATTAGGAAATTGAGTTGGATGATCAGCCATGAACATAATAAATGGGGGAGCAGGCTCAGAGGGTCAAATGCTCCTTCTCTTATTTTCCATGTTTCTAAATGGACTGGTGCCCGCTGGCACCTGGTGCCAATTCTGATTTTTCTCAGACGCCCAATTCTCTGCTGTATTGGGAACTCCGCGACCAGGGGTGGGTGGTGGAGAATCCAAGCCAGTAGCAATCAGTGGCAGAATCATGCGATGGCCATGCACCTTTGTCCATATCGCAAATCCTGTCTATCAGTTTGGTTCAGAAGGCCGAATCCCACACAGAAGGTGGTGGAATTTCAAAGTGAGGTTGGGAACACTGCAGGCAGATGAATCATGGGTCCAAACCCCCCTCCACCCCTGTCATCTGCATCTACACTATTTTAAAGATTTAAATGGCCCAATTTGCTCGGAGGTAAGTTTGGTTCCAAATTAGAGGTGCCAAGAGCCTCCAGAGAGTAGCAGCTGCATATCTAACACCAGTGGTAGAGTCAGGGAGGAGCCATGTTGGGGTTGCCATTGCTCTGATAAGGAAACAGTTTCCCCAGAGGAGCAGCAGAGCCCAGGCAAATGCGAGTTTCCAAGCAGATTGCAGTAAAGCCCCGATGCATGTGCTAGGGCGTCTAGGGAAGTTCAGCTTTAAATAAATGGAGAGAAAGTTTCTGACGGGTGATGAGACCATCAATTCACGCGACACGTGGTTAGAAGTGAACAGTGGTTTTAATCGTCTTACAACAGAGCCTGCCTGCGACGGGATGAACTCGCGATGAACTGGCAGCAGGCTCACAGCACTGATCTTTATACATCCGGTTGGGGGAGGAGCCATGGGCGGAGCCAAGGGTGGAGCCCAGTACAAACTCCTCATCTCCCCCTATGGGCAGGGCCGCGCGATTACACACAATCCGGTACAGAGTACAGGCTCAATACATGTGGTACAATACAGTGTGAATTACTTTTTTTTTTTTTAAATTTAGATTAGCCAATTATTTTTTCCAATTAAGGGGCAATTTAGCGTGGCCAATCCACCTACTCTGCACATTTTTGGGTTGTGGGGGCGAAACCCACGCAGACACGGGGAGAACGTGCAAACTCCACACGGACAGTGACCCAGAGCCGGGATCGAACCTGGGACCTCAGCGCCGTGAGGCGGTCATGCTAACCACTAGGCCACCGTGCTGCCCCCAGTGTGAATTACTGAGGTTGATAATTCACCACAACGGGCCCCTCAGTGAACCTGATAGCTGTGCATTAATGTACACCAGACTGTTCAGATTCATCGTATGGAAGATTAAAAATTGCAATTGTGAATAGACAGGCCCCTTAGCAAGCTCATTAAGCAGAGGTGAGTGGGTTTCCAGGTTTTCTACTCCCCCCTTTGAAAATTCAAACCTGACCCGTACAAGTCACGGTCCTGAGACAACCTACGATTTTAAAATTCTACCCGCATCGGTAACTGATCCCGTGTGCCTTTGGAAATCTGGTCCAGGTTCTCTCATGAAGCCTTAATACATTCTCCAAGGACATTAAGCTGCATGATTAAGTTTCTGTGGGTTGACACAACCTGTGCACTGATGGAATGAAAGGCCTTTCTGTTCAAGCAGCCCTTGGGGTTGATAGGAAAAGCCTGGATGGTTACATGCTTGCCATCAACAATTTCCTGTGATTTTGGGAACGCTGCCACCCAGTCAGAGTTCTGTTATCTATCCAGCTGATGCATCCTATCCCACAGGAATGCGAGACTCCAGCTGTCATTTGCTTAATGTGTCTTTCAATAGCAGATTGCCTGGTCCAGCATATGTTCCCTGTGGTGGTTTGGAAGTGTTTTGTTTCATCTGAGATACCCTGGTTGGCAGGTTTCAACTGCCAAGGTGGGTCCGAGAATAATGAGGGATGCAGACAGAACAACTGAGGTGCGATGACACCTGCCTTCGCTGGCCACGTCTCTGCTCATCTTTCTCCTTCAAATTGTGGCGTGCTCGTGGGAGTCCCCGAACTACTTTGCTCCCCGAATGCTTCGCCTGCTGCAAGTGGAAGCCTACTTCTTCAGGCCCGTTCAGCCCGGTACATCGTGCACTCGCTCTACTCGGGCTCACCCGGGCCACAGGGAAGGAGGAGGCGAGGGAAATGCAAAATCCAGTGCGGAACCCATCACTGCGATTTTCAAAAGTTCGTCCTCGGCTAATTGATGGTGCGGCGAATAAAAGGCACGGATTTGCTCAGCACAAAATAAGCCACATAGCGCAAAAAACCTCTGTGTTCAATTTGATAAAGATTCATGCTGGCAGAATGAAGCTACTTGGAAAATTCACCTTCCCACCTTATATTTACTGAGATAGATATTATGAATGCGCTCCCCCAGTGTTGGCCTTCACCAACTGGGAGCGGGTATCAGAAATGGTCATGCTCATCTATATATGTATATGTTTTTCGTTCTTCAATTTAATTCACAGAAATTGTGAAAAGGATGGGAGTGGGGATGAGGTGCAGGTATGGGTGTGGTTTCTGGGAAGAATAATGCACACAGATTCCCAATGTGCATTTCCAGACAAATATGAAAATTAAATGTATAGGATATATGACACAAAAACAGGCCAACCAGTCCATGCTATGTTAATGCTTCACTCAGGCCTCTTCCCATTTTCCTCATCTAAACCTATCATGGTAAGCATATACTACTCCCTTCTCCCTCATATCCTTGCACAGCTTCCCTTAAATACACCCGTACTATTCGCTTCAACCAACTTCCTGCAGGGTAAGGGGTTAATTCCTGTCGGGTAAGGGGTTAATGACATAGTGTACATTGTCACAGGAAGGGATGCAATGTCTCCTGGTCTTGCTGGTTCTTGTCAGCCTTCATGGTGAGATGCAGCTCACAGCATCACAGAATTGTTACAGCGCAGAATGAGGCTGCAATGTGTCTGCAATGGCTCTCTGAATGAGCATAATTACTTGGTGGAATAAATTGTGTTCCAATCCAGTTATCCTCAGCAGGCTCTGTGAATATCCCGTGCTCGTATAACGAGAACAAGAATATGATATGGTGGCAGCGAAAGAAATAGCAAGCATGGAAAAGTGCTCAGCTAACCCGTAATAATAATAACCTTTATTACCGTCACAAGGAGGCTTACATTAACACTTTTTCCCCTTTTGTTCATGGATGTGGACGTCGCTGGCAGTGCCAGCATTTATTGCCCATCCCTAATTGCCCTTGAGAGGGCAGTGAAGAGTCAACCATATTGCTGCGGGTCCGGAGTCACACATAGGTCAGACCAGGTAAGGCTGGCAGATTTCCTTCCCTAAAGGGCATTAGTGAACCAGATGGGTTTTTAATGACAACTGATAATGGTTTCATGGTTATCATTAGACTTTTAATTCAAAATTTTTATTGAATTCAAATTTCACCATCTGCAGTGGTGGGAACGAAACCCAACGCCCGCAGAGCATTACCCTGGGTTTCTTGTTTACGAGTCCAGTGACAATACGCCACCACCTCCCCTGCAATGAAGTTACCGTGAAAATCCCCGAACTGCCACACTATGGCGCCTGTTTGGGTACATGGAGGGAGAATTCAGAATGTCCAATGGGAGGAAACGGGAGTACCCGGAAGTAACCCAAGCAGACACGGAGGGAAGAACGTGCAGACTCCGTACAGACAGTGGCCCAAGCCGGGAATCGAACCCGGGTCCCTGGCGCTGTGAAGCAACAGTGTTAACCACTGTGCTGCCATACCGCTCATGTGCTACTGTGCCACCAGGTCTCAACCAGGTAGAAGCCTGGCTGTGCAGGTGATATCCTAATCCACCTAGAGGTCGATGAAGGAAAAGCTATGTACGACCAAGTAATAAAAGCACTCGATGCCTATTTCAATTTGCGAAAGAATACCATTGTCGAGTGGGCTAAATTCATCAAGTGCACCCCATGACAAGAGGACGGCACTGATGCATTTCTCAATGATCTGTACAGGCTTGCAGAGAACTGTGATATGGCAGGTTAAAAGATGAACTAATCAGGGATAGAATTGTTGTCGGAGACTTGGATGAAGCATTGTCTGACCACTTGCAGTTGAGAAATGATTTAACTTTAACAAAGGCAATTTAGCCGAGCAGACAATCAGGAAGCAAAATCGATCAGTAATTTGGGTGACAGGGAGAACGATATCCCAAAATGACTGAGTATGTTACATTTAAAAGTGGAGAGGTGGCTGTACCGAAGCAGAGAAGGCCGGGGTGGCATCCATCAAACACCCAGGCGAACGAACATTGGTGTACCAGAAAAATCACCGGTGCGAAAATCGTCCCGCAAAGAGGCCAAGTGCCATTTTTACAGAAAGAAGCGTCACGTCAGGCTGGGTGTTGCGGCGAGAAGCTGGAACAGAATAGGAAAAAAGAAAAGTCTTTGAAAGGAAGCAAGATGCAAAAATAGAAAATTTCAATGATTTAGAGATGTCTTTCCTTGGAGAGATACAGGGACCAACAGGAAACCACTGGAGCCCGCGCGATCGAATGGCCTCATCACGCCCGACCTGGCGACAGAAACTCTCGCGGAATTTGCAACACTCGGAACGTGGGAATCGGGGGCGGGATTCTCTCAGCCGGGGCGGGGCCGGAGAATCCCTGCGACCAGCGCGAATCGGCCACGCCGCGCCGCTGCAGGGACACGATTCTCCGCAGAGCAGAGAATTGGCGCCTTTGGCGCCGGCGCGGCGCTGGTCAGGGTTCTACGCGACCCCCCTGCCAATTCTCGGCCTGGGATGGGCCGAGCAGCCGTCGTACAAAACCCGAGACCAACCAGTGCCGTTCACACCTGCCATCAGCCGGTGGCACCTCGGCGTTGAAGGGTCCGCGGGCGGCCTGTGAGGGGGAAGGGGGGGTCCGACCCCAGGGGGGGTCCGACCCCAGGGGGGGGCTCCGATGTGGCCTGGCCCGCCATCAGTGTCCACCGATCGGCGGGCCGGCCTCTCTGGCTGAGGGCCTCCTTTCTTCTGGAGCTGGCACGTTGAAGGGAGCCACTGCGCATGCGCACTTTGTCGCCGGTGCCACTGCGCATGCGCGGACCCCGCGGCGCACAGTTCACGCCGGGGTCAGCAGCTGGTGTGGCATAGTCTGCTCCAGTGCTGTGCTGGCCCCCTGTAGGGGCCAGAATTGCTGATCCTGAGGCCGTGTTGACGCCATCGAGAAACGCAACAGCGTTTGCGACGGCGTCACCATTAACCTCAGAATTACAGAATCCCGCCCCGGATTTACGTATTACACATGCCTGCGCAGGATTCTCCCAAGGCCCGGTAACTAACTCCTGCGCCTGGGTGACTGCACCATGATGCCTTTTAGCACTGGTCCACACAAACATGGGCCAGGCAGAACGGCACATGCGGGGGTCTGCCAGGCCAATGGAGGCCCTCCGGGATAATTGGGCTCTGCTTAGGGCAGTACGGTAGCATGGTGGTTAGCATAAATGCTTCACAGCTCCAAGGTCCCAGGTTCGATTCCCGGCTGGGTCACCGTCTGTGCGGAGTCTGCACGTCCTCCCCGTGTGTGCGGTGGTTTCCTCCGGGTGCTCCGGTTTCCTCCCACAGTCCAAAGATGTGCGGGTTAGGTGGATTGGCTATGCTAAATTGCCCTTAGTGTCCTAAAAAATAAGGTTAATGGGGGGGGGGGGGGGGAGGGGGTTGTTGGGTTACTGGTATAGGGTGGATACGTTGCCTTGAGTGGGGTGATCATTGCTCGGCACAACATCGAGGGCCGAAGGGCCTGTTCTGTGCTGTACTGTTCTATGTATCTATGTACCCTGGCACTCCCGCTGCCACCTGGGCACCATGGCACTGCCATGCAGGCATCCAGACACCCGGGCAGTGCCCCTGGCTGGCATAGCACTGCCAGCGTGCCAGGCTGGCAATCCTGGGTGCCAGGTTGTGCATGCCAGGGATCGGGTCTGGTTGTGCCTTACCCTTATGGGGTGGGGTGTGAGCTCAAGTGTCCCCTAACAAGTAAGTTGGGGCATTGGGGGATGTGGGGGCTGGAGGCTACGATGAGGGGTCAAGGTATCAGGTCGACAATTATAAGTGGTGCTCCAATCTCTTTGGTCAGTGTAGGAAATGAAGGTAAGTATGGCCCTGGAGGGCCGTTCCTCACCGAGGCCAAAAAAAGAGTCCCATTTGATAGCGGGGTTGTTCTCGGCATCTGAACAGCCAGCTATTCGCGCCCAAAATGGAACTCTGATTTTTCTCCCGTTAAATTGCGTCCCCGATATCCAAGTAGAGGGAACCAAGACTCCCTTTTAAGTTTCACACAGATGCGGCAGTTTTGGTTCTTTCTGATGTTGAAACGTGGTTTGGAGAAATGTTTTCTTCAGCCATCATGCAAAAAACAACAACGAGCCAGGAGGTTCGGAGGACCTCCGAGAGGACAACTCAGTCCAACCCTTCAAATCACTGAAACGTTATACGTGATCCTGACCCACTCTTAAACAGGAAAGCCTGACACCTGGGGCTGGATTCTCCGTAGCCCTTCGTAACGCGGGTTGCCTGCGAAAAAAATCGGTGTTAATCACTCCGGCGTCGGGGCCTTCTTTAAGGCCGCTATTCTCCGTTCCCGGAGGGGCCAGCAGCTGACTGACGCGATTCGCGTCAGTTTCTCCAGCTGCGGAAGTGGTGAGACCCGGCGTATTTTGGAGGAGGAGGAGGAGAGAGACAGACCCGGCATTTGGGGGGGGGGGTGTGTTCCGGCATTTGGGGGGGGGGTGGTGTGTTCCGGCATTTTGGGGGGGTTGGTGATGTGTTCCGGCATTTTGGGGGGGGGGGGTGGGTTGGTGGTGTGTTCCGGCATTTGGGGGGGGGGGTGTGTTCCGGCATTTGGGGGGGGGGTGTGTTCCGGCATTTGGGGGGGGGGGTGTGTTCCGGCATTTGGGGGGGGGGTGTGTTCCGGCATTGGGGGGGGGTGTGTGTTCCGGCATTGGGTGGGGGGGTGTTCCGGCATTGGGGGGGGTGTGTTCCGGCATTTGGGGGGGGGGGGGTGTGTTCCGGCATTTGGGGGGGGGTGTGTTCCGGCATTGGGGGGGGTGTGTGTTCCGGCATTGGGGGGGGGGTGTGTTCCGGCATTTGGGGGGGGGGTGTGTTCCGGCATTTGGGGGGGGTGGGGGTGTGTTCCGGCATTTGGGGGGGGGTTTGGGGGCAGCGGCGGGCAGAGAGGGGGGGCGACGGATGCCCGGGGCCAACGCACCGTCGCCCCCCCCTCTGTACGCCGCTGCCCCCTACCCCAACCCCCCCCTCACCACCCCTACCTCAACCCCCCACCCTCACCACCCCTACCTTCCTCCCCACCACCCCTACCTCTCTCCCCACCACACCTACCCCCCTCCCCACCACACCTACCCCCCTCCAACGCCGGGTCCCTCCCCTCCCCCAACGCCGGGTCCCCCCCTCAACGCCGGGTCCCCCCCCCTCACCGCCGGTACCCACACCCCGTCCCCCTCCCTCTGAAGGTCGGTACCCACCGCCCCCCCTCTCCTCCTCCCCCCCCCTCTCTCCTCCTCCCCCCCTCCCTCCCTCCTCCCCCCCTTCCTTCCTCCGTTAGTGGGGGGGGGTGCGGCGTTAGTGGGGGGTGGGGGTGGGGGTGTGGGGGTGCGGCGTTGGAGGGGGGTAGGGGTGGTGAAGGGGGTAGGGGTGGTGAGGGGAGGGGGTTGGGGTAGGGGCAGCTGCGTGCAGAGGGGGGGCGACGGTGTGTTGGCCCCGGGCATCCGTCGCCCCCCTCCTCTGCACGCCGCTGCCCCTACCCCAACCCCCTCCCCTCACCACCCCTACCCCCTTCACCACCCCTACCCCCCTCCAACGCCGCACCCCCCCCCACCCCCCATCCCCCACTAACGCCGCACCCCCCCCCCCACTAACGGAGGAAGGAAGGGGGGAGGAAGGAAGGGGGGGGGGACGGAGGAAGGAAGGAAGGGGGGGGACGGAGGAAGGAAGGAGGGGGGGAGGAGGAAGGAGGGGGGAGGAGGAAGGAGGGGGGAGGAGGAGAGAGGGGGGGGTGTGGGTACCGGCCTTCAGAGGGAGGGGGACGGGGTGTGGGTACCGGCGTTGAGGGGGGGGGACCCGGCGTTGAGGGGGGGGGGACCCGGCGTTGAGGGGGGGGGGACCCGGCGTTGAGGGGGGGGGGGGACCCGGCGTTTGAGGGGGGGGGGGGACCCGGCGTTGAGGGGGGGAGGGGGGGGACCCGGCGTTGAGGGGGGGGGACCCGGCGTTGAGGGGGGGGGACCCGGCGTTGAGGGGGGGGGGGACCCGGCGTTGAGGGGAGGGGACCCGGCGTTGAGGGGGGGGGGGACCCGGCGTTGAGAGGGGGGGGGACCCGGCGTTGAGAGGGGGGGGGACCCGGCGTTGAGGGGGGGGGGGACCCGGCGTTGAGGGGGGGGGTTGCGGCGTTGCGAGAGATGGGGGCGGCGGTGGGGGGGGTAGGGGTGGTGGGGAGGGGGGTAGGGGTGGTGGGGAGGGGGGTAGGGGCGTTGGAGGGAGGTAGGGGTGGTGAGGGGGTGGTGGTTGGGGTAGGGGGCAGCGGCGTACAGAGGGGGGGGGCGACGGTGCGTTGGCCCCGGGCATCCATCGCCCCCCCTCTCTGCACGCCGCTGCCCCCAAACCCCCCCAATGCCGCAACCCACCCCCCCGATGCCCCCCCATGCCGCAAACCACCCCCCCGATGCCCCCCCCCATGCCCCCCCACGATGCCGCAACCCACTCCCCCGATGCTGCAACCCACCCCCCCGATGCCCCCCCATGCCGCAACCCCCCGATGCCGCAACCCACCCCCCCGATGCCCCCCCCATGCCGCAACCCACCCCCCCGATGCCGCAACCCACTCCCCCGATGCCGCAACCCACCCCCCGATGCCCCCCCCATGCCGCAACCCACTCCCCCGATGCCGCAACCCACTCCCCCGATGCCGCAACCCACCCCCCACCCCCCCCCGATGCCGCTACCCACCCCCCCCGATCCCGCAACCCACCCCCCCCCCCCCGATGCCGCAACCCACCCCCGACACTGAACGGCGTCAGCCATCATCAACGGTTGACGCCGTTTTAAATCAACTGTGATTTTCGCCGACGTGACCCGTGGCCACGTCGGCGGGACTTCGGCCCATCCGGGCCGGAGATTTAAGGTCAGTGCAAAAAAAATGAAATCCCGCCGGCGCCAGCTGTTTTCACAGGCTGCCGGCGGGATTTGCACAACGCCGGTTTATGACCGGCGGGAGAATTGAAAAACCTGCGGGAGCGGAAATAACGCCGCTTTCCGCCTATTCTCCGACCCTGCGTGGGGTCGGAGAATTTCGCCCCTGATTTGCAGAGTAGAGGAATTGGAAAATTGAGGGGATCAGCATAAAATATTCAGAGCTGAATTTCTAGAGTTGTTCATGGGGCCAGGGTAGCAGATCGCAGCATACCACACACCACGCCACATCCCAAAATGCAGCCAATGTGCCTTTTTACACCCAGAAACCTTTCTCACCCACCTTCTCAAAGGTAAAGAAGGAAATTGGCTCTATGTTGAAGCAGGGGTTATTTCATTTGTGATAGAATCAACAGGCTTGTACTGAAACTCAATGGATCTATCAGAATTTATGTAGATGACACACAATTGAACAAAACAGTTAAACACAAAATCTCATCTCACGTCATCTGTGGATGAGGGCTTCGCAAAATTGGGAAAGGGAGGCCTTCACAAAGCTGGATGCACATTGTGGCTTTTCATTGATGAAGAATCGTGGTTTCTCACAACCTTCATTGCACCATTTGGGAGGGTTTGTTTCAACAGATTAATCTTTGGCATCACGTCAGCACCATAAACCTTCCAGAGGACAGTGTCAAGCACCCTGGAAGGACCAAATAGAGTCGTACGTCAAATGCATGATGTCCTGATCCATGGATCTACTCAGACAGGACATGACACTGGAATGAGAGCAGTGCTACAATGCCTAACAAAGCAGGGGTTACACTCAACACCAATTGTGAATTCTTGCAGCTAATTGTCAGGTTCCTGGTACATATTGTGGATCCATCCGGTGTCAGTGTTGATCCACAGAGGACAAGAGCAATAAATGAATTTCCAGTTCCTCAGATTGTCACTGAACTTCAGAGATTTATGGGTAAGGCAAACCAGAATGGATATCTTCTGCCCTATCTGACTGTTATCAATTGCTGTTACGACAAGACAATTCATGGTAAAGGAGGAAGCACAAGAGAATTGTTTTGAGAAAATTAAAGAGTTGCTGCTGTCACCTGATAGCTGAACTCACCATGGCCCAATGCTACCCACTATTATTGCTGTAGATGCATCTTCGACAGGACTCTGTGCTGTATTCTTTCCGATGCAGACTGATGGGAAGTGTAGACCAGTTTACGACCCATCTCGTGCACTGACAGACACTGAACAGAGGTAGAGAAAGACGCATTTGCTGCTGCACGCGTTTATGAGAATTCTGCCAATTATGTTCTTGGTGTCCACTTCAGGATAGACATCAAACCCTTAGTTTGAAGCATGGTCGCACAGTGGTTAGCACTGTTGCTTCACAGCACCAGGGTCCCAGGTTCCCGGCTTGGGTCACTGTCTGAGTGGAGTCTGCACATTCTCCCTGTGCGTGGGTTTCCTCTGGGTGCTCCAGTTTCCTCCCACAAGTCCCGAAAGACTTGCTGTTAGGTGAATTGGACATTCTGAATTCTCCCTCAGTGTAACCGAACAGGCGCTGGAGTGTGGTGACTAGGGGATTTTCATGGTAACTTCATTGCAGTGTTAATGTAAGCCTACTTGTGACAATAAAGATTATTATTATCATTAGTAAAGCCCTTAACAAGGAGTCATAGAAAATAGGTGGAGAGTAGGCCATTCAACCCTTCGAGCCTGCACCACCATTCAATATGATCATAGCTGATCATGCAAATTCAGTATCCCACTCTCGCTTTCTCTCCATACCCCTTGATCCCTTTAGTCGCAAGGGAGACAAATAATAATAATTTGGAGATATTGCATGCAATTCCTTCATCCAAATCATTAATGTATATTGTGAACAGCTGGGTCCCAGCACTGAACCCTGCAGTACCACACGAGTCACTGCCTGCCCCTCTGAAAAGCACCCTTTTAGTCCCACTCTGCTTCCTGTCAGTTCTCTATCCACATCAATACATTACGCACAATATCATGAGCTTTAATTTTGCTTGTGTGGGGCCTTGCAAAAAGTCTTTTGAAAGTCCACATACACATCCACTGGTTCACCCTTGTCCACTCTACTGGTCACATCCTCAAAAAATTCCAGATTTGTCAAGCACAATTTCCCTTTAGTGAATCCATGCTGACTTAGACTGATCCTGCCCCCACTTTCCAAATGCTCAGTTATTTCATTCTTAATAATTGACTCCAGCGTTTTCCCCAACACCAATGTCAGGCTAACCGATCTTTCAGTCTCGATTGTCTCTCTCCCTCCTTTTTTAAAAAGTGCAGTTACATTCGCTACCCTCCAGTCCATTGGAACTCTTCCAGAGTCTATAGAACGCTGGAAAATGATCACCAATGCGTCCACTATTTCTAGGGCCACTTCCTTATACACTCTGGGATGCAGAGCATCCGGCCCTGGGGACTTATCGGGTTTAAATCCCATCAATTTCTCTGATACAATTTCCTGACTAATAAGGATTTCCTTCAGTTCCTCCTTCATGCTAGACCCTCTGCCCCCTAGTATTTCCAGAAGGTTACTTGTGCACTCTTTAGTGAAGACAGATCCAAAGTAATTGTTTAACTGGTCTACCATCTCTGTTATCTGTTATGAATTCATTTGATTCTAACTGTAAGGGACCTACATTTGTCTTCACCAGTCTTTTTCTCTTCACGTATCTACAGAGGCTTTTGCAGTCACTTCTTATGTTTTCTGCAAGCTTACTCTCATAATCTATTTTCTGCTTCTGAATTAAACGCTTTGCCTTCCTCTGCTGAACTTTAAATTTCTCCCAGTTCTCAGGCCTGCTGCTTTTTCTGGCCAATTTATATGCCTCCATTTTGGCTTTCACACTATCCCTGATTTCCCTTGTTAACTATGGTTGAACCACCATCCCCGTCTTACTCTTCCACCAGACAGGGATGTACAGTTGTTGAAGTTCATCTATGTGTTCTTTAAATGTCTGACATTGCCTATCCACCATCAACTCCTAAAGTATCCTTTGCCAGCATATCCTAGCCAATGTATGTCCCATACCATCAAAGTTAGCTTCCTTTAAGTTCAGGACCCTTGTCTCAGACTTAACTCTCCATCTTCATGAAGAATTCTATCATATTAAGGTCACTCTTCCCAAAAGGATCTCGCACCACAACGTCGCTAATTAATCCTCTTTCAATGCACAATACCCAGTCCAGGATGGCCAGGATGGTTCCTTGACATATTGGTTGAGAAAACCATTCCTTCTACATTCCTGGAAATCCTCCTCCATCACATTGCTACATGTTTGATTAGCCCAATAAATATGCAGATCGAAATCACCCACAATAACTGCTGTACCCTTAATACACGCATCTCTAATTGCCTGTTTGATGCCCTCCCCAACCTCATAACTATTGTTTGGTGGTCTGTACAAAACTCCCACTAACGTTTTTTGCCCTTTGGTGTTCCGCAGCTCCACCCATACAGATTCCGCATCATCCGTGCGAATGTCAAAGAACAAAGAAAAGTACAGCACAGGAACAGGCCCTTTGGCCCTCCAAGTCCGTGCCGACCATGCTCCCGGCTAAACTAAAATCTTCGACACTTCCTGGGCCCGTATCCCTCTATTCCCATCCTATTCATGTATTTGTCAAGATGCCCCTTAAATGTCATTATCGTCCCTGCTTCCACCACCTCCTCCGGCAGCAAGTTCCAGGCACCCTCTACCCTCTGTGTAAAAAATTTGTCTTGTGCATCTCCTCTAAACCTTGCCCCTCGCACCTCAAACCTATGCCGCCGAGTAATTGACCCCTCTACCCTGGGGAAAAGCCTCTGACATTCACTCTGTCTATGCCCCTCATAATTTTGTAGACCTCCGTCAGGTCACCCCTCAACCTCCGTCGCTCCAGTGAGAACAAACTGAGTTTATTCAACCGCTCCTCATATCTAATGCCCTCCATACCAGGCAACATCCTGGTAAATGTCTGCTGCACCCTCTCCAAAGCCTCCACATCCTTCTGGTAGTGTGGCGACCAGAATTGAACACTATACTCCAAGTGTGGCCTTACTAAGGTTCTATACAGCTGCAACATGACTTGCCAATTCTTATGCTCAATGCCCCGGCCAACGAAGGCAAGCATGCCGTATGCTTTCTTGACTACCTTCTCCACCTGTGTTGCCCCTTTCAGTAACCCATGGAACTGTACACATAGATCTCTCTGACTTTCAATACTCTTGAGGGTTCTACCATTCACTGTATATTCCCTACCTGCATTAGACCTTCCAAAATGCATTACCTCTCATTTGTCCGGATTAAACTCCATCTGCCATCTCTCTGCCCAAGTCTCCAAATGATCTAAATCCTGCTGTATCCTCTGACAGTCCTCATCGCTATCCGCAATTCCACCAACCTTTGTGTCGTCTGCAAACTCACTAATCAGACGAGTTACATTTTCCTCCAAATCATTTATATATACTACGAACAGCAAAGGATCCAGCACTGATCCCTGTGGAACACCACTAGTCACAGCCCTCCAATTAGAAAAGCACCCTTCCATTGCTACTCTCTGCCTTCTATGACCTAGCCAGTTCTGTATCCACCTTGCCAGCACACCCTGATCCCGTGGGACTTCACCTTTTGTACCAGTCTACCATGAGGGACCTTGTCAAAGGCCTTACTGAAGTCAATGTAGACAACATCCACTGCCCTACCTGCATCAATCATCTTTGTGACCTCTTCGAAAAACTCTATCAAGTTAGTGAGACACGACCTCCCCTTCACAAAACCATGCTGCCCCTCGCTAATACGTCCACTTGCTTCGTAATGGGAGTAGATCCTGTCTCGAAGAATTCTCTCCAGTAATTTCCCTACCACTGACGTAAGGCTCACCGGCCTGTAGTTCTCTGGATTATCCTTGCTACCCTTCTTAAACAAAGAACTTCTTTAATATTGCGTTAATCTCCTCTTTAACCAGCAATGCTACCGCACCTCCCTTTCTTTTCCTTCTATTTTTCCTGAATATTGAATATGGGGCAGGATTCTCTCAGCCCAAAGCTGGGCCGGAGTATCCCCGCGACCGGTACGAAACGCGCCATGCTGCCCTGACGCCGGCACGCGATTCTCCGCAGGGCGGAGAATCGGCGCCATTGGGGCTGGCGTGGTCGGGGGCCGCTCTATGCAGCCGGCCCGCCGATTCTCGGCCCGGGATTGGCCGAGCGGCCGTCATGAAAATGCTGAGTCCCGCCGGCGCCGTCTACACCTGCTCTCAGCCAGCAGTACCTCGGCATGGAAGGGTTAGGGGGCGGCCTCTGGGGGAGGGGGGGGGGGGGGGTCTCCGATGTGGCCTGGCCTGCGATTGGGGCCCACCGATTGGTGGGCCAGCCTCTCTGGCTGGAGGCCTCCTTTCCTACACGCCGGCCCCTGTAGTCCTGCGCCATGTTGCATCGGGGTTGGCATGTTGAAGAAAACCACTGCATGTGCGCGTTGGTGACGGCACCATTGCGCATGCGCGGATCCCTTGCAGGGGCCAGAATTAGTCGTCGGGTCAGCCCATTCACATCGTCGTAAAACACGACAGCGTTTACGACAACGTGGACACTCTGCTGCGGGATTAGGAATCTCGTCCATGATGTTGAGTTCCCATCCTTAGTCACCCTGGAGCCAGGTCTCCGTGACCCCAATTACATCATATCAGTTAATAATAGTCTGCGGAGGTAATTCATCAACCTTATTACAAATGCACCTCGCATTGACAAAGAGCCTTCGGGCTTGTGTTTTTGACATTTAATGCCTTTTTAAAATTATGGTGTCATGTGATTTTTGATTTCTGTCTTCGGCTTCTCTGCCTTCCACTTTTCCCTTTGCTGCCTTTTGTTTCTGTCCCCATCTTACTTCCCTTCGACCTCCTGCATCCGTTCCCATTTCCCTGCCATATTAGTTTAAACTGTCCTCATTCTAAGAAATTAGCAAGAATATCTCCACGGGTACGATTCAGACTGAAGGCGATGAGGTTTTGTACAAAGGCAGACTATATTCCAGGAAAACAACACACTACAGCAGGCATCCTAGTGGCAAGACCTGATCAAAGTGATGTTGTCATAGAACATAGAACATAGAACAGTACAGCACAGAACAGGCCCTTCGGCCCTCAATGTTGTGCTGAGCCATGATCACCCTACTCAAACCCACGTATCCACCCTATACCCGTAACCCAACAACCCCCCCCTTAACCTTACTTTTTTTAGGACACTACGGGCAATTTAGCATGGCCAATCCACCTAACCCGCACATCTTTGTCCTTGTTGAAGAAGTAGAAACCTCTGCATTGGTGGCAACCACAACTCTGCCAGCAACAACTGAATAAGATCGGAGATGCATAGAAATCTGATGAAGAATATGCTCAGGTCAGAGAGTACTGTGTCAAAGGATGGCCAGAAAACATGCCACACAATCCTATTCTCAGACAGCACTGTGAACAGAGAGGACGTCTGAGTATAAGTTTATGATTCACCCACCTAGGACAAGAAACTGGTCATTTGGAGTCTCTGCACACTGCACTAACCGTATCAGGACATTTGGTCATCACAAAATTCGGAGTCTGAGCAAGATATTCTAATTGATAGGCCAGTCTGTCAAAATCTTTCGATGAGATTACATTAAAATGTATGACCTGCGTTATTCATTGTCAGGAGACATGAGAACCACTGATGTCACCTTCCTTTCCGTTAAAGCCAGGACAACATCTTGGAGCGGACCTGCTTTGAATATAAATGTTCTTGATTGCAGTAGACTACTATTCAAGGTGGGTAGAAGCCACGAACCTGCAGGGCCACACCTCTGAAGAAATGATTACGTTGCTGAGGGAGATTTTTGGAATACGAGGAATCCTTACTTTAAGGAGATAATGACATCAAATGGATTTGTCGAAAGTACCAGTTCAGTAACAT
This sequence comes from Scyliorhinus canicula, assembly GCF_902713615.1. Taxonomy (NCBI): domain Eukaryota; kingdom Metazoa; phylum Chordata; class Chondrichthyes; order Carcharhiniformes; family Scyliorhinidae; genus Scyliorhinus; species Scyliorhinus canicula. The sequence continues at coordinate 26,591,409 of NC_052149.1, forward strand.
ACACTCAAGCCAACAGTGATGCTGAAAGAGGAGTTCATACATGGAAGCACTGCTAAAAACAAAAACAATCTAACTTGCACTTCTGAGCTACCATTAAACTCCACCACAAAATGGTTCAGCACCATGTGAACTTGTAGGGTGGCACAGTGGTTAGCACTGTTGCTTCGCAGCACCAGGGTCCCAGGTTCGATTCTTGCTTGGGTCACTGTCTGAGCGGACACTGAACATTCTCCCAGTGACTACGTGGGTTTCCTCCAGGTGCTCTGGTTTCCTCCCACAAGTCCCGAAAGACGTGCTTGTGAGGTGAATTGGACATTCTGAATTCTCCCTCTGTGTACCCGAACAGGCGCCGGAGTGTGGCGACTGGGGGATTTTCCCAGTAACTTCATTGCAGTGTTAATGTAAGCCGACATGTGACAATAATAAAGATTATTATTATTGGGAAAGAGATTGAGAATCCAACTCCCTACTCTCCCCACTCTCTGTACAAGGGGCGGAATTCTCCGCAAGGCCCGACGCCATCGTGAACCTCTCCAGACGGCTCCTTGCCACCTAATCTCTCCCCCCCCAGGGGGCTAGGAGGGCCGTGCCGTAAATCTCGGCCACAGGGCCTTGTCGCTGGCGTCAAGGCCCGGCGCACCGAGAATGACGCGGCCGGCGCGCCTAATGATGTCAGCCGCGCATGCGCATGTTGGCCGGCTCCAACCCGCGCATGTGCACCTGACGTCAAGACGGCTCAAACCCGCGCATGCGCGGATGCCGTCTTCCCTTCCGCTGCCCCGCAAGATGTGGCGGCTTGATTTTGCGGGGCGGCGGAGGGGAAAGAGTGCGTCCCTTTGAGACGCCGGCCCGACGATCGGTGGGCACCGATCGCGGGCCAGTCCCCTCCCGAGCATGGTCGTGGTGTTCACTCCCCTCTCCGACCCCCACAAGCCACTAAACAGCTTTTGGCGCCATGTTCACGCCGGCAGCGACCAGGTGTGGTTGCCGCCAATGTGAACAGGTCGGGAACGGCAGGCCGCTCGGCCCATCCGGATCGAAGAATCGCGGGTCGCCGTGAAAATCGGCGGCCCGCGATTCTCCGAGCGGCGTGTCGCAAAACACGACATGCCATTTGGGGGGGGGGGGGGTGGGAGAATTGCGGGGAGTGCCAGAGCGGCCCTCCCGTGATTCTTCCACCTGGCGTGGGAGCGGAGAATCGCGCCCAAGGTTTTTAAAAAATTCATTCATGGGGTGTGGGCATCGTTGGCTGGGCCAGCATTTGTTTCCCATCCCTCAGAGGATGACAGTTGTTGCAGCCAGATGTGGAACTATGACGAACGTTACAAAACATACAACTAGGGCAGCACGGTGGCCTAGTGGTTAGCACAACCGCCTCACGGCGCTGAGGTCCCAGGTTCGATCCCGGCTCTGGGTCACTGTCCGTGTGGAGTTTGCACGTTCTCCCCGTGTCTGCGTGGGTTTCGCCCCCACAACCCAAAAATGTGCAGAGTAGGTGGATTGGCCACGCTAAATTGCCCCTTAATTGGAAAAAATAATTGGCTAATCTAAATTTATAAAAACAAAAAAAAACAAAAAAAAAACAAAACATACAACTGCTAGGCCTCCAACCAAGATAGCCATTTTGGGTCAGAGACCAAGCTCTCTATGGCCAAGTAATCGAACAGACCACGTCCACAGTCCTACCTCAACCAAGCAGATAATGGCATGGTGAGACTGAACAGACCTTTATTGATTTCCACACCAGAAGTGACTTGCCTCGTTCATTTACCAATCCAGATGACATGAAGATTGGAGGACCGTAGTTATTTGCCAATTTCTCTTCTGCCCAGCAGAATCTTAGAGATCACCTGCAGGACTCGATACCCAAATCCCCCCCGAAGGAGCTGAAGTCCCGTTTGGGTAGAAATCGATAATAAAAGTCCACTGAAGCCATAGACTTAGGAGGAGATTTAGGATAAGGGGTTAATTCTAATTGTGTTATATACTGATGAGACACGGTATACATCCTCAAAGGAAGTGATACAATGTCTCTGGATCCTGCTCTCTCTTATAGACCCCAAGGGAAGGTGTAGTTCACAGTAGGACACTATTGGATTTTTTGATGACTATATTTCATTGATGGCCTCTAGTTATGCTCTTCTCCACAAAAGGAAACTGTCTATCTTCATCCTCTCGATCAAAACCTTTCATTATTTGAAAGGCCTCAATTCGGTCAGCTTTCTTTATTCAGGAGAAAAAAAATAGCCGGCCTGTTAATGCTTTCCTGACATAGATACTCCATATCCAGACATCATTGTACTTATAGAACAGTACAGCACAGAACAGGCCCTTCGGCCCTCGATGTTGTGCCGAGCCATGATCACCCTACTCAAACCCACGTATCCACCCCATACCCGTAACCCAACAACCCCCCACCCCTTAACCTTACTTTTTAGGACACTACGGGCAATTTAGCATGGCCAATCCACCTAACCCGCACATCTTTGGACTGTGGGAGGAAACCGGAGCACCCGGAGGAAACCCACACACACACGGGGAGGATGTGCAGACTCCACACAGACAGTGACCCAGCCGGGAACCGAACCTGGGACCCTGGAGCTGTGAAGCATTTATGCTAACCACCATGCTACCGTGCTGCCCCACTTGTGCCCCACTATCACTTGTGATAGTGAATATTACTCCACCTCCCTGGACACCATAGTTAAGGTTGTTACATGGTGTTATGGTCCTGCTGGGGATCGCTAATGTTTAAGAAGAAATCAAAATACCGAGCAATTAACCGACAGAACTACGCATCAGGGTTCCATATTTCAAAGCAAAACAAACTTTATTGGATATCAAAAAGAATTAAACAAAGTAAGCACAATTAAGCAAGCACTTTCGTTTTCAACTACGTATATTACAAACTCAAGTTTTACTCTACATCCTCCAAGACTTTCTATAAACAATACACCAATCTTGAAGGTCTAATCCCTTCTCTAAGGCTAATCCAAAGTATGCAACTATCCTCTGGCATTCATATAACTGTCCTTAGAGTTCCAGTTGTCCCCTGAGGGAGGATTATGTCACCAAGCGACCCGTTTCTTCACAGACCTCACGACTGTAGATGCCTCAGTAACGTGCTTGGGTTGCCAGCAGATACCAAATCGTCTTCCTGCAGCTGCCCAAGTGAATTCTGCTGAACACGTTCTGCCACGAAGCTCCACGAGGACCGCTGTGGATTTCCAACAACTTTTACTCGTTACAAAATCCAAACTGAGACTGAGCGCTAGCCGCATTTCTTGTTAGTGTTTTCGCTGTTTGAAGTGCAGACCTAACTGAATATCATCTCCTACCAAGAACAAAGAACAAAGAAAAGTACAGCACGGGAACAGGTCCTTCGGCCCACCAGGCCTGTGCCGACCATGCTGCCCGACGAAACTAAAATCTTCTACACTTCCTGGGTCCGTATCCCTCTATTCCCATCCTATTCATGTATTTAAGCAAATTACTGCGGATGCTGGAATCTGAAACAAAAGGGAAAATGCTGGAAAATCTCAGCAAGTCTGGCAGCATCCGTAGGGAGAGAAAAGAGCTAAAGCTTCGAGTCTGATAACTCTTTGTCAAAGCTAGGTTTGAGCTTGGAGCTCCGACCAGAATGCCTCCTTTATGCTGGTCGCTGCGTCCTGCTCACGATCCGTTGCTTGGCACGCCATTGTTTTCCCTTTCAGGCTCGCCTGTACCACCGTCTCATCTTGTGGGGCCGCCTGCCTGTGGGTCTGCCACTCATGTGCCTTACCCTCGCTGCTGCTGCTGCTTGCATCTCGCTGTCCCTTCACCTTGGTGTTTTTCTTCCCTCCAGCCATCTGTCCGTCTCTCTTTCTTTCCCCGCTGCTGTTCCTTGGCCAGGGGTTGCTCTCACTTCCCCCGCTCCTCTGCTCTCGCTGGGTCTGGGTTTCCCTTTTTTTTGTTGGGGGAGGGGGTTGTGGTTGGTTTCCTTCCTCCCTTCCTTCCTTTCTCTCTTTCCTTGTCTCTTTATTTATTTATGTATTTACTTTTGTTTTCCCCCCTTCTTCTCTTCTTTTTCCCCCTTCCTTCTCACTGGGTGAGGAGGGTTTGGGAGAGAAGTTTCCTGGTGCGGACAGGAGTCCCTCTTTGTCTCGCCGCTCACCATGTGGTCGCTGCTGGTCCGTTGCGGGGGCAGGGGGGGGGGGGGGTGTCCCCCCCTCTCTCTCCCCTGCTTGTTAGCCCCGCTCCTGAGGGCTTGAGTCTCAGGCTTCGCGGTCCGGGCTGCTGCTTCTCTTCTGCCACCCACGTTCTGCTGTGCGGTGGGGGGCTCGTTTGGGCAGGCTCACAGAGGGGGCGGTGGGGGTGAGTGGCTCGGTCGGCCAGGCTCCCAGGCTTGCACTCTTAGGCACTAGTTCTGTTCGGGGGTGCGACTCTCCTCAGCCGCTTCTGAGCCTCCAGCTCCGGTTCCTAGCGCACCTTTATTTTTATATTCTCCGGCTCCTCTCTCAGGCTTATTTCTCCCACAGGCCTCAGTTTACCGGCGTACCGGTCCCTTGCGGCTTTTTTTTTCTTCGTACCTTCAGGCGAGCGCTGCGTGGGTTCTTTCAACAAGAATAAAAATACCCCCGGGACTAAACAAACAAAACAAAAAAAATCCCTGAAAGTTTAGTCCTTTAGCGGGAGCTGCCCCATGCACGTCTTACCCCTACAGAGCTCTACCGGAAGTCATCATTAATATATATTGTGAATAGCTGGGGTCCCAGCACCAATCCCTGTGGCACCCCACTAGTTACTGCCTGCCAATTTGAAAAGGACACATTAATCCCGACACTTTGTTTCCCCTTTGCCAAACAGTTTTCGATCCACCTCAATACACTTCCCCCAATCACATGAGCATTAATCTTGCTTAATAATCTCTTATGCGGGACTTTGTCAAAAGCCTTCTGAAAGTCCAAATATAACACATCGACTGGCTCCCCCTTGTTAACTGTACTCGTTACATCTTCAAAGAATTCCAACTCCACACCCATTCCAATTCTACACCACAATCAAGCTGTAACTGCCTGCTTTTGTCTGTTTTACAAAACAGAAACAGTTTGCTTCCATCAGCAATCACACACAGATAATTTAAACAAAGGAACCATTTACCCCACAGTGTCATAGAGGTTTACAGCATGAAAACAGGCCAACATGCCCATGCCACCCAATTTTTACCACTAAGACAGGTCCAATTAGAGTCATGGAATCATGGTAAAATGTAAAAAAAAGGTTTACCTATAACACAATCTTTGATCCTGTAATCTAAATGGATTTTTTATACATCTAATGGAGTTTTATGACTCCACTTCTCCCAGAATTACAGATCCTGTTGATAAAGTCTCCTGTTTCCAACCTAGTTTTGCCTTTTTTGATCTGGAAACTACACGCACAACTTCAATATTGTATTGAAGTAAATGTAGACCTGCTGGCTACATTAGAAATGCAGAGATGGGACATTCATTGTTTAAGTTTTCTGCTTTTATCTTCTGCATTTGTACAACAAACATAGGTTTGTGTTCAGCTGTGTTAACTCCAAGACAGTGTGAATTGCTTCACTTGAGATGTCTAGTAATTTCTTAACCAGATGCCCTCATTTATCTGCATTTAAGACATAATTCTCACAAATAAAGTCAGAGGTGTGGCCCTGCAGTGTCTTGGCTTCTATCCATCTTGAATAGTAGTCTACTACAATCAAGAACATTTATATTCAAAGTGGTCCATTCCAAGATGTTGTCACGGCTTTAACGGAAAGGAAGATGATATTAGTGGTTCTTGTGTCTCCTGACAATGAATAACGCAGGTCATACGTTTTAACGTAATCTCTTCCAAAGATTTTGACAGACCGGACTGTCAATTAGATTATCTTGCTCTGACTCAGCATTTTGTGATGCGCTGTTGTTTCACAGCACCACAGGCCCAGGTTCGATTCCTGGCTTGCGTCACGGTCTGTGCGGAGTCTGCAGGTTCTCCCCATTTCTACGTGGGTTTCCTCCGGGTGCTCCGGTTTCCTCCCACAAGTCTCAAAAGACGTGCTTGTTCGGTGAATTGAACATTTTGAATTCTCCCTCAGTGTACCCGAGCAGGCGCCGGTGTGTGGCGACTAGGGGATTTTCACAGTCACTTCATTGCAGTGTTAATGTATGCCTATTTGTGACAATAATAAAGATTATTGAAATGTCCTTGGCGCAGTTAGTGCAGTGTGTCGAGACTCCGAATAACCAATTTTCTGTCAGAGGTGGATAAACGGGTGGCATGGTGACACAATGGTTAGCACTGCTGCCTCACAGCTCCAGGGACCCAGGTTCAAATCTAGCCTTGGGTGACTGTGGGGAGTTTGCACTTTCTCCCCGTGTATGCATGGCTTTGCTCCGGGTGCTCCGGTTTCCTCCCACAGTCCAAAGAAATGTAGGTTAGGTGGATTGGTTAGGTGGGGTTACAGGGTTACGGGGATAGGTGTGGGCTTCAGTAGGGTCTCTTTCCAAGTGCCGGTGCAGACTTGATAGGCCGAATGGCCTCCTTCTGCACTGTAAATTCCATGATCTATGATCAAAAGCTAGATCTTCACAACAGTGGTATAACCATAGATTCATAGAAATGTTACAGTGCAGAAAGAGGCCATTCAGCCGATCGTGTCTGTGCTGGCCAAGAAAGAGAGAAAAAGAAACTAGCCGCTCATTTTAATCCAATTTCCAGCACCTGGTCTATGGCCTTGCAGGTGACAGCACTTCAGATGCAGATCCAAATACCTTCGACAGTGAATTTCAGATACCCATCACCTTCTCATTGAAAAAGCTTTTCCTCATATCCCCTCTAATCCTTCTACCAGTCACCTGAAGTCTATGCCACTCTTGTAATTGGCTCCTCAGCTAGGGGAAACAAGTCTTTCCGTCATAATTTTGAACACCACAATTAGGTCATTCCTTAGCCTGCTCTATTCTAATGAAAACAAACCGAGCCTATCCAATCTCTCCTCGCAGCTGCAATATTTAAACTCTGGCAACATTCTTGTAATTCTCTTCTGCATTCTCTCCAGAGCAATTGTGTCCTTCCTGTAATGTGGTGAACAGAATTGTAGACAAAACTCTAGTTGTGGCCCGACCAGTGTTTTGTACAGTTCCATCATTACATCCCTGCTTTTGTATTCAACACCTCGCCCAATAAAGGAAAGCATTCCTTATGCTTTCTTGATCACCTTGTCCACCTGCCCTGCCACCTTGGAAGACCTGTGGACATGCACTTCAAGGTCTCTCGCTCCCTCAATCCCTCTCATTCTCATCCCATTTATTGAGTAGCCCCTTCCTTTGTTTGTCCTACCCAAATGCATTATCTCACACTTTTCCGCATTGAGTTCCATTTGCTGTTTCTCTGCTCACCCAACCAAACCTTTGATATCATACTGGAGTTGACAGTAATAATAATAATATAGTAATAATAATAATCTTTATTAGTGTCACAAGTAGGCTTACATTAACACTGCAATAAAGTCACTGTGAATGTCCCCTAGTCGCCAGACTCGGGCGCCTGTTCGAGTATACTGAGGGAAAATTCAGAATGTCCGATTCACCTGACAAACACGTCTTTCGGGACTTGTGGGAGGAAACCGGAGCACCCGGAGGAGACCCACGCAGACACAGGGACAACGTGCAAACTCCACACAGTCAGTGACCCAAGCCAGGAATCGAACCGGGGCCCTGGTGCGGTGAAGCGACAATGCTAACCACTGTGTGACCGTGCTGCCCCTCAGCTAACTACACAGACAATTTTGTTTAACTTGCTTCATCCACAAGATGGATAAATATTTTAGGTCTGAATTTGTAAGTAATAAACATTTTCTGCCCAAATTAGGCTTAATACATTGTCACAATAACAAAAAAGGCACAAAGCACGGCACCGAGGGCTCGGGTTCGATCCCGGCCCCGGGTCACTGTCGGTGTGAAGTCTGCACATTCTTCCCGTGTCAGCTTGGGTCTCACAACCACAACCCAAAGATGTGCAGGGTAGAAGGACTGGCCACGCTAAATTGAGCATTAATTGGAAAATAAATAATTGGGTACCTCTAAATTTATGTATTTTAAAAAAAGGCACAAAGAAATTAAATGAAAAAATGAAAATCGCTTATAGTCACGAGTAGGCTTCAACGAAGTTACTGTGAAAATCCCCTAGTCGCCACATTCTGCCACCTGTTCAGGGAGGCTGTTATGGGTATCAAACCTTGCTGCTGGCCTGCCTTGGTCTGCTTTCAAAGCCAGTGATTTAGCCCAGTGTGCTAAACACCAGTTGCAGTTATTTTGTTTGTTAAAAAGGTAACCAGATAATTAAATTTTTGTCATTCAAGTGAAAATCCTCTGATAATATACCAGCTTTTCTGATACAACTCATTATTGTGGATTTTCTCTCTATTCACGCTGATCTGCTAATTGGAACATCTCTTTATTTTAGTCCAATAAACTGGCTAAACAGTCTGTTATGAGCTCAGCTGGAATGTCTGTCTATGCTTCAAATCACTTTGCCCCAAAAACATCAAAGGTGGACTTCCTACACAACAGATTTAGTACTAATGTAACTGAATACCAAAATAAATCAAACCGAGAATTCCTCAGTAGTTTTCAGGCAATTCTAACATCAGTCCCTTTCATCTGGTCTACAACTGTGCCACCACATCGATCGGAACTCCTTTTAAGGCACTTGCTAGCTTTTGTATGCTCGAATCTCAAAGGATTTTTACAGTGATAAAAATTTGAACATCAATGCAAAGAACATCTTGCCGACCTTGCAATGGATCTGAGTGTTATTCAGCCACAGGAATCATACGATATATTTTAACCCGCAATAATGGGCAGATTGGGTTGGTGCGAAGTTGCTATGTTAAAAATCTTTCCCACTCACTTCCAATTTTAAAACAGGGGGGATGAGAGACCAATCTGCCCACAGGACACAGGTTGGTCACTAACACGTACTCTAAGGGAATATATGCTTTTAAATTTAACTTGTATGTTTTTGATGCAGACTCCACTTCAAAACAGAAACTTAACTGACAGTGGCCTTGCTACAGTTGTACGGGGTTTTGGTGAGACCACAGCTGGAGTGCTGTGTGCAGTTTTGGTCTCCACATTTAAGAAAGGATAATAATAATCTTTATTGTCACAAGTAGGCTTACATTAACACTGCAAATGAAGTTACTGTGAAAAGCCCCTAGTCACCACATTCCGGCGCCTGTTCGGGTACACAGAGGGAGAATTCAGAATGTTCAAATTACCTAGCGGCATGTCTTTCAGGACTTGTCGGAGGAAACCGGAGCACCCTGAGGAAACAGAGAGTGACCCATGTTGGGAATCGAACCTGGTACCCCTGGAGCTGTGAAGCAACAGTGCTAACCACTGTGCTATCGTACCGCCCTGGGAGGTTCAGTAAATTGGTCCTTGGTATGAAGGGCTGTCCTGTGATAAGAGGCTGAGTAAATTCGGCTCATACCCACTGGAGTTTAGAAGAACAAGAGACGATCTCATCGTGACCAACAAAATTATGAAGAGGGCTTGAAGGGGTAGAGATTTGTTTCCATTTGTTGGGTAGGGGCATCTGTGATGCACGATCAATTGCACAAAGACGAGAGTTGAATACAACTGAGGCTTTATTGCTCTAAGATGTGTGGCCTCCCACAGCAGCTGGCGAAATGGCTGCAGCATGGAGGACACACACATTTATACTCCGCCTACTGGGCGGAGCCAGCAGGCAGGGACTACCGACGTACCTGTACTACAGGTCCTACCATAAATCACCTAATATAGGTGCAACAGTTGTTTACCACAATCTGAAACACAGGAAGCACAGTGGCAAGATAAGGGGCTGACCATTTAGGGCTTATACTGGGGAGACATTCCATCTCTCTAAGGGTTGTGAACCTTTGGAATTCTCCACCAGAGAATTCCACAACTAGAGAGTTGTGAATGCTCCAATGTTGAAAATATTTCAGGTTGGTGTCATTCCCTGGGCTTAAGCAAGTCACGGGACACTAATGAAACCTTAAGCAGGTCATGGGACACTTCTGAGACTGGGGATTGATATTCCCAAAGGGGGCACCCCCTTCTACATCCTGCCATGGGGCAGCAAGGTAGCACAGTGGTTAGCACAGTTGCTTCACAGCTCCAGGGTCCGAGGTTCGATTCCCGGCTTGGGTCGCTGTCTGTGTGGAGTTTCCACTTTCTCCTCGTGTGCACGTGGGTTTCCTCTGGGTGCTCCGGTTTCCTCCCACAGTCCAAAGAAGTGCAGGTTAGGTGGATTGGCCATGCTAAATTGCCCTTAGTGTCCAAAAGGGTGAGGTGAGGTTACTGGGTTCGGGGGATAGGGTGAAGGCATGGGGCTTAAGTAGGGTGCTCTTTAGATGTGCTGGTGCAAACTCGATGGGCTGAATGGCCTCCTTCTGCACTGTAAATTCTATGGTCTATGGTCTATCTTGTATAAAACGGAGGGCCATGAACTGTGAGTGGCTTCTGTAGTCGAGCAACTCCTCTGTACTCTTCTTCTGTTGCATTAAACCTTTTTCTTTTTGATCCAACCCGTTTGGCTTGGTGTGGACACCTTTCCGGACTTTATAATAGTTGGGGTCTCAGGGAATCAAGGCATATGGAGAACAGGCAGGAAAGTGGAGTTTAAGCCCAAGGTCATCCATGATTATATTGAATGTTGGAGCAGGCGCAATATATGTGTGGTCTATTCCTGCTCCTATTTCTTGTGTTCTTGCGAAACTGAAAAGGAAGCAGAAACGGTAAACACAGAAATGACACTGAACTTCCCAGTCGTTTCAGAAAATCAGCAGCAAACTGACGTTTGGAAATCAAATCTAAATCTTATTGAGTGACATGAATGGTCACAGGTCAGCCCAAGCAGCAGTAGCTATTGTAGAGTCCACCACAACAGAAGAGACAAGCAGAAGAAGACTAAAAAGAAGAGGCTAGATTGATCCAAAAGCTGAGAATAAGCAAAGAGAATACGTTGCTGCAGCTGTTTCTATTACTTGAAGGTAGTGATGTTGGATCTACACCATCCAGTTTGAGTTGAGCAGATTCTGCGGATGAGTGCCATTGAAGTGAAGACCCGCGCGAATCAAGATGTTTTTTCACTGCTATTATCTGGGGATTTGATTAGGTCCTGACCCAGAAGGAGTTGAAATTCCTCTGAGGAAGTCTAAGTTTGAAGAATTTTGTACCTCACTGTGATCACTAATATTTGAATGGGCAGTTGAGCCAATTTGTCTTCGTTGTATCTTCCATTTAGTATGCAACTTTTTGTTTATATTCAACCACAGTTTGCCTGTTAATTTGTGTTTGGCCTGGTAATTCAGGATTTTAGAGTATAGGATAGATAGTGTTTAGCGTTTACGTTGTTAACTCATATATAGTAAAATAATCTTCTATTTTAAACCATGCAATCTTGTAGATTTATTATATTTGGGAATGAATAATAATAAAAATCTTTATTGTAACATTTAAGCTTACATTATCACTGAAATGAAGCTACTGTGAAAATCCCCTAGTTGCCACATTCCAGAACCTGTGCAAGAAAAAGATTTGGGACTGCCTGTCCATAGTCAAACGATTCCAGTAAGAAAAGGACAGAGAATCCGAAAATGCTATATATATGGTGAAATAGAGCCATTTTATTGGCCCCAGTATGCCGGAAGAACGCAATACTTCTTTCAGGCAAATTACATTGAAGGCGAAGATCGACAGAAGGTGATTCTCTTGGCCACTTGCCGAGCCCCAACATTCAGCATCACTAAAAGCCTGAACTACCCAGCAGCCCCAGACACAAAGTCCTTTAATGAGATTATTGAGCTAGGGGCGAACTGTCGAGGAAGAGCCCCCAATAGCGGCCCTTCGATGCTTGTTGCAGAAGAGACGATCCCCCATTTGCTATATGCCCCCTAACCCAACCCCAAAGACGGTAGACACATAGCCACATGCGAAGAGGCAAAGGAGGCCCTGGCGTCTGGGGAGTGAATGGAAACATTCAAACCTGGGGTTGGGGGGAGGGGCGTAGTTGGATGTTACAACCCCCACAAGGATCATGGAGGATCACTTAGATCTCTATGTGGTAGCAGACAGATGCCCGCCCAGCTGGGACTCATTAACCGAGCCTTTTAAATGCCGGCCCTAACCTGGACTGGCAGTGCTGGTAGTCCCATGTTGGGACATTTTAGCTGTAAGCGGCACGGTGGCACAGTGGTTAGCACGACTGCCTCACAGCTCCAGGGACCAGAGTTCAATTCCAGCCTCGGGTGACTGTCTGTGTGGAGTTTGCACTTTCTCCCCATGTCTGCATGGGTTTCCTCCGGAAAGATGTGCAGGTTAGATGGATTGGCCGTGCTGAATTGCCCCTAAGTGTCCAAAAGGTTGGGTGGGGTTGCTGGGTTACGGGGACAGGGTGGAGGCATGGGCTTAGGTAGGGTGCTCTTCCCAAGGGCTGGTGCAGACTCAATGGGCCGAATGGCCTCTTTCTGCACTGTAAATTCTATAACGGTTTTACTTTTTTGTATCGTAAATAAACAAAGTTAGCCTTTCTGCTTGTGTTTCCTTGATTATCACAGTGTTGACAAATATGTGGCTTCGAGCATGCATATGAGCCACACTATGAGTCTGACTGATAATTTTGTGAATCGTATAGAGCAGGACATTCCTTTGACTGTTCGCAAAGTAATGACCATACCCATCCAGTCCGTGCTTGCAAAACTCAAAACATTGTGTCCAATGTTAAATGTGACTCTACGAATGAATGAAATGAATGAAAATCGCTTATTGTCACAAGTAGGCTTCAAATGAAGTTACTGTGAAAAGCCCCTAGGCGCCACATTCCGGCGCCTGTTCGGGGAGGCTGGTACAGGAATTGAACCGTGCTGCTGGCCTGCCCTGGTCTGCTTTCAAAGACAGCAATTTAGCCGTGTGCTAAACCAGCTCCAGAGATTGCACTTGCTGACCAATCCTGATTGTACTAAGAATGACACTAAAACCTATTTCAGATGATCAATCAGGCATTGCAGAGGGGCTCACTTGCACATGCTAGCAGCCACATATGGGTCTTTCACAGATAGAAGGAGCATGTTCATGCATTGTGCCTTTTCCAACTAGATTTGGGACAACCATCCCCTCGTTCATTCCACTTGGCAATGATTTAATCGATCAGAGTTGACCTGCTTGGGGTGAATTTGAACAAATGCAAGGCAGTTAACTGTTCGCTGATGCATTCTCCATGGCCATGCCAACCAAAATGCACTTGCCAACCAATCAGCACTCTGTTCTAATTAGATTGTTGTTCTCTTTACTGTTGCTTTATCTTGTGAGCTGTCCTGATGAATGGGAGATGGAAAGCTTCCATAGCTTGTCTCTTTTTTTCAGCAATCCTCAAATTGTGTGCAAACAAATTACTATTTACTAATTTACTAAGTACTCAGGGTTTTGAATTTCACCCAGTTTAAAAAAACGAGACTTGTCTGGACCAAGATCGTAACAAAATTAGGAATCTTTGCACGATTTGAATCCACAGATGGAAACAGATGCTGATATTTGCTACACCTGAGGCTAACTGAATCTCACAGTGAATTTTACATACTTATTGAAAAGCATGATGGCTTTGTCAATTGCTGTAACTTTTCTGGAGAGGGAAGGTTTATCCCCATGTGATTTGCAACAATTCATCAAGGATAGGTTCACAGCATTAACAGAAATGCTGAAATTAGAGTTAACAGACGGGGCTAAAAATGTAGACATGATAGAGGTAATAGCACAACACCTGCGATTGAAAGAAGAATATTAGGTGGGATTCTCAGTTTCAAAAGCTAATTGTTCATGCAGGGGGACTGAACTGGTGGACTTCTACAACAGCAAAATTGGCACCGTTCTGTGGTAGTCACCACTAGCAGTATTACATGTATTACGGTAAGACATGTATAATAGAGGTACATGGGTAAATCCCTGCCTGCTGGCTCCGCCCAATAGGCAGCGTATAAATGTGTGTGCTCGCCGTGCTGCAGCCATTCTGGTGGCAGCTACAGGAGGCACAACATCTTTGCGCAATAAAGCCTCGATTAGTCCACTACTCTCGTCTTTGTGGTAATTGATAGTGCATCACGTTCCCAGAGCAATTTAGCAATCGTTAATTGGCTAGTACCAGCACCAAGTGGAACATGATCGATTCCAATGGAAAACAGTGTCTGATTTGCCGGAGTCGGGATTGACACTCAAGAGGCTGACAAGCTGCAGCTGCATATAAGCACTCTGCTCCCCACACACACTCATCCCAGCCAACAGGATAGCAGCAAGGAAAGACGCACCGTAGTTCACCAATGCTGAACTGTTGCTCGTTATGCTTTCCTTAATTTGCTCTGTTTTAATTACCTTTGCTCAAGAGTCGCCAGGTATCTTTCTGATACCACCACAAGGTTCAAAACCGAATACTGATCAATGACTCGATACACCAGTTAGTAAGTTTGAAATCAATGCACATTTATTTACACACACAGTCAATTATTACTCATGCACAAACTCTACTCACTAAACTACAACTACTACTAAAGCCTATACTTAGCTTCGGGCGCCCACTCAGTCAGAGGAACAATGGCCGTTGTCCGGTTCTGATACTGCTGCTTTGAACTGGTATAGAATAGTAGCTAGGAGCGCCAATCCCGTAGCGTGCGTTGACCTTAGACTTACTTGGCTGGTGCTTGGCGGGCCTCTCGTCACTGAGAGCCAAGGCCAAGATGAAGGTGAAGAAGAAGACAGCGCTCTGACCTTGGGGACTCTTCTTTATACCCCAAAGGGTTTCGCGCCCTTCTGGGCGGTTCCTGAACTTGGCCCCAATTAATTGGACCATGTCCCAATCGTTTGTATTGATTCTCTCCAATAAATTGGGGGATCATTGGGGGGGGCCTAGGTGACCGTTGGCCTGCCTTTGTTTTAGTCTCCACTGGCACCGGGAGTCTGCCCTGGTACCCATTGCTAAAATGTTTCTCTTTTGTCCCTGGAGGTAGCTCATTACTATGCTAATGGTTTGTAGTATCAGTTCTGTCTGGGAGCTGCAAGTTCCAATCCACAGGCAAACCTTGCACCTGCTTGTTTTCCTACCACTGTCCAATTTCCCCTGTACTCTTTGTGAATGTCCATTTTGGAATCGGGACGTGGCCACCCCATGTGGCTACAGAACTGGAGTCGCTGCTGGATGCAATGGAGGAAAGGTGGGCAACCATATACCCCGGAGTGGGAAGGAGGTTGCCACCTGCCGTTGTAAACCGGGTGGGAGAAGCCATGAGTGCTGTGGGCAACAGAACCGACCGCCGGTGCTGCAAAAAACTGCATGAACATCTCAGGGCGGCCAGGGTGAGTAGACAGCACTGCACCCATGACACTAATCCCCGACCCACACACCCGTAACCCCACCCTCCCAACCTGATAGGCAACCGGACCCCCACGCTGCACCATCTGCCAGCACCCATACCAGCTGCCATGACCGGGTACCCTGGCCACAAAGGCCACGAGCTACCCACCCCATGTGCTCCATGCGTCCGACTGTCTAACATAGTGCGTTTTCTGTCTCACAACCCTCCCCCCATACCACTATGTTATTATCTAAGTCTGAATAAAGATTGTAGACTTCCAGTTAACACAAATACTTTATTCAATGGGTTTGTTCTGTTTCCAGAGCTTAACTAGATATAATACAGTCAAGAGGTATGACCATTGAAGCTAAGGTAAGCTGCCTATGCTGAGCTGTCTCTGCTGCTGCTGCTGACTAGCTCTGTGCTTCTGAAAGTGGCGGATCTTCCCTTGGGCTGGACCCTTTATACCCGTCTCTGATTCTGCCCTCTAGTGATGCTGTGGCTGTTACATCTGTCTGTAGTCCCAGGTGTATGTGCAGATGTATGTACAGATGTACAGATCACTACAACCACCACCAGTCGCACACCCCACCCCACTCCACCACCACCACCACCACCCCCATCGTACCCCCCCCCCCCCCTCCACTCCCACCACCCTGCAACCAGGCCGCCATGACCCACTCATGCATCATGTCTTGCAAGATCTGCTGGCGATGAGGCGGGCCCTTCTGGTGCTCTCCACCGCTGACCCCAACCACAATCCCAGGAGGAGAGCAGTGAGGAGGAGGAGGATATGCACAGCGACAGGAGCCCTCGACCAGCAGCCCGGGACACTCCAGTGCACCAGTCCAGGGAGGACACTGACTTCCCGTCACAGCTGCCTCCAACACCCTCCACCGTCCCAGAGACACTCACCTCGGTTAGACATGTTCGCGAAGAGGCTCCTGGGGCACTATCTGGTGCGCACCACACACGTAGAACAGATGGAGGTAGGAACCCCCGAGGGGGCGGAAGGTCGGAGTGCAGCCCGACCCCAGGGACTAGCTGCCATCCAGACGGGTTCAGGAACGGGTGGTGCCATCTATAGTTGAGATGCACTCACAGAGCCAGGGACGACATGAGGGGTTGTTGAAAATCATCCAGCACCTGCAGGTGCAGTTGGAGGAGTCCAGCCGACTGAAGGAGCACAAGGTAGTCCTGACCATGCATGCTACCCCGGTCAACACTGCACGGATGCTGTCTGCAGTTCAGGCCTTGGTGGCGCAGGATTCGGCCATGGGTCAAGATGTCCAAAGCCTGGGGCATTCTGTGCAGGCAGTGACTGAGGCCCAGGACAGGGAGGGTTGCCCTGACACAGGCAGCCATGTACGAGGGCCACCTGGACAGTCCAGCGGTGCTTAACCTCAGCCATAGCTGAGGGTATCAGCGGCATTGCCCATGTGCTGGCTGATGTGGCACGACTCAGATGGGAGGTGGTGCTCTCCCTATGCTCCTTGGCCGCGAGTATCAAGACCCTGATCGGGGTGGGAGCAGGCCTCCAGGACTGGCAGCGGCAGGCAGCAGGGGAGCTGCATAGGTTAGCTCCGCTTGCACCCAAATCTTATGAAATAGTCCGGGGCCATTGGGCACCCCGAGGGAGGTGGAGGTGATGAGGTCCCTGCTGGTGACTCACGCAAGGGAGCTGCTGGAACACCACAGCGCCTCAGACTTCCCTCTCCCCCTATCCCTGGTGCATCTGATGGGTAGTGGGCAGATCAGGGTGTTACCATGCCACCTGGAACACCCAAGCAGCAGCCGGGCCCATCCAGGCCCAGTTCTCCTGGAAGAGAACCGCCATAGGGGACCCAGGCCACAGGACGGGAATTGCAGCAGGCCACCTCCACTCCTGATGTAGCCCCTGGAGATCCACCTAAGCATGGCATTATGGTCTGTGAGGCTAGAACGGTGGTCATATATATATCTATATATGCGTGTTCACTTGTTCACGATAAACACATATGTGCAATGTAATAACCTGCCTCAGTGCTCTGTCAGCAGGGTATGAGGGATGGGCTGGTCTGGGCTGGCGCAAAGGGGGCGCTGGAGGTGGGAGGAGATGGGCGGGCACTGGGAGTGGGCATGGGCTAGGGATCCCAGCTCGGCCAACACTCACCGCTCTGATGTCCCACTTCCATCCCACGCCCGGCATCATGGAGGCCTCTGGCCCTGGCGCACATTCCTGCTGCCAGCGGAACCGGAACCGCTACCCATGCCAGCGGTATGCTCAACGGCCCCCATCCGGTACCCTCCTGCAAGGGCTACTATGGGCATTGTCCTTAAGTGGGCCACGCCGTTCCCCACTGAGGCCTGAAAAATAACAGAGAGCTGATCGATAGCAGGGTTCTTCCCACCCCACAAGCGTCGGGAACAGCTCCGCTAGTCTCGCTCAGGACTTTTGTGTGACTTTTTTTTCTCTCGTTAGATCGCGCTCATAACTTGGCCAACAAATGATTTAACAGACTATCTGCGAAAAGGTAATCTCTTAATAGTCATTCTCCTTGGGGGAGATGTGGTTTGCTTTCCCAAACCCAAAATAGGTGTGTGAAGTTGCTGCCTCGAATGCAGGTGAGGGTGATTGTTGAGGAAGTGCTCCCGATATAGGTTAGTCTATATTTGGGGCTAGCTTTAGAATACACGCCAAATGCCTCATCACTAAACTCACCGATGACAGAGTGGAGAGATATTTTAAATCGTTTGAAAAAGTGGCTAGGGCAGCACGGTGGCGCAGTGGGTTAGCCCTGCTACGTCAAGGCGCCAAGGTCCCAGGTTCGATCCCAGCTCTGGGTCACTGCCTGTGTGGAGATTGTACATTCTCCCCATGTTTGCGTGGGTTTCGCCCCCACAACCCAAAGTTGTGCAAGGTGGGTGCTTTGAACACGCTAAATTGCCCCTGAATTGGAAAAAAGTTAATTGGGTACACTAAATTTATAAAAGAAAAAGTGGCTGGAAAGTTAAGCATGCCAAAGATCACGTGGACTCTTATTTTGCTGTGTTTTGACTAGGAAAACAATGGATGTTTATTCTAGTTTTTCAGAAGAACTTTTCCAGAGAATGTTAAAACTGCGGTATTTAATTTGTATCAATTTGTCCACAAAGCATATTAATTAAAATTTTGGACACTTGGAAAATTTGATCAATTTTCCAAGCAGAAAGAAATGGGGAGGATTCTCCGTAGCCCGACGCCAAAATTGTGATCGGTGATTGGGCAGAGAATGGATTATAACGCCAGAATCAAGGCTGGCGGTAGTTTCATGGTGATCTGCAATGCTTCGCCCCCTCCAAACTGGCATTATCGTGCCTTACGCCATTTCAATTCTGTTGCTGCATCATCTGTTGGCCTACCCATGATGCTCCGCCCCAATTGGCACAATTCGTGACAGCGTGGACCATGTGCAGTCCCAAGCAGTCGGGAACCTGGCGTGACGGCTGGGGATGGTGTCCAGCACCGCCACACTCAGCCGGGATCCGTGCCGCTGGCCAGGGTGGTTTCTGCGCGGGCTGGGGCGCGGCCTGGGAGTGGGCTGTGGGGTTGCGATTAGCAGGTTAGGGTTTGTGCACGGCCGGCACCATGTTTTATGGCGCGACCGGTGCAGGTTGTCAGCCATGCACATGCACGGCCGGGACCCAGCCATTCTCCAGGCCGTTTTCGCCGTGATCCGCGGGAGTTTCACTCGGCACCGGTGCTAGCCCCTCACCGGTACCGTGAGGGATTCACGCCAATTTTTCTGTTGTGAAAGTCCACACATGCTCCGCTGGCGTCAACACTTAGTCTCAGAAACTGAGAATCCAGCCCATGTTGTTTGGCAGCTGACTTTGATCCATGAAGTTAGAAGAATCTGAGAAAGGTAATGATAAGGGAGGGATTTCAAAACAGCATCCCAATCAGGTTACACATACAAGGTTGCACGGTTTCTTAAATAAGAGAAGCGACGGTTCTGGCAGTGGGGCATGCATCACATTGGCAGCTACGGCCATTAGATCTTCAATGTAAACCCACAGGGAAATTGGAGGAATAGAAACCAATCTGGCTTTAAGGAGAAGGCAGGAACTGTTTCAGTCAATAAAAATGATATACGAATGACACAGGTGAGGTGCAGGTGGGGACGGTCTGGGAGGCCTTGAAAGCAGTGATTAGAGGAGAGCTGATCTCCATAAGGGCACACAGAGAGAGGAAGGAGAGGCAGGAAAGGGAGAGGCTGGTGGGGGAGCTCCTAGAAGTAGATAGGAAATATGCGGCGGCGCCAGAGGAGGGGCTATTAAGGGAGCGGCGTAGCTTGCAGGCCAGGTTCGACCTACTGACCACTAGGAAGGCGGAAATGCAGTGGAGAAGGGCGCAGGGTGCGGCGTATGAGTACGGGGAAAAGGCGAGCAGGATGCTGGCGCACCAGCTTCGTAAGCGAGATGCAGCCAGAGAGATTGGGGGAGTGAGAGAGAGGGGTGGGGATGTAGTGCAGAAGGGGCAAGAGGTGAATAGAGTCTTTAGGGACTTCTATAGGGAATTGTATAGGTCTGAACCGCCGAAGAGGAGAGGGGGAATGAAGAACTTTCTCGACAAATTGGGGTTCCCAAAGGTACAGGAGGAGCTGGTGGAAGGGTTGGGGGCGCCGATAGAGCTGCAGGAGCTAATTAAAGGGATAGGCCAGATGCAGGCGGGGAAGGCGCCGGGGCCGGATGGGTTCCCGGTGGAGTTTTACAGGAAATTTGTGGACTTGGTGGGTCCAGTGCTGGTGCGAGCCTTCAATGAGGCGCGCGAGGGGGGGGGTTCTGCCTCCAACAATGTCGCAGGCCCTGATCTCCTTGATTTTGAAGCGGGACAAGGACCCGGTCCAGTGCGGGTCCTACAGGCCTATCTCCCTCTTAAATGTAGATGCCAAGCTGTTAGCAAAGGTCCTGGCAACCAGGATAGAGGACTGTGTGCCAGGGGTAGTCCATGAAGACCAGACGGGGTTCGTGAAGGGACGCCAACTTAACACAAATGTCCGGAGATTGTTAAATGTGATTATGATGCCAGCAGTGGAAGGGGAGGCGGAGATAGTGGTAGCGCTGGACGCGGAGAAGGCATTTGACAGGGTGGAGTGGGAATACTTGTGGGAGACGTTGGAAAGGTTTGGGTTTGGGGAGGGATTTATCAAGTGGGTAAAACTGCTCTATTCAGCTCCGATGGCAAGGGTGGTAACAAACGGGAGGAGGTCAGAATATTTTGGGCTCCATCGAGGTACTAGGCAGGGATGTCCCCTATCTCCCTTACTCTTTGCATTAGCGATTGAGCCGTTGGCGATGGCACTGAGGGGTTCAGGGGGGTGGAGAGGACTGACAAGGGGAGGGGAGGAACATCGGGTCTCGCTCTATGCGGATGATTTGTTGTTGTATGTGGCAGACCCGGAGGGGGGAATGCCGGAGGTAATGGGGATACTAGCGGAGTTCGGGGACTTTTCGGGATATAAATTAAATCTGGGGAAAAGTGAGGTCTTTGTAATACACCCGGGAGACCAAGGGGAGGGAATTGGGAGGCTCCCCTTCAAAAGAGCAGTTAAAAGTTTTAGGTATTTGGGGGTGCAGGTGGCAAAGAACTGGGGGACCCTACACAAGTTGAACTTTTCCAGACTGGTGGAGCAGATGGAGGAGGAGTTTAAGAGGTGGGACATGGTGCCGCTGTCGCTGGCAGGGAGGGTGCAGTCAGTTAAAATGACGGTCCTCCCGAGGTTCTTGTTTTTGTTCCAGTGTCTGCCCATCTTCCTCCCCAGGGCCTTTTTCAAGAAGGTAACGAGTAGTATCATGGGGTATGTGTGGGCACATGGCACCCCGAGAGTTAGAAGGGTCTTTTTGGAGCGGAGTAGGGATAGTGGAGGGCTGGCGTTACCCAACCTTTCAGGATATTACTGGGCGGCAAATACATCGATGGTACGAAAGTGGATGATGGAAGGGGAGGGGGCAGCCTGGAAGCGCATGGAGAGGGCGTCCTGCGGCAACATAAGCTTAGGGGCACTGGTAACGGCACCATGGCCGCTCCCTCCCACGAGGTATACCACGAGCCCGGTGGTGGCGGCCACCCTCAAGATCTGGGGGCAGTGGAGGCGACACAGGGGGGAGGTGGGAGGTCTGATAGGGGCACCACTAAGAGGGAACCACAGATTTGCGCCGGGAAACACAGGAGGGGGATTCCAGAGCTGGCAGAGGGCGGGTATTAGACAACTGAGGGACTTGTTTATAGAGGGGAGGTTTGCGAGCCTGGGAGAGCTGGAGGAGAAATTTGGGCTCCCCCCGGGGAACACGTTCAGGTACCTCCAAGTGAAGGCATTTGCCAGACGACAGGTAGCGGGGTTCCCCGCGCTCCCCGACAGGGGGGTGAGTGATAGGGTGCTATCAGGGGTCTGGGTCGGGGAGGGGAAGATCTCGGACATCTATAAGATTATGCAGGAGGTGGAGGAGGTACCAGTAGAGGAGCTGAAAGATAAGTGGGAGTTAGAGCTGGGGGAACAGATAGAGGACGGGACATGGGCAGACGCCCTGGAGAGGGTCAACTCGTCGTCGTCATGTGCGAGACTAAGTCTCATTCAATTTAAGGTACTGCATAGAGCCCACATGACGGGGACAAGGATGAGTCGGTTTTTCGGGGGTGAAGACAGGTGTATTAGATGTTCGGGAAGCCCTGCGAATCATGCACATATGTTTTGGGCATGTCCGGCACTGGAGGAGTTCTGGAAGGGGGTGGCAGGGACGGTGTCGAGAGTGGTGGGGTCCAGGGTCAAGCCAGGATGGGGACTTGCGATCTTCGGGGTTGGGGTGGAACCGGGGGTACAGGAGGCGAGGGAGGCTGGAATATTAGCCTTTGCGTCCTTGGTGGCTCGGAGGAGGATCCTGATTCAGTGGAGGGACGAAAGGCCTCCGAGTGTTAACACCTGGTTAAACGACATGGCAAACTTCATCCAACTGGAAAGGATCAAATTCGCCCTGAGAGGGTCGGTGCAGGGGTTTTCCAGGCGATGGCAACCCTTCCTAGACCTCTTGGATCAGAGATAGAAACTGAGGCCATGACAGCAGCAACCCGGGAGGGGAGGGGAGGGCGGGAGGGGGGGGGGGGGGGGGGGGGGGGGGGGACAACGACGAAGGAAGTACGGTAGGGGCGGTGGCACGGGCAAGGCCTGCCCGAGGACGCTGCTTGAAATGATAAGTTGGTCTGACTGTCGGTTCGCCGGCGGGGGGGGGGGGGGGGACGCGCGGGTAGGGGGGGGGGGGTTTTTTTTTTTTTTTTTTTTTTTTTTTTTTTTTTCTTGTTAAGTAGGGGGGTTTGACTTTGTTTTGTTATAATTGAAATGTAAATGTAGGGGGGGTTAAAATGTTTGTATTTTGAAAAATTCAATAAAAATTATTTAAAGGGAAATAAAAATGATACCATTTCATCTTTGCTTTGTTGACTCTTGTACAGTAAAACTATGTTATAATCTGCAGAATTTAATGGATTCATTCCTTTGGTAAATAATTGGGAATTCGCATTAATTCTAAGTTCTCACTAAAAGTTGTGGCTTTGTTCCTGAAAATAAAAAATCTTTAAGTAAAACACCAGTTTCCACAGAAATCCCTGTTAAAACTGTAGTTAGGTTCTGTAGAACTTTCAAAAAAACAAATCGAACATTGTACCCTCTTAAGTTGAAATACTTTACATTGCTAAATTTCTACAATATTAAATGAAATAAATTATAAAATAAATTGCAAAATTTCAAACGTGACTTGCCTTCCAAGGGTGTTAATAATTATCTGATAGCACTTAAACTCCCCCTGCATAGCAACAGCCAAGGAATACTCGTCAATGTGCATGCCTCTACCATGACCAACCCTGAAGTCAAGGATAAATTCTACGATGACCTCCACTCTTTGACTGCTTCAATGCCAAAGTCAGACAAACTAGTCAATCATCAATCCAAGAGTTGGTGCAGACCATCAGGTATGGAAAGGGGTCATCGGAAAATAACAGGCTTGGCAGTTAGAACATAGAACATAGGACAGTACAGCACAGTACAGACCCTTCGGCCCACGATGTTGTGCCAACCACTTATCCTAATTTAAGATCAACCTAACCTACACCCATTCAATTTACTGCTGTCCATGTGCCTATCCAAGAGTCGCTTAAATGTCCCTAATGACGGACGTTACCACCACTGCTGGCAGTGCATTTCATGCACCCACCACTCTCTGTGTTAAGAACCGACCTCTGATATCTCTCCTATACCCTCCTTCAATGACTTTAAAATTATGTTCCCTCGTGACAGCCATTTCCACCCTGGGGAAAAGTCTCATCTATCCACTCTATCCATGCCACTCATCACCTTGTCCACCTCTATCAAGTCCACCTCTCTGCCTTATTCGCTCCAGTGAGAAAAGCCCGAGCTCACTCAACATTTTTTCATAAGACATGCCCTCCAGCCCAGGCAGCATCCTGGTAAATCTCCTCTGCACCCTCTCCAAAGCATCCACATCCTTCCTATAATGAGGCAACTAGAACTGGACACAATATTCCAAGTGTTGTCTAACCAGGGGTTTATAAAGCTGCAGCAAAACCTTGCGGCTCTTAAACTCAATCCCCCTGTTAATGAAAGCCAACAAACCATACACCTTCTTAACAACCCTATCAACCTGGGTGGCAACTTTGAGGAATCTATGTACATGGACCCCAAGATCCCTCTGTTCCTCCACACTTCCAAGAATCCTGCCTTTAACCCTGTATTCAGCATTCAAATTCGACCTTCCAAAATGAATCACTTCACATTTATCTCGGTTGAACTCCATCTGCCACTTCTCAGCCCAGTTCTGCACCCTGTCAATGTCATGTTGTCACCTGCAACAGTCCTCGACACTATCTACAACTCTCCCAACCTTCGTGTCATTGGCAAACCTATCAACCCACCCTTCCACTTCCTCATCCAAGTCATTTATAAAAACCACAAAGAGCAGAGGTCCCAGAACAAATCTCTGCTGGACACCAATGGTCACCGACTTCCAGGTGGAATACTTTCCATCCACTACCACTTGCTGTCTTCTTTCGGCCAGCCAATTCTGTATCCAGACAGGCAAATTTCCCTGTATCCCATGCCCCCTAACTTTCTGAATGAGCCTACCATGGGGAACCTTAACAAATACCTTACTGAAATCCATATACACCACATCCACTGCTGGACCTTCATCAATGTGTCTCATCACATTCTCAAAGAATTCAACAAGGCTTGTGAGGCATGACCTGCCCCTCACAAAGCTATGCTGACTATCAGCACGGCTTAAAAATCCAAACCCTAATATTGACCATCCCTCCATACTGTTGAGCATGTTTAAAAGTAAACCGCTTTGTAATACATCCTCCCTGTTCAAATCAAAATTAGCTCCTGAGAACTACAGTAAGTTAAAATAATGTGGCTCTTTCTTTTTGCTAGCATTCCACTGTTCAGAAATAATAGGGAGCTCAATGCAAAATGTGGCACACCACCAATAGTTATTGGAGGACATGTTTACTCCTGAACTTGACTTCCAGAGAGTGGTTTAGTTATTCCCAACTGCCTGAATAACAGAGCACTTTCAGTTTATCACTTTAAAGAAGAATTCATGTAATAACCATGCACTTCTGCCACGCTCTCCTCCTCCTCCTCCTCCTCAAAGCATCCAAAGTGCCAACCTGCAAGAGTTCCTAACAAACAGCAATATCAATTATAAGCAGAAGCATTAATAAAAAACAAGCTTGTGAGAAAAACAGGAAGAAAGATTTTTGAGCAGCAGTAATTGCCACTTAGTCTTCTCACTGAAATCCGCCTTTGGGCCATTGGCAAGATTCCAGGGTTCAAAATTGTCAACCGTGTCCCAGTAAAACAAGGCGAATAAAATTAAATACGCATCAAATCGCATCAAAGAATGGGCACAGCACCGAAGGAAGCCATTCAGCCTACTGTGTCTGTGCTGAGTCTCCGTAAGAGCAATTCACTGAGTGCCAGCCCCCTTTTTTCCCCTGATCCTGTCCACTCACCGCTTAAAAAATCTTTTCCTCCTGTCGCCATTGTTTCTTTTGTCAATCACCTCAAATCTGTGCTATCTGATTCGCGATCCTTGCAACAATGGGAGCTGTTCTTCCCTATCTACTCAGTCTCGTCACCTCATGATTTTGAGTAGCTCTATCAAATCCTAACCTCAACTGTCTCTTCTCCAAGGAGAACAGCCCCATCTTCTCAAATCTATCCACATAACTGAAGTTCCTCACCCTTGGAACCATTCTCCAAATCTCTCCTGCTACTCTCTCCAAAGCTTTCACATTCTCAAATGTTGTGCCCAGAACTGGTCACAATATTCCAGTTGAGGGCAAACTGGTGTTTTATTAGACATAATCCCTCTATCACTGTCACCTCACTTCTGTATTGTTAAAGAAGGCCCTATCACAGTGTAGTTCTACCTGATGGTTATGGGCCGAACATTAACACTGCTGTAGAGGTAGAACTGGAGGTTGACTAGGCCGCAATTTCTCACAGTGGTTGGTATAGTGGTTTCCCAGCATGGCTCTTTCAGAGGGCCATTTTTGGTCTTGTTAGGCAATTGAAGGGCCTGTTCAGGCCAATGTTCAGGGTTGGCTGGAATTTTCCAGTCAGATGGATGGCTTCACATAGTAGCTGAATCCTGGCTGAATAATGGAACCATCGCCACACAGTGGAGGGAGGGGGAGGGTGGGAGTTCAATGTTCTAGCATCATTTTAAACGACCCCCCCCCCCCCCCCCCCCAATTCCTCTCACAGTTGATGTATCAAAATGTCCGAAGTTGAAGCCGTAAGCTGTCCTGTGGAGGGATTCTCGCTCCAAAATAATGGCCTAGAAAGTTCTCGCTGCAATCCACATTTTGAAAAAGGCTGCAGCTTTAAACAAGAGCATCTCCATCATTTGATGCCCTTTCTTTTACACATCTCTACCTGTGGAGTTGCTAATATGTGAATACTGGAGGGCCCCAATTAGCTGTCCTGTCTTGGGAGCCCACTCACTGCCCTTAATTGGCAGGGGTCTTGGAGTTGGCCTCAAAACCTTCCTCAGAAATGGCCCTCCGAGTCCTGAGGCAGCATGTGTGGGTCCCCACCCTGCAATTTCTCCCAGAGTCAGGTGGGGACCCACAATCCTTCACTCAACCTTCTATGTCTCATCAAAGCTTTTGAATAATTGGTCCTACAAATGTACTGGCAAACATTTTCATTAAATTTAGAATAGAAAGGTCCACAATATAAAGGGATAGATTTGTTGCAAAACCAGGAAAAATAACATTTTGAATTCCAACTTCATAAATTTATTGTCATCAGCAGACAATAGCATATGGATATGGAAGGCCATTAAGTTCATACCATCCAGACAGATTGACTCTAAAAGCCCTTTACTTCCCAAAGCATTCAACTGGTTAGAATTATGAAATGATACAGCAGTGGACTCTGGCTAGTCAGCCCATCTCGACTGTGCTGGCCCTTTGGGAGAGCTATCCAATTGACATCACTCCACTGAATGCTCTTTCCTCACAGCTCTGTCACCTTTAACCCCGTTCATGTATTTACCCAATTCCACTTTGAAAGTTACTATTGAATCTGCTTCCATTGGACTATAGAACTATAGATCTTTGCTTTCTGGATAAGGACAGCTTTGATGTGTAGTGTTCAACAAAGAACATCAAGCTATGTTGATTAGCAAAGCTAATTTATTAACACTACTTATAACTAGATTTGAGCATCTTACTAAGATACAAAGGTTGCAAAACAAACCAAACTACAATTCTATCTACAGATCTCCTGAACACACGACTACTATCTATCCGGCCCAATCACCTTCTCCCAGAATCAAGGGTGTCTCGTGATCTACGTGACTGCTCTTGATCACCATCTGGTGGTTAGATGCATTTACATAAAATTGTTAACCCTTCATTTACCATACAATATCCATATTGTCACAATGTGGTCATTTTCTTTTTTTTTTTGATTCTTAAATCATTCTTTGGCTATTTATTATCAGACTATTTATCTGACATCCAGCACTCGATGAGCAGATATTTCATCCAATTAATCATTGGAAGACTGAAGGCATTTTTTCCCCTTCCACTCCAAACTCCATTCCCTGGTGGGCGATTCTCTGCACCATTCCACCTCTCTATCTCACATCCCTTTTCTAAAACACTCCTTAAAACCTATCTCTTTGATCAAGCTGTTGATCACCTAACCTGTTTTCTGGCGCGGTGTCATAATGTGTTTGATAACGCTCCTGTGGGACGCGTCATTGTGTTAAGGTGCCATATAAATATAAGTTGTTACATTTTAAGCAGAAGTTTATTCTGCCTCACAGCGCCAGGGACCCGGGTTCATTTCCGGCCTCAGGTGACTGTTTAGAGTTTGCACTTTCTTCCCATGTCTGTGTGGGTTTCCTCCGGGTGCTCCAGTTTCCTCCTGCAGTCCAAAGATGTGCAGGTTAGGTAGATTGGCCATGCTAAATTGCCCCATAGTGTCAAAAAGGTTAAGTCAGGTTACGGGGATAGGGTGGAGGCATGGGCTTAAGTAGGGTGCTCTTTCCATGGGCCGGTGCGGGCTTGATGGGCCAAATGGCATCCTTCTGCACTGTACAGATTCTATGGTCCGATTATTCAACGATGGTGAACAGGGCTTTTCACAGTAACTTCATACTTGTGACTATAAGAGCTTATTATTATTATTATTGGCTCTGCATCTCTCATGCCACCTCTGCCACGACTGGACTGGAATGTTCCACAATTCCCTTCGTGATCACCATTCTAAAAATAATCCTGTCCCCCAGAACTGTGAACTCTATCTTGCTCCATGACTTCACAAACCTGGGACACCCATCCGCCTTTTGTTAGACAAATTGATTGGGTATGGAAAGATTAAAAACCAAGCAAAATCCACAACAGAAAAACAATACCACTGGTGTTGGCTGCGATTGTAGAGGGCAAACTGTCTATTAACGAGAAACAGCCCCAGGCAGTCTCTCTTGATATTCTTCTGCTTGCAGTACCTCAAAACTGATAAATGAATAGAACTCTCCCTTACAGTTGCTGTATTCACAGTGACTGCTCCAATGACTTAACACCAAGATTCTAGAGCATGACAACGCACCTCGTATACTTTTCAAAAGTGCAGCAGCAATCATTCTGAAAGAACAGACTCCAATGGTTAAATAAAATTTACCTGCAATACAGAGGCACCACAATTCAGAAATTGTAGTCCTGCTTCAGCTGAATCAATCCCTCCAGCAGCTAGAACTGGAAACCCCGGTAAAGCCTGTCCAATAGAAGATACGGCGCGTAAAACTATTGGCCTGATTGCACTCCCTGGAAAGAAAGATCGTACATTAGCACGAATCTCATGGTATAGTAATAGAAGTAATTACCAACATTTACAGTGTTTGCATTACGATGATCTGCAATGTATTATTTTTTATTAAACTTAACGACGGCACAGTAGCGCAGTGGTTAGCACTGTTGCTTCACAGCACCAGAGACCCGGGTTCGATTGCCAGCTTGGGTCACTGTCTGTACGGAGTCTGCACATTCTCCCCGTGTCTGCATGGGTTTCCTCCAGGCGCTCCAGTTTCTTCCCACACGTCCCGAAAGACTTGCTTTGGCCGGTGAATTGACATTTTGAATTCTTTCTCGGTGTACCCGAATAGGCGTCGCAGTGTGGCGAGCAGGATATTTTCACAGTAACTTCATTGCAGTGTTAATGTAAGCCTACTTGTGACGCTAAGAAAGAATATTATTATGTTTTGCACTGCATGCATGAAGAACCTTTGTGTGGATTAATGTAGAAAAAGCTGAAATCAAAGTACATCTTTCTCCCAAAAAATTACGAGTTACAAATGTATTGAACTTTTGTGAGCCCTTGCAGCATACCTCGAGGCCAACAATATTATTTTTAAAATTTGCTAACAAAAATAATGTTCAGAGAAATGTTTATATCTTTCCTTCCAAAATGAATGCCATAATTCAAATGAACATTTTAATGCAGTGTGATATTGCAGGAGTTCTGCTTCTTGCTAATGCACATAAATTATGTTATGTGGCTTCATATGTCACAGCATGCGATGATGCCAATTTAATTTATACATCCACACTGACCTCACATGGAACTGACAAGCAGTAAAATCATAACAATGCAGTTCCAGTTGTTTTGGGTGGCCGTAATTAACATATCTGTTTTTCCGGAATTAATTAAAGAAGTTAAATTGCTTATACTGCAGGAAGCGAAGTTATTGATTTTAAGCAACGTATTCCCATACGGAGAAAGGTTATCGGAAATGGCAGCCATTTTATTTTTTTTAAGAATACCTCTTCTCTTCGCAGATACCATTTCATTGGGGAAGGCCCAAATCATTCCTACTTGACCCATACTGTATTGATCTTGCACAAATTTTCATGATCAATTAATTTTAATAGTGTAAGAATGGGGCGATTTAGTAGTTAGCACTGCTGCTTTACAACGCCAGGGCCACGGGCTTAATTCTGACCTTGGGTGACTGACTGTGTGAAGTTTGCACACTCTCCCGAGTCTGCGTGTTTCCTCCGGGTGCTCCGTTTTCCTCCCACAGTCCAAAGATGTGCAGGTTAGGTGGATTGGTCATGCTAAATTGTCCCTCAATGTCCAAAGGTTAGGTGGAGTTACGGGATAGGACGGGGGAGTGGGCCTAGGTAGGGTGCTCTTTCAGAGGGTCAGTGCAGACTCAATGGGCCGAATGGCCTCCTTCTGCACTGTAGGTGTTCTATGATTCGATGATTTTAAGTGAGCTTCAGGCAAAGAACACATCTGTAATTTGAATCTTGCCCTTTATTGCTGGGAATTCATGTTCTGTGACAGAACTTAAAGTCCTGTGGGAGCTTTAAGGGCAGGCATCGGGATTTTTGAAATTTAGATTTTGAAGAAAAAGTTATAGTCTCGATTTTGCATTCGCCCACTTTGTCAGGGTGTTTCCACCTTGGTGGTGTTTGGAAGCGTGATTGGAAGGGTTTATTGATAAACAGGGCAACAAGGAACAGAATTAGTTTCTGCCCCTTCTGAAATACATAATAAATTCTAACCCAGAGGGTTAGAGAGACACAGGCCAGGATTTTCTGGCACTGAGGGGACCAGCCTGTGGGAGATATGGCCGCCCAGCCAAAGGTTAATCGATTTTCAGCTGGATCGGATGATCCCAGGGGAAATCTTGCTCTCTGCTGCCGCCCCATGCCAGGTGGCCATTTGTCATCACCTTCATTCAAGTGTCAGCTTTGGTTCAGTGGTAACATTCTTCTTTTTGCATTCAAAGGTTGAGGTTTCAAGCCCCACACCGCAGATTTACACACGCAATCTAGACTGAGACGTCAGTGTGCAATTGCAGAATTGCTGCAGTGTTGGGAGGTGTTGTCATTTGGAGGATATGTTAAACTGTGATGTTCCTCTAGCTCTTTTGTGAATGTTAATATTCATGAAATTGAATGCCCTACCCCCTTGGCGAGTTTGGTAGCGGGGTGGGGGGCAGGAGGGTGACATGTGGGGTCTGCACCGCCTTTCCACTGTTGCCTCAGTTAAGCATTGGGTGGGATTGCCCATGGATGACCATCCCACCCTGATGCCATTTGAGCCCTTTAGTGGGCATTATCTTGCCACTGCTGATATTCACCCAGTGGCAGTTAGGGTATTCGCCATCCGGGAAGCTTGAAAAGCAAACCCTGTCAAGTTGCATGTGGGATTCCAGCGTTTAATGTTCCTTGTTCAAAGTAACTTGGTGCCTGATCGATGGATGCAACATCCCAAATAGTGAGGGAAGGGGGAGGGGAGAATGCTGAGAGCCACCCTCTGCCCTTACTGCTGACCCTACCCTTCCCTCCCAACCCAATGATCTCCCTCTCACCATCATTCACCTGTGGCCTGCGTCCTTTGGCAATGCTGGGCCTCGGTAGGTGGTGCTACTGACTAATGGAGAGCTGCTGGCCTCTGATTAACCAGCAGCTCTCAGTGTCTGGGCCTTCTACCGTGATCGTTGATCCCGGAGAAGACCCATCCCAGCCCAATTTTGCACTTAATACAGTGAGCCTTTCTGAAAAAAGGTGATGTGGGGATCTTGCAGGTTCTCTAGCCAGCAGAGGAGACCCTCACTTAAATTCCACCCTGAGTGGGCGGACCAATATGTATCCCTTAGCTCGCTCACTAATCTGATCATTTGTTTGATGTCCAACTATGGGATTTTACGCAACATCAATGCATCCGTGTGGTCGGAAAGATTCCTTCAATTGGATCTTGGTGTCTGCTGCTTGCACATCACACCCACACTGGGCTTTAAGTCAATACTTGGTTATTTACTGCACCACATCTTGATATTTGAAACATTTTGCAGGGAAAACAACCCCACACACGTCACTTACAGGACAAGGACACTCTAACCTGAAATTTCTTTCTATGGAAAAGAAGCTTTTGAAATTTTGGAACACTGGGCAAGAGAGTATGCAGGAGATGAGGAAGTTGCACATCCTCCACCTCACGGCATTTTGCACCAACATAGGCTGCACTTTTCATTTTATACTCTCATCTACTGTCATTGTCCTCCGGGTGCTCGAGTTTCGTCCACATCACCTTTTTTCAGAAAGGCTCACTGTATTAAGTGCAAAATTGGGCAGGGATGGGTCTTCTCCGGGATCAACGATCACAGTAGAAGACCCAGTTGCCACCCAGGTACTGTGACACTGCCTGCCTGGCACACTGGCAGCACCACCAGGGCACCTTAGCAGTGCTACCTTTTTAATAATCTTCATTCGTGTCACATGTAGGCTTACATTAACACTGCAATGAAGTTACTGTGAAAAGTCCCTAGTTGCCATATTCCGGCTCCTGTTCGGGTACACAGAGGGAGAAATCAGAATGCCCAAATTACCTAACAAGCACATCTTTTGGGATTTGTGGGAGGAAACCTGAGCACCCGGAGGAAACCCACGCAGACATGGGAAGAAAATGCAGATTCTACACAGACAGTGACCCAAGCGTGAATCGAACCTGGGACCCTGGAGCTGTGAAGCAACAGTGCTACCCACTGTGCTATCTAGATGCCAGCCTGGTAGGGGCACTACCAGAGTGCAAAGCTGGCAGTGCCAAGGTGCCCAGGTGGCATTTTGCCTGTGCTGGGGATCAGGCTCGGGGTTGCCCTCCCCTGCCCGTAATGGGGGGTTTCATGGACCCCCAATAGGTGAGTTGGGCGTTGGGCTGGTCCGGGGTTCACATCGGGGGGGGGGTCAAAAGATTCGGTGCCATTTATAAAAGGCACCCCAATCTCTTCCTGCACTGACGAGAGGAGCCCCTCAGGTCCGCCGAGGCTCAAAACAAGCGACGGGAACGGCCCACTAAACCCATCCAAAACGGGACTCTTTTTTTTATTAAATCGCGCCCATGGAGGGTAAGTGGTACACCTGGCAATGCTAACACTCAAAAGTACACAACATCGCTTGCCCTCTTCCTTTTGAGGCATGTGTTTAGATACACCCATCATATGAGATTGAGCTACGGGTGCTGACTAAAATATACTGCACCTGGGTGAAATATGGTGTTGTGATCAAGGGCAGAAAGTGGTGACAAAGAGGCAGGAGAAAGAATGCATTTCCTGAAGAGTCACCTTGCCTTCTGCCTCGGTTTTTGAACCTGCTGATCACAGGCAGCTTTTAAAAGAAGCATTGACGGTTTATGCCTTCTCTCAACAATCTTGCATTCTATAAACTTCAAAGGAGCAGATATAAAGTGGAGGCGGAAAAGAAACCAAAAGGTCATTGTTGCCTGCGGGAATCAAAAATGCTGACATATGGGGTAAACACCTCTTTTAATGAAAAACTGTGAATGACTCTTTTCCTCCAAAATTAATAACCCACTAAGAAAATTGCTCTCAAGGTCTTCGAAATGTGCAACTTCTGAGCATGTGGGGAATCTGATTTCATTAAACTTGACGACATCTGCCGCAAGGTTATTTTACTGGCACCCAAGGTATTTAAACATTTCCTCAAATTACTTTTTGTTTCTACTAACGTTTGGAGATTACCGATGTCAGCTCAATTAGTGGGTGGGAGAAAAGGGAAAGCAAGATGGAGAAAGCCTTCGCCTCCTTAATCATGTGGTTTGAAAACCATGATCACAGAAAAGAATTCATAACTGTGACAAAATTAAAAATAGATCATCATTTAATAACTGTTGGCTGATTCCGAGTATATTATGTATTATTATTTTTTTAAAATCACATACAGATGCAATTTCCTTATACGGGCAAAACACTGAGGTAAAAGGGTCAATTCTTTAACCACATGATCCCACAGGAATCCAAGTGAAAAAGAGAGCATCGGAGCACAACATTAGGTTTACTGTCAACACTTAAAAAGAATAAACTCAAGGAAGGGTTTTCATTTTGTTCTTTCAGGTACAACGGGGCCTAGAACTTTGCGGCAGAATCTTTAGGTCCCGCCAACAGCAGGAGATGCGGCTGGCAGAACGCAAGGCCAAACATCAGTCTGCTAACGTCGGGATGAACTGTTGGGATTCTCTCCTCAGGACTTGAAAGGCAGGTCGAGCTTCCTTGCGGATGCTGCTGGGGACCTATTTTGCGCGCATTACCATGTCATTTGCAAGCGTATTAAAAGGCCGCCTCGCGGAATTCTGCACCCCCGCCAAATTAAGTTCCCTGCCAGAAGGAAATCAGAACATTCAGTTCTGCGACTGTGTAAGAAGCGTGCACCCGGCGAGCTTCACCTCTTCCTCGACTTTGAGGTCAGTAAACGCTGCTTTGCCTTCTTGGGAGCATTCCTAACTTCTCTTATATCGGGTGCCTGCAGCATAAGCTGCGCAAACACTGCGGGGTAAGGGTGGTGGGGAATGTGGTGAGTAGCCAGAAGGGCAGAGTGGATGCTGGGAGGCATGCTAAGGGGTGAATGGAGGGAGACTGTCTGAGTACCCAGACATTTGACCTATTGAGGTAATGACGGGAAAGGGGGACTTCCTGCCCACACCCACCATGAGATTGCCATGCTCCATATGGATGCGCAAGATCCCATGTGTTCAGCCATCTGTTCCCAAGCGGAAATCACTCGTACTTCTGCGCCCGCCCTTAGATTTCAGAGTGGAAGATTCTACCCATGGCATGGGAAAAAATGGGGGTGGGGGGGCACCTGATTGTGAGGCCCGAGTTGCCCTGATATTGAGCTCATGGTCTGATTCCCACAGAGCTGCCACAGAGATTACCAGGCCAAACGGGCTTGATGATCTGGGCTTCCACACCAGCAACATGACCCTCAGGGGACTGAGGAATGGGGGGACCTGGTGATGCAGTAGGGTGATCGGGCCAGGTGGAGGGAGGAGCAGGGGTTGCAACATTGTCAAGAAATAGGGTGACTAGAGGGGAAGGAGTCACAGAAATTCAGGGTGTGAGTGGGTGGGGGCGGAAAAGAGTTGAGGGTAGTGATGGCGATGGGAGGAGATGAAAGAGCAGTGGCAGTCAGAATGTGAGGTGGGGAGTGAGGGGAGTGATGTGACCTATTCACACGAGACGAAGAGTAGAAGTGAACAGTGGTTGCATCAATTAAATACGCGAGATCTGTGCCTGCCGGCAACTGCTCTGTGCTGAGTGCTGCCTACAGACTTACAGGTTTACATACCACCCCCGAGGGGGCGGAGCCACATGCGGAACCCACAAGGGCATCAACATCACACAACACAGTACAGTGGTGAATTGTAATAGCATACGTTCACCACAGGGAGCAAGGGAGGAAGGAAAGAGGAGAACGACAGCGATCAGAAGGAAGTGCCGCGGGATGCAGCTGACAGCCTCTTCTGGCTCTGGTATTAAAATAAGTTTAATTTCAAAATTTAGTTGTGGCCTAGTCGATCTTGCAACAGGGGCTGCGATCAAGCATTAGATCTTTTATTTGCACCAGCAAAGTCAAAACCACCTGTTTCAGGCATGGGCGCTGCACATATATTTTTTGGTCCTTACCAATATGGGCTGGTGATGAACATGGGCTTCCGGCCTACTTCCTGGCTTTGGAACACTGTTTAAAGCCCTCAAAAGAGGCACTGCAAGGTCAAATTTCTATGCTTTATATGCTCAAATGGATTCTGCCACTTACTGCCAGGAGTACAAGACGTTGAAAAATGCTCCTTTTAGAGGCCAAAACATTGCCTTGACAACAGGCTTTGAGGGTCAAATCTCCATTCTTAGAAATGCTATTTTCAGAATACAAAGAGTAAAATTAATTTTAGGCTTGCTGTCGTTCTGCTTGATATGGTCTGGATGACAAATATGATTCAGGGCTCAACAAAGAATTCATTAAATGCCAAGCAACACAAATGCTGAGGTGACTTGAGTTCATCAATGCCAATGATTACCTTGTGTTCTCCAGAGCAGTAATAGGTTCTCAGTCTGGTAACTGAGTAATGGTTCATTTGGAAACAATCTTTTCATATAAGCACAAATAGCTTGAAACCACTGTTCACAATGTTCAATCTCTGAGCTTGCTAACATCAGTTTGCAAAATCATTAATTCAAAGTAATTATGTAGCCGCATCTGAATTGTTTAAATTAATCTGTGCTTCTCCCGTCTCTATAAGAGTACGACTGGATTTTCTGTCGGGGGGAACTAATATCCGTAGATGGCTCATGGGCCTGAATTTTCAGGGTGGTGAGCACTTGGTGCCTGCCATATGGAGACTCAACTGCCCACTGCCATTTTATGCTCAGTTGAGCAATGATTGGCAGCACGTGGGACTCTGCCTGCCTTTGAACGGAATCAGATTGGCCTACAGCTCTCCACCCTTCCAGGCACAGCATTTCAGTGGCCAGAAGAGGACCTCCGGTGCTATGCCTAAGCCCAAGTCCCAGGACTGCTCTTCAGGTAGGTACCAAGGGTCCCCGGGGTGGAGGGTGGTGAATGCCCTGGCAGTTTTTGAGGGGGCGATCTTGGTATCCGGGGAGGGGGTGAGGGTGGTGGGAAGGTCGCGGGAGGGCTGGAGTTCCCACGTTCCAGAGGGGTGAGCAACCCAAATCTAAATCATGGGCGGCACGGTGGCACAGCGGTTAGCACTGCTGCCTCACAGCCCCAGGGACCCGGGTTTAATTCTGGCCTTGGGAGACTACCTGTGTGGAGTTTGCACTTTCTCCCCGTGTCTGCGTGAGTTTCCTCTGGGTACTCTGGTTTCCTCACATAGTCCAAAGATGTGCAGGTTAGGTGGATTGGCCAGGCTAAATTGCCCCTTTATGTCCAAAAGCTTAGGTGGTGTTACAGGGTTACGGGGATAGAGTGGAGGCATGGGTTTAAGTTGGGTGCTCTTTCGAAGAGCCGGTGCAAATCTTATGGGCCGAATGGCCTCCTTCTGCACTGTAACGTCTATGATTTTATGAAGGTGCCCCCGATTGGCTGCATGCCCGACCCGGACCGCGCGCCCAAAACTAGCACGCTGCCGTATAAGGCGCCCCTGCCCTGCGATCGGCCCGCCCCCAACCATGACGGCCATGGACTGAGTCCGCAGCCGCCACGCTAGTATCTACACCGGCAGGACCATGTCTAGATCCATGCGGTCGGGGCGGAGAATGGTGGGGCGGGCCTCCAGCAATGGCCGCCGATAGGCAATTCAGAGTACGCCGCTTTTCGAGGCCCAGAGAATCGGGGAACCGACGTCGGTCCTGATTCCAAGCGGGAAACTGGATTCTCCTCCCCGGCGCCGGCCGCGATTTCGGCGTCAGGGTGCGGAGAATCCAGCCCAGGTCACCATTTTGAATGGGTGTCCCGTTCTCAAAGTGAGCTTGTGGGTTCCCCACACACAAGGGCAATGTCACCCCCCACACATGTACACTCCCTATCACCCCCCCAAGTGAGGACACTCCGCTATGGGGTCCCTGGGATCATCCCCCTTCCGGCCACCCAAGCCCCCTTACAGCACTCCCTCCCCTTCAGGACCCCTTCCCATCACCCCACCAACCTCCCAAAGGCCCGCACGTACCTGCCCTGCATTCTCCCACCTTTCAAACCCCCCTCACCCTCATTTTCTGGGCATGGCTCCCCTCACCTGCTGGCCCTTGGCATTGCCACCCTGGCACCTGTGCACCCTTGCACTGCCACCCTGGCAGCCAGACAGTGCTCCTGCCAGCTTGTCATTGCCATCAGGGCACCTTAGCAGTGCCAGGGCGGCAGTGTCAAGGTGCCAGCTGGGCAGTTCCAAGGTGACCACATTCCAGGGGGAGGGCCAGGGGCCACTCTGCACTTACCCTGACCTCCGTGGGGCCTCCGGTGGCCCGGTGGCCCGGTGGCCCGGTGCCCCCCCCCCCCCCTCGGTACCATTCCACCTGGTCAACGTTTGTCTGAACCAGCACTAATTGGCTCCCAGGGGAGGCCAAAGAATCAAGGGAGGCCATTGGATCACGTGAGGGTAGGTAGTAAGTAGGTTTATGACCTATTTCCGTGAGGCTCATTTGGTCTCGGCCAATTGGTGCGGTGTTCCGACTCCAACGTCTCGTGGGACTTCAGAAAATCCAAGGAGGCACGGGGTCTGTCGGGAGGCTCGCTGCAAGCCTCTCTCGGCATTCTCCGGTCACGTTGCGCTCAAGAGAGATCACAACGTGGCCGGAGGATCGCGCCCACAGTGCAAAATGTTATGGTGATGAAAATAGAGAATAGAACAGTGGCTCTGTGTCTGTTTAGTTCCTATTTTCTTATAAGACTCTTTATTTTATTATTTCGACTGCGATCCCATATCCGAGCTGAATTTTGCGAAGGTAATTAAATTCCGCCGCTGGGAATGAAAGTAGAAGTCCGCACTGCTCCACCCAAACGTCTGAGTGACGGTTTGGCAAAGAGGGCCATTTAACAGGCAGGGCTGCCATTCAGAAAATGAATGGTGGCCCGCTCCCTAGAGCTACCAACCCAATCTCAGGGCCAGCAGCATCATGTCTAGTACTGACCAATGCAACATAATGGAGATGGTGCCTCAAGACTGAGGTGTCCTTGAAGACGGGCAAGGCTTTTTAGGAGTGTTGGCTTCAGGCAAGCAGGCAGGCTCTGGTGATTAAGGATTGCAGTGTTTGTAATGGCAGTGGTGCCCTGGGCATGGCCGCTGGTGACCCCTTGGTGGGTCACAGAGCCCCCATCAAGAAGGGCTACCCCCATCCTCGAAAACCACTGCCAGGTGTCCTCCACAAGTGGAGGTAGCCTCTCCCAATATGGGCAAAATGCCTGCCAGGGTGAGAAATTAATTGGGCATCTAAATGGCTCAATTGGCTGCCTGCCGTGCCACTGAGGTGCCTGTTGCTATGCCAATATGCCCGAGCTGCAGGAAGACTCCCACCTCCCCTGCTAATACTTTTGCCCTGCATATTTTCCAGCACTCCCACCTCCCAGCCTGTCTGGGCTGGGAAATTTCAGTGCCACTTTCTGCTCCATATCGACAACAGGAGCACAACATCTTCACAGAAAGATGGGATAAATCACCCTGCCAATTTTTTATCTTACAGCCCATAATGGAAGGCACAACTGGAAAATTTAGTCCAGAAATCTGGGCAGGAACCTCTCAATAGGAGTAGCTCCACTCCAATGTCATCAAGGGCAGGATTTTAATCTGGGTCCCCAGCACTCATCGACAATTGTGCTGTTAAAAAATATTTTTGAAATGACAGAGGTGACAAGTCAGTGCTACGAAATTAACGATAGAAAGATGGATTGTTCTGCTTTTAGTTGCAGCAAAGAAGCTTAGAAATCATGCTCGGTACAAGACGGAGTCGCACTTTGTGATTCTACCTGGTGCCCATAGGTGGCTTCAAAGAGCTGCACCTAGGCTCGCATTGGTGAGTAGCTCACAAGGCCCTGCAGACATACCATTTATCACCATGTATAAGTTGATACGGCACATAGAATAATTCCATTGCAGCCAAAAATCATGCCTCTGAATACACTTGCCATATAATTTGACCGCCCCCTTTTCAGCTGTGAAATGCTGCGCTTGCAAGAGTGGCCCGTCTCAATTTTTAAACCCAGAAATGCACAATGCATGTTCTACTTCCTTAATTCTGTATGCCAGCGCATGAGCCCAGATGGGCGATACAGGCTATGTTGCAAAGAAAGTAGGTGGGAGTTTAAGACACATCCACAGAGAGAAGACCACACATGGCATGGCGAGTGGCAAACAAAGAACAAAACAACACAGGAGGCCCTTCAGCCCTCCAAGCCTGTACCGGTCATGATACCAACCCTCTACACTTCTTTGTGCCATATCCCTCTATACCCATCCTATCCATGTGTTTGTCAAGATGGTTAATGTATCTGCTACCACAACGTCCCTGGCAACTCGTTCCAGGCGCTCACCACCCTCTGCGTAAAAAACCTGCCTCTCACGTCTCCTCTAAACTTTGCCCCATGAACCTTAAACTTATGCCCCCTGATGACTGACCCTTCCACCCTGGGAAAGAGTGCCTGCCCATCCACTCTATCCATGCCCCTCATAATCTTGTAGACCTTTATCAGGTCAGCCCTTAACCTCCGTCGTTCTAATGAAAACAAGAATAGATCCACCAGCAGAATGAGTGAAATACAGAGCTGTTTTCAAGCTAATATGAAAATGAAAATGAAATAATAGTTGTAACATTTGCGAACTCATCAAATAACTGTGCTGCAGCGAGAGAATTTGATGTCGGTGAAAACCCGGTGCACGAACGGAGGAAGGAGTCCACTCCGAAGAAGATGCCTGAGGCCAAATGGGGCAACAGAACAGGGATCAGGCCTGATCTTGAGTGGCAGGTGTTGGAATGGGTCCTTGAAAATCCTGACCAGAAATGCAATGCACTTAAAGTGGGCCAAATCAAACCATGAGTCCAGCAAACAGTTCAGGCCAACAGCTAGTTGCTGGAGCTGCTGCTTTATGGAATGGAACAGTCTAGTGTTGCGGCAGAAGACCAAGGTTGCACAGGGAACGCCAAAATTACCACTTTCCAATGACTCACCACCAGACAGCGCCTACAACACCTGTATACAGTAAGTCGGACTGGTAACATGGATGAAATGCCCATGAATGTCTGTATGCCGAGCAGCCGATCCGTGGACGGGAAGGCAAGATTCACAGCTTTCCTAACCTGCCACAAAACAAAATTAAAGCCGACTGCCATTTCCCAATGTAAAACCACGCCAAACTTCAAGTTTCCTGCTGATGTTTTAGTGCATTTCCAAAACAGTCGGATACATGAGGATGGATTGAAGTGATGGATCGATAACATGCGGAATAAGCAGCCTGGTGGCCTATAAAAGCTTAACAATGTGAGATGCATTCAGATTCATGCAACTGGCCAGATCAAGAGGTGACTGTGACAAAGTCACATCCACATTGCTCTTATTCTGGTGGGTGTGTGTGTGTGTGTGTCTGTCTGTGGGTCTAACATCCATAGTTCATCCTTTTGATACATAACTCAGCAAGTCACGCAAGGATCATGTACGAATTGAATGGAATGGGTGGATGGCTGATGAAATGAAATGAAATTAAAATTTGCTTATTGTCACAAGTAGGCTTCAAATGAAGTTACTGGGAAAAGTCCCTAGTCGCCACATTCTGGCGCCTGTTCGGGAAGGCTGTTACGGGAATTGAACCGTGCTGCTGGCCTGCTTGGTCTGCTTTCAAAGCCAGCGATTTAGCCCAGTGCTAAACAGCCTGGAGGAAAATACTTTGCGAAGAGTGGAAATGCTGGTTTAGCACAGTGGGCTAATCAGCTGGCTTGTGACATGGAAAACAAGGTCAACAGCGCGGGTTTAATTCCTGTACCGGCCTCCCCGAACAGTCGCCGGAAAGTGAGGCTTTTCACAGTAAGTTCATTGAAGCCTACTTGTGACAATAAGCGATTATTATATTATTAAATGCGGGTGCCTGATGTTTTATGCATTTTCATTGTCAAACTGTGCGGTGTGATTAGTGCACCAAATGTCATATCATTCAAAAAAATACAGAATGTCCAATTCAATGGGTGGAGAGGAAGATGCTTTGCTGTGGAGGGATGCTTCTGAAAACTAAAGCACCATCCCTGATCCAGAGTGGGCTCTTCTTGATGATGCCATAGCCAAAGTAACTCATAATGAATTTGATGTGTTCTTTGCATCAGAAGAAAATTAATTTGACAGTTTTAAAACGCTTTGATTGTGATTACAGGTATCTTAGTACAATTAATTAGCTCAATAAAGTGCCACTTTAATTTTATATGACTTACAAGTATTACATTTTTTTTCACATTATAGGTTCCGTTTGAGGGTGAGGAATGTTGCTCTGAGACTAGTGTCTTAAATTTAAAAAAAAAAAGTACAATGGAATGAAGACAGAGTTGGCTAAAATGGACTGGAAAAAAAGGTAAAAGGTTCAGATGGTGGATAAGCAATGTCGGAAATTTGAGATATTTCATAATTCTCAGCAAAGGTACATTTCATTCAGAACGAAAGATTATATGAGGAATTGAACCATCTGTGGCGAACTAAGGAAGTTAAGGATGGTATCAAATTGGAAAAGGCATTCAATGCTATGAAGCTCAGAGGCAGGATAGAAGATTGGGAAGAGTTTTGAGACCAGCAAAGGCTGGATTAAAGACTGACCCGTCCCCTGGACGTATTGGACAACACTTCAAAGAAATGGCTGCCGAGATTCTTCCAAATCTTCCTAAATTCCCCAGTTTCTGAAAAGGGTCCAGCAGATTGGAAAACTGCAAATGTAACACTTCTAGTCATGAAAGGAGGGACAGAAAGCATGAAAGTATAGGACAATTCACCTCATGTGTGCCAATGGGAAAATGCTGGAATCCATTATTAAGGAAATAGTCACGGGGCATTTAGAAAATCACAGGCCGCCCATTGCTTCTGTTTCAATGCCAGATCCCTGCTGACACGAATTTGCTGCACAGTTATTATAACCCAGCACATGAGCGGTTTTCTTTTTATTTATTTCTTGTATTTTAAAATTTTATAAATGTGATATATTTTATCATGTCGTGTGTAAATGTCACGTTGCATTGCGTTTATTTTTATATTTTCAAACTTTGCTTTGCAAAGGGAAAACATGTTTGACAAATTTGTCAGGGTTCTTTGAGGAGGTAGGGTGCAGGGTGGAATACTGAGACGCAACAGTGTAATCTATTTTGATTTCCAAAAGGCAAAACAGGGGCAGGATTCTCCCCTACCCGGCGTGACGGGGGATCCCGGCGTAGGGGAGTGGCGCCAACCACTCCGGGGTCGTGCGGAGAATTCCCCACCTTTGGGGGCTAGCACTGCGCCGGAGCGGTTGGCACCAGAAGACTGGCGCAAAAGACTGGCGCAAAAAACCGGCGCCAGCGGCCTTTCAGGCCTGCCGCCCAGCAGCGGGGCTGGCCGAAAGGCTTTCGCCGGTCGGCGCATGCACTGGCGGTGACAGGCCGCTGACGTCACCACCGGCGCATGTGCGATGTGGGTTTCTCTTCTGCTTCCGCCATGGCGGAGGCCGTGGCGGCGGCGGAGGAGAAAGAGTGCACCCAGGGCACTGGCCCGGAGTCTGAGCGGGGGGCCCCCGATCGCGGGCCTGGCCACCGTGGGGGCACCCCCCGGGGTCCGATCACCCCGCGCCCCCCCCCAGGACCCCGGGGGCCCGGTCGCGGCGCCGATCCCGCCGCCACCAGAGGTGGTTCAAACCTCGGCAGCGGGAGAGGCCTCCCAGCGGCGGGACTTCGGCCCATCTGGGCCGGAGAATCGCCGCAGGGGAATCTCTGCCACGGCGGGGGCGGGATTTTCGGCGGCCCCAGGCGATTCTCCGACCCTGCTGGGGGTCGGAGAATTTCGCCCCAGATTACTGCACAAGGTAAGGGCTCACATTTCTTAGGGTAATATATTAACATGGATTGGCTAATTCACAGGAAATAGAGAGTTGAGATAAATGGGTAATTTTCAGCTTTGTAAACTGTAACTTGTGGGGTATTCCACAGGGCTCAGTGTTGGGGCCTCAACTTCTTAAAATCTATATTTATAATTTGGAAGAAGGGGCCAAGCATATTGCAGCCAAATATGCTGAAGGTACAATATGAGATGGGAAAACAAGTTATGAGGAGGAAAAAGCACTGCAAAGGGATATAGATAGATTCAGTGATTGAGCAAACATACTGCAATTGGAGTATAATATGAGTAAATGTGAGGTTTTATCATTCTGGAAGAAAAGAAATGGAGAGATGACAGAATGCTGTAGTACGGAGGGATCGTACAAGAAACACAAGTGTTAGCATGCATGTACAGCAGGTCATCAGGAAGTCAAATGGAAGGTTGGCTGAGATTGCAAGAAGGATGAAGTATAAAAGCACACAAGTCTTGCCACAACTGTACAAGAGATTGGCAAGACTGTTTCGAGCTCCTTATTTAAGGAGTACACCCACATTGGAGGCAGTTCAGAGAAAGTTCACTCAATTGATTTCTGGGATAAAGGGTTTGTCTTATAGGGACAGTTGAGAAAGGTAGACCTAGACACATTAAAATTGGGAAAAATCTTATGGAAACAGATTGGCCGAATTTTCCATTCCTGAGATGAGTGTTGATGCCAGGGCAGGATTTGTCGACTTCTACGATAGTAAGACTCGCACCGCACCTGGACCAATACACCTTTGGGGGCTAGCACCAGCGCCACATGGGACACGATCGATTCCATGGAAAACGACGTCGGATTTGCTGGGACCGGGATTGGCACTCAAAAGCAAGGGTCGGAATTGGACTCGCGAGCCAAGGTCTGGATTGGCACCCAAGAGGCTGCTAAGCTGCAGCCACTTATTAGCACTCCACTCCCAACAC
Source organism: Scyliorhinus canicula (assembly GCF_902713615.1). Lineage (NCBI taxonomy): Eukaryota > Metazoa > Chordata > Chondrichthyes > Carcharhiniformes > Scyliorhinidae > Scyliorhinus > Scyliorhinus canicula. The sequence goes on from NC_052149.1 coordinate 26,635,661, forward strand.
ACACTCATCCCAGCCATGGCGCTGGTTGCACTGGAGCATGCCCATCCCGTTGATGGGTCGGCTGGAGCCAGAAGGTACTAAGGGGGATGATCTGGGTGGGGAGAGGGGGGAACCGTATGAACCGTGATGCTAAGATCACAGTGGGCTGTCAGCCTCATGCAGAGTCGCATGGCTGCCTGGCAGGCTGCGGCAATGGTGTGCTATGTCCACCCCAACCCCACAGTCCACCTCCTGGCCACCCCTGCTACTTCCCCCAGCCCTGGGAGCCCCCCAACCTCCGGCACAACTGTCAGCACACTACGGCGATATTAGACACATTCCATGCCCCCTCTCTCCCCCTCATCAGCTACAGTGCCCGGAAGCACAAGTGAACCTCACCATTGGGAATTCCCCCCGGTGGAGGCGGAGGATCGTGGAGGCCCCCCGAGAATACTGGGTCAGGCCCGCTAATGACATACCAACGGCGTTTACATTACATGCGGAGTGGAACACATTGTTGCCACTTTGGTGCACCAGAGAATTGTAATTTGGTCTGAACCCGCCACAATTTCGGCGTCAAAACTGATTCCCCGCCCAATCGCCTTTCCCGCTTTCGGCGTCAGTCGACGGAGAATCCCGCTCATAAGGTCCTAAGGGGGCTTGACAGGGTAGATGCTGAAAGGATGTTCCCCTCATGGGGGAGTCTGGAACAATGGGGCATAGGTTTAGAACAAGGGGTTACCCATTTTTTTTTTTTTTTTTTTAATAAATTTAGATTACCCAATTATTTTTTCCAATTAAGGGGCAATTTAGCATGGCCAATCCACCTACTCTGCACATTTTTGGGTTGTGGGGGCGAAACCCACGCAGACACGGGGAGAACGTGCAAACTCCACACGGACAGTGACCCAGAGCCGGGATCGAACCTGGGACCTCAGCGCCGTGAGGCGGTTGTGCTAACCACTAGGCCACCGTGCTGCCCTAGGGGTTACCCATTTAAGCTGAAGATGAGAAAGCATCTCCTATCTCAGACAGTCAGCAATCTTTGGAATGCTGTATTCCAAATAACTGCGGAGGCTGTTGTTGGATTCATTCAATGGTGTGGTAAACAGATTTTTGAACTTGTGGGTAATCAATAATTATGGTGCACAGGCAGGAAAGTGGAGATTTCACCAAGATCAGAACAAAAGGATCTTATTGAATGGTGGCGCAGGTTTGAGCAGCTATTGGACCGATTCCTGTACCTATTTCTTTTTTTTTAAATTTAGAGTACTCAATTATTTTTTCCAATTAAGGGGTAATTTAGCATGGCCAATCCGCCTATCCTGCACATCTTTGCGTTGTGGGGGTGAAACCCACGCAGACACGGGGAGAATGTGCAAACTCCACACGGGCAGCGACCCAGGGCCGGGATTCGAACCCAGGTCCTCAGCGCCGTAGGCAGCAATGCTAACCACTGTGCCACCGTGCTGCCCTCCTGTACCTATTTCTGATCTTATGCTCTGTCTGTGGTAGAGGAGTCCAAAGATTCACAACTCATTCAGTGAAGCAATTTCTCCTCAACTCAGTTTTCAATATAACTGACACGTTTTTCTACGACTATGGCTGGGTTTCTCTGGCCTGTCCGTGGGCTGGACCAGATAACGCGTTGAGCCAGCCAAAGTTCCACTGACTTCAGTGGCTCCGGTAAATGCCGCCCAATAAGATCCCACTGTATGTCCCTACTTCTATACTCTTTAGTCAGGGGAAACATTCTGCCAACATCTACCCTGCCAAGTGTGGTAGTATGACTAGAGGTACTACGGTATCTGGGAGTGTGAGCTGCTATTGGTGGAGAAGGCTCGCTGCCCATTGGCCCAAGTGTTGTCTTCCCATTGGTCGAGATTAAGGCGGAGTATAAGAACCTGTGTTTCCCAGCAGCCATCGTTCTTTCTGTACTCAAGCTGCTGGGCACACTTCTTGTAGATTAAAACCTTCGATTCGGACTACTCCTTCGTTTCTGTTTTTATTGATCGCACATCACCAAGTCGCTTCTGAATTATGTTCGTTTTAATAAGGTCACCTCACATTCTTCTAAACTCCAGCAATAAACGCCTCATCTACTCAATCCCTCCTCCATCCCCTATGCAAGGAATCAGTCTGTTGTACTTTGTTGCACTCGCTTCAATGCAAGTACATCCTTCCCTAGTTAAGGAAAATAACATTGTACACACTAATCCTGTTGTGGTCTCACCAAGGCACTATAATAATTATAGTGTGACTCTCCTTATTCCATTAGAGACTGGGATGAATAGTTTCTCCAGGACCTGGAAATTAATTTTATGGTGATGACTTTCATGCCCATGGGCGCCCAAAATATTTCTGAACCCAATTTCAAGTGCCCTTGTCAGCTTCCGAGAACCAGGTGTTAGGGTGCTAACGTACATAAATAAGCGGCATCGTGCCTATTTAAGGAACCCTCTCTTAAATTGCTACATGTTGGATATCTTGTTCTTCTTACAAAGCCTTTATCTGTGCTGCCTTTATTCAAAGGGAAATAAAGATGGATGAATGGCAGCCAAGGTTTATGAAACACATAAATCAGCCAGAACAAGTGCAACAAAGCTCATGTTTCAACCACAAATGATCAAACATGCCATTGATATCTTGAAGTAGCGCTTCAATGTCTGGACTGATCAAGGACAGTCTTACAGAACAATTTCTCACCCTAAGGATTTCCTGAATAATTGTCAATTGCTGTCTGCTCCAATGGTTTGCCCCGAATGGAGATCTCAGCATGTAGCTCGATGGTTGGCAAAATTAAGAGAGTGAAAATGCCAATGACAAATTATCAGCAATATCAATGCATCGAGAGAGAGAGAGACAGATGAGCTTTACTTTAACTCTAGACGCCTTCCAAAGAGTGCCTCAGCTGCATCATATCTTAAAGAAGCAAAATCACATATGCCAAATAACTGTGTCCAAACCAGCTTGTCCCACACTTTCATATTCCGATCTTCAAATGTTCATTATCCAATGCTGGCTTCCTGCTCTAGTGCGATCAAAATGACAAATAAACATTCAGCACAATATTTAAGTCAAGTTCAAAGCATGTATTTTCATTATGACATAGTGTCAGCCTTGGCTGCTTGAATTGGCACATGTTGGTGTATGTGCTTGTTTCAGATGTGTGACACTTAACCTGCCACTCCTCCTGAGTGAGTCCCTTGTGAAAGAAGTAAGTGTGTTGGCTGGCTGCAGGATTGAAATGACAGTCTGCTGGGAGGTCTCTGGCTGCGAGGGCTGTGCATGTGAGTCAACCCCATCCAAATCTGTGATGGCTGAGTGCTACTGCCAACTTTAAGAGTCTTTCTCCTCCACTTGAATGTGCCAGATGTGTCTTGGGGTGAGGGGGCAACAATTTTCACAGGTGCACAGTGTGTCTGTGTGGAGTCCTTAGAATTCCGTGGTTCTGAAGCAAGCTTTTTGTACCATGCAACAGACAATTCTGCAGCAATTACTCAGATTAAAATTCGGGTATTGGCTTCGCAGTTCTATTTCAGGTGCTCACTTATCCAGCTTCACTACACGGTTGACCTGGAGGATTATTTTTATTAGGCAGCACAGTGCTACATTTAAACCTACAAACTGAAAATAGCATAATCAACAACTTGCATTTATACAGCTTTAATATTCCAAACTGTTTCACAGGAGCAGAATCAAACAAACATTAACACAGAGCTGATAATAGGACGGGTGACTGACTAGATGGATGGCTGTAAGGCACAATTGCCTATTGCAGGATGAAAGAAGTGGGTGAGGTATGAAGGTGCAAGACTTGAACATGACGAGGAATATTTTCAAACTGAGGCATTGGTGGATTGAGAACCAATCCAGACCAGTGAGCACAGAAGGGATGGAAAACTGGAATTTAGTGCCAATTATAGTAATAATAATCTTTATTAGTGTCACAAGTAGGCTTACATTAACACTGTTATGAAGTTACTGTGAAAATCCCCTAGTCGCCACACTCCGACGCCTGTTCGGGCACACGGAGGGAGAATTCAGAATGTCCAATTCAGCTAACAAGTACGTCTTTCAGGGCTTGGGGGAGGAGACCGGAGCACCCGGAGGAAACCCACGCAGACACAGGGAGAACGTGCAGACTCCGCACAGACAGTGAGCTGCCTAACAAAAATAATCCTCCAGGTCAACCGTGTAGTGAAGCTGGATAAGTGAGCACCTGAAATAGCACTGGGAAGCCAATACCTGAATTTTAATCTGCGTGATTGCTGTAGAATTCATGATGAATCTATCAGATTATTGGATGAGAGTAAATGTATGGAAGATCAGGATAGCATTACAATCGTTGAGTCAGGAAGCAACTAAAGTACGAATGGTGTTTTCAGCAGCAGATGGGGTGATGCAAGGGAGGAGATGGGCGATATTATGGGTGTGGAAGCACGTAGTCTTTGTGATGGACAGTACATAGGGCCAGAAGCTCAGGCATACCGCACGCTGTGAAGAGTTTGGTTCAACCTGAAGGAAATGATATGGTATTGGCAGCTAGGGAATGGAATTTGGAGCAGGAGGCACAATGGCTTGAATCTTCCCAATGTTCAATTAGAGGAAATATCTTGGCCCAGGACTTAATGCCAAGCAAGTAGTCTGACAATACAGAGGGCATGGAGAGGTCAAACTGCCCATCAATATAGATTTGCAACTTGAAGTCATATCGTAGAACAGGTTGTAGACGCGAAATTGAAAGGGAAATCAATAGATCTTCAAAAACCCCAGATGTATTGGTCCACTCAGCTGCAAATCTAATGTTGGAGTGTGTGTGTGTGTCTGTGTGAGGTGGGTGTCTATGTGTGTCTGTTTGCGTGTCTGTCTGTTCTACTTATCTTTCTTGTAACTTATGTTTTGAGTCCTAGAAAGTTTGAATGCATATTACCTCTGAACCTACAGAAAATTCAACAAATCAGGTGTTTCTCGCGGTCACAGGTTTGTTAGAGATAAGTCTGTGGCCTCCTAGAATTCCTTCAGCATGCCAAATAGCAGCTACTTAGCAACTCATTCTTCCAAATAGAAGTGCAATCACGGGTCGGGGACACGCATTACCAGCAAAGAGAAGCTCCGAAGAGGCAGAGGTACCAGCATGCATCAAGCTTGCAAAATAGTATGACGACAAAACTGAAAAAAAAATTAAGTTTACTACATTTCGTAGATTGTGATCCTTTCACAAAAGAAAACAGTGGTTGTCTAGAGGATGTAACTGAACTTCTACATTACCCCCTGCGATGTGATCACATAGAAATGCTCTGAGGCATTCATGCTGGGGACCCCCTCTGCTATTAGTAGTTTATTGCAGATGTCTAACTATTCCTCCAAGACTTTGCAAACCAGGCATCACAGCTCAGTCGCAGTTTCCCTGGCAAGCTTAGCTTTCCTCATGCATTCTGCATCATATTCGGGAGCTGGCCCAGTTGCTATGGATTTGATCCTGTGGTCACATTCGCTGTGAGGCATGTGTTTCACATGGTTCCGCATTCCTATGTTGCTTTTCTCCTCCTCCTGTGCAATATGACCACAAATGGCCCAACACCCATCCACTGAGACAAATAAACTCCACTGTGCTATTTGTTTCTGCATCTGTTTTGCTGGCTCATTTACACGTTCCAGTTCTTTAATGCAATAACTTGAGCTGAAATTGGAGGGAATTATTCATGCTTCTATTTGACTGTGCAGCTGCAGCCTTCCTAAATTCATATTTTGCTGATCTTTATTAATCCAAGATTTGAAGGTCAGGAATCATCATATCTGTACTAAACATGGGTAAACAGTGGCTTAGCACTTTTGAACACTAATCCCCTTTTGATCATATCTACTTTCAGTAAGATTGGCACAATAAAAGGAGCATGACCCAAAATACCTGATTGTTTCTAAGTCAGGAACTTAAGGCGCTCAATATGTCATGGGAAGTTTCTATTGGAAATGTTGAAAGTATCTGCCCTGAGGGGGCTGCACCTGGAGTATTGTGGACATTTCTAGTCCCCTTATTTGTGGAAAGATGTAGTGGCACTTGAGGCATTTCAGAGGAGGTTGACTAGGTTGATTCCAGAGATGAGGGGTTTATCATATGAAGGGAGATTGAGCAGTTTAGGCCTATACTCTCTGGAGTTTAGAAGGATGAGGGAACATCAAATTGAGATACATAAGATGATAAAAGGTATGGATAAAGTAGGCTTGGAGCCGATGCTTTCCCGAGTGGGGCATTCTAGAATGAGAGGTCATAGTCTCAGGATAAGGGGAAGCAAATTATAAACAGAGTTAAAGAGAACCTATTTCTCTCAAAGGGTTGTGATTCCGTGGAATTCACTGCCCAGAGTGCAGTGGATGTTGGGAGAGTGAGTAAATTTAAGGAGGAGTTAGATAGATTTTTAATTAGTAATAGGTTGAAGGGTTACGGAGAAAGGACACGACGGTCGAGTTGAGGCCTTGATGAGATCAGCCATGACCGTATTGAATGGTGGAACAGGCTCAAGAGGCTACATTGCCTACTCCTACTCCTAGTTCTTATGTTCAAAGAAAGAAGTATTCTGTCTAATTCCACCTTCCAGCTCTTGGTCTGTAGCCCTGTAGATAACAACACCTCAAGCACAAGTCTGGTGTTCTTGATTAATAAAGGGATTTCTTGATTATAAGACCATAAGACATAGGAGAAGAATTAAGCCATTTGGCCCATCGAGTCTGCTCTGCCATTTAATCATTGCTGATGTGTTTCTCATCCCCATGCTCCTGCCTTCTCCCTATAATCCCTGTTCCCCTTATTAATCAAGAACCTATCTATCTTTATCTTAAAGACACTCCGTGATTTGGCCTCCACAGCCTTCTGCGGAAAAGAGTTCCACAGATTCACCATCCTTTGGCTGAAGAAATTCCTTATACAGCCCAGAATACATCCCTTTAAACATGAAGGCTAACATTGCATTTGCCTTCTTTTTAAAAAAAAATATTTTTATTCCTCCTTTTTCACATTTTCATCCAGATTTACATGCATTTGCCTTCCTAACTGCCATCTGAACCTGCAAATTAACTTAAGAAAATCTTAAGTCCTTCTTGCAACAACCCCCCCCCCCCCCCCCCCCCCCGCCTGCTTCCTCAATACTATTTGTCGCTTTGCCTACCTTTGTATCATCTGAAAACTTGGCAGCAGTGCCCTCGGTTCCTTCTTCCAAATCGTTAACCTATATTATGAAAGATTGTGGTTCCAGCACCAGCCCAAAGGACACCACTAGTCACTGGCTGTCATCCTGAAAAAGACCCCTTTAACCCTACTCTCCGCCTTCTGCCAATTAGCCAATCCTCTGTCCATGCCAGTATCTTACCTGTAACACCATGGGCTCTTAACGTATTTAACAGTCTCTTATATGGCACCTTGTCAAAGGCCTTCTGAAAATCTAAATAAATCACGTCCACTCATTCTCCATTATCTAACTTCCTCCTTACCTCCTCAAAGAACTCAGACTTGTCAGACATGACCTCCCCTTGACGAAGCCATGCTGACTCAGTCCTATTTTATCATGCACCTCCAAGTACTCCACGATTTCATCTTTAATAATGGACTCTAAAATCTTACCAATGAGGGTAACAGCCTATAATTTCCAATTTTCTGCCTCCCTCCCTTCAACAAGGGTGTAATATTAGCCATTTTCCAGTCCTCTGGGACTCTCCCTGCCCCCAGTGATTCCTGAAAGATAACCACAATGCCTCCACAATCTCCTCAGCTGTATCCTTCAGAACCCTGGGGTGTAATCCATCCGGTCCAGATGATTTATCCACTTTCAAACCTTTCAGTTTCTTTCCCCAGAACCTTCTCCTTCTGCCCCCTGATTCGCCTGAAGTTCTGGTATCCCACTGGTGACTTCCAACATGAAAACAGATGCAAGGTAACTATTCAGTTCATTTGCCATTTCATGTGGGTGGCACAGTAGCATAGTGGTTAGCACTATGCCTTCACAACACCAGGGTCCCAGGTTCGATTCCCGGGTTGGTTCACTTTCTGTGCGGAGTCTTCTACCTGTGTCTGCGTGGGTTTCACTGGGTGCTCCGGCTTCCTTCCACAAGTCCTGAAAGATATTCTGTTAGGTTATTTGGAAATTCTGAGTTCTCCCTCTGTGTACCCGAACAGGCACTGAATGTGGCGACTAGGGGCTTTTCATAGTAACTTCAATGCAGCATTAATGTAACAATAGTAATAATATAGATAGTAATATAAATAGTAATATAATAATGTAACAATTGTGACAATAAAGATTATTATTATTGTTTCCTATTACTACTTCACCAGCCTCATTTTCCAGTGGTCTAATGTCTGCTCTTGCCTCTCTCTTATCTTTTATATATTGAATACAACTCTTCATATCTTCTTTTATATTACTAGCTAGCTTACACTCATACTTCATCTTCTCCCTCCTATTGCTTTTTTTTAGTTGTCCTCTGCTTGCTTTTAAAGGCTTCACAATCCTCTGGCATCTCACTAATCCTCACCACCATTTTCGTTTGCTTCAATGCGGTCCTTGACTTCCCTCGTCAACCATGGATGCTTTGTCCTCTCCTTAACATGTTTCCTCCTCTTTGGGGTGAATTTATGTTTTGTCTCCCAAATAACCACAAAGACTCCCTCCATTGCTGTTCCACTGTCTTCCCTACTAGGCTCTCCTTTCAATCAACTCTGGCCAGCTCCTCCCTCATGTCTTTGTAATTATTTTATTCAATTGTAATACCGCCATATCTGATTCTAGCTTCTCCCTCTCAAACGGCAGGGTAAATTCCATCATATTGTAGCCACTGCCCCATCAGGGTTCCTTCACCTTAAGTTCCCTGATCAAGCCTGCCTCACTCCTCACTACACATCACCAAATCCAGAATTGCCGGTTCCCTTGTAGGCTTTGTCACAAGCTGCTTAAAAAAAAATCTCTTCGACATTCCACAAATTCTTTTTCTTGGGATCTATTACCAACCTGATTTTCCCAGTCCATCTGCATATTGAAGTCCCCATGATTATTGCAATAGTGCCTTTATTATATGCCTTTTCTATCCATGATTTACTTTAATTAATAAGGGGATCAGGGGTTATGTGAGAAGGCAGGAGAACGGGAATGAGGAACATTTCAGCCATGATTGAAGACTCGATGGGCCGAATGGCCTAATTCTGCTCCTATACCTTATGGTCTTATCGGAGATTGTTGAGGGGTGACCTAATAAAGGCCTTTAAGACTATGAAAGGTTTCGATAAAGTGGGAATAGGCAATAAGTTTGCACTTATTTGGGGTCATAAGTAGCAGAGAGTCACTAATAAATCCAATAGAGAATTCAGGAGAAACATTTTTACCGAGAGAGTGGCTAGAATTTGGAACTCACTATCACAGGGAGCTGTTGAGGCTAATAGCATTGATGCATTTAAGGGGGACACTACAGAGTAAATGATGGAGAAAGGAATAGAAGAATATGTTGATGGTTGAGATAAAGTAAGGCAGGAGGTTGTTCATATGGAGTATAAACATCAGCATAGATCTGTTGGGCCAAACAAGATATTTCTGTGCGTTGAATTCTACGCAATCCTATGGACAAGTCCTAAGTTATGGAAAATGCTACACTACGGAGTTCAAACGTCCTGGGGTCATTTCCTGGTTAAGTCCATGACTAGTTCTGAGGCAAACAGATCTCATCCAGGGTGCGGTGGGAACGCTACCGTTCATCAGAGTGTCCTTCGGGTAGAGAGGGGTAAACATCGACAAGGGTTGCCACTCTTCATAACCATTCAGTGCACGTGCCATGTGGACCGGACCACGTTCATCAATGGTGCTCCCGAGACGCACACTGTCTCACACATGAAGAACAGTCACTGCGATGAGGTACGAAGTAGGAATGAAAATGCCCTCGTATAAGTCAATACACTTAGAAAGGAGGAGAGAATTGTGCAGGTGGAATGGAAATAATAATGACGGCAGATAAAGTAAGCAATTCTGTGCACCATTAAGTGTCTATGGTGAACCTCGCTTTGGAGACTTAATAAAATTCATAATTCGCCCATTGTTACGCTGACTAAACTAGAAGGAAAATTGCATTTCCATTTCTTTCAGTCATAAAAGGAACATTAAATAAAATGTGCTAAGAGATTAATGGCTATATCACTCAAGCTTTGGATTATAAAACTAGAGTCTGAATCCCATTCGCAACTGATATTCATGCTGAAACCCACATAGGGATCATCTAAACTAGTCACCGGTAGGCCATCTGGCGATGAAGGCAAAACTAAAAGTTGGTATTCAAGGGGGCTGTGACGTGACAGGAATTGTCCTGTTTCCTGCTCTTGAAGAATGGTGGAGATGTAAATGTAAGGGTTTCACTTGGTGGGGCACAGACAATGATAAAGCCAAACATTTGATTCAAAAAGCAAACATATCAAGCACTTTTAAGGTGCCAGCAATTCTAGTTTAATTATTAGCTTAACAGCTTCAATCAGTTACTTTTTTCAGACTAGATTTTCACCACAATCAAGTCGTACATTTGAGCCTTGCTTCATACTTTCCGGTACAATAAGCTATCTGTAACTTTGAACACGAGTCATGCCGAGGGAACAAAAGTAAATTAAAATAATTGGGTCACTTTTGGCACTAAAATTAGGACATTTACACGATTTTGAAGTTATTTATATTCAGGTGTGTTTTAACCAAATCTTTTTTTTAATAAATTTAGATTACCCAATTATTTTTCCAATTAAGGGGCAATTTAGCGTGGCCAATCCACCTACTCTGCACATTTTTTTTGGGTTGTGGGGGCGAAACCCACGCAGACACGGGGAGAATGTGCAAACTCCACACGGACAGTGACCCAGAGCCGGGATCGAACCTGGGACCTCAGCGCTGTGAGGCGGTTGTGCTAACCACTAGGCCACCGTGCTGCCCTGTTTTAACCAAATCTAAATATATTTGTGTTCATGGATGGGCAAAATAAGAGATGGATCAATCAACTGTATGACTTATGCAGAATATATGCAGAAAAGGGGATTTATTTTAAATGCTCAGCCATTGACTAGGTCCTCAAATAACATAATCCTTGAAATGACCTCCCTCAGGCAGAATGACTATGGGCTTGATTCAACCAAATGAGAATAAAGTCCGGTAGTGAGCGTGTTTAGTTACGTGTTTCCCGGAGCTCGCTATGCTGAGAAACACATGGCTATTCAATGCGGCACGCATTGTATAAGGGGCTTCATTGGGAAAGCTAGGCCGAGCTGCAGATAGCCCCGTTTTGTACACTGAGGAGCTCTGCTCACCTGTACTCTATAGTGTAGCATCCTCGGCCACAAAATGATCCCGACCTCCCCACCCCACCCCCACCCCCCTGCGCCCGATCACACTAGTGTCATTTCAGAAAGGAAAATCTGTGTGAACCGCACCAGAACAGTGGCATGATTCTCACCCCAATCCACCCACACGTCATCATTTGTTTGGAGCAAGGGGTGAAGTGTGCTGAAAAAGTGTTGTGTGAGACCCGAGGATACCAGCTTCACAGATTTTCGGGGTGCCATTTTTAAACGCCACCCCATTCTCAAAGTTACAGCGCAAGGTCCACACCGCCTCCATCCTTCCCACCAGCAAAGACCCCTCCCTCTCTACCTGGAATCAGGTACCCTCCTCCACACCCCGCAATCAGCATAACCATGCCCCCCCCTTAAGGTGAGCAACATCCTCCTATGGGGGGTCGGCAAATATGCTCCCCTTCATGGTCTCCAACCTTAATCCTCCCCTTCATGCCCCTGCCTCTTTCCTGCCCCTGTCCCCTTCATGTTCGCACTGCCAGGGTATCAGGGATTAAGGTACAGTGCCAGGGCATGCTGCTCTGCCATGCTACCAACCAGCCATGGGCTCCAATGGCATCTGAGGTCCCGGAGTGGTCATCATGCCTGGTCTCCGGTGGTGGAGATCTGCCTGCCTCATGCTGCACGGTGGGACCGGGGGGCGGGGAGTGGAGAGAAGACCGGGAGCTGGGAAAATCCGGCTTGAAACTGATCAGGCATATTTAAATGCTGATTTACATATGCTAATCTGGTTCACTCCCAGCAAGGGCGTGAACCAGATGACATCAGCTGAAGCACGCCGGGGCATCGCATTCTGTTCGGCACCTGGTATGAACCCCATTTAATAGCTCTCCCGCTATTCTCCTGGCATAGCGGAATATGCGCTGGGCACAACGCGGCATAAACATCGCCCCCTTATATCTTCCAACTCACCTCTGAAAGATGTACTGATTGTGATCTTCACAGCTGCAGCTGAAGACTTCATAGAGATGTAATAATAATATCCCAAGGTAAAGTATGCTAAAGGGCGGCACGGTGGCACAGTGGTAGCATTGCTGCCTCACAGCGCCAGGGGCCCGGGTTCGATTCTGGCCTTCGGTGACTGTGCAGAGTTTGCACGTTCGCCACGTGTCAGCGTGGGTTTCCTCCAGGTGCTCCGGTTTCCTCCCACAGTCCAAAGGTGTGCAGGTTAGGTAGGGTTACCCGGATGAGCGGGGGAGTGGGCATGGTAGTGTGCTCTTTCAGTGGGTCGGTGCGGGCTCGATGGGCAGAATGACCTCCTTCTGCGTGTAGGGATTCTATAGATTGTACGGATTCAGCTGAATTCATTTTCCTCCTGCCCCACAAAAAACTGGATGTGCTATGCAAAAGGTTACCTGTAATTTCTTTCAACAGGGAATAGAAGTGATAAAGGCCGGAAATCATTTTGTCTTAAAAGATAATTTCACACGTGTACACGGCCTAAAGTGCTTGATAAATCCCTGGTGCAGACGTACAATGTAACCAAACCATTTCGTCCTTACTACCAAACTCGAGGGAAAGATTACGCATGGGTTTCAATTTAATGTTGTGAGATAATAGTTTCATGCTTGGGTTGCAACATGACTGCAAGGACGTGAACTGTGTTAATTCAGCCAGCTCCATTTTGCTTGCCAGTGTGGGATTGTCAATATTTAGCTCCCGGCGTACATGTCTCGAATCTTTCTGGAAATTTGCTTAAATACAAACTAAAACAATTCCCCCAAAGAGTCTAGTTCTGGAAAGGAAAAAACTAGGTTAGATTCTGCTTTCTTTCTATTAACTGTGGCTATTTACTCCCTTAATCTATAAACAGAATACAGTTGAAACACAACTCTTAAAATCCCAGCAGTGTTAAGGTATGGTTGAATTCAAGAGCTGCAGAATACAGTGCAGTTATCAGATAAAGAATTGCATTCGAGTCATGCCCACCTTCCCTAATTTTCCTTTCTCTATTTTGTCTCCTTTCCTGTTCCCCGAAGACTAGGGTGATTGATAGCCTAATTCAATGACTGTATTACAGCAGCCTCATCTTGGAATGTTTCCTTATCATTAACAGTTACCCTATGGTTAAATTCACAGCTCAGTGCTTGCTGCAGCCCCTGAGATTCAGAGGTCTGGCCTTTGGAAAATACTTAAAATAAAACTGAAATATTGACAGTGGCAAGCTCTTAGTTTCGTTCTAGTGTTTTAAAAAAAAATTATTTGACGTACAGTACCCTGGTCCCATGTAAGTCAATAATGTGACCAGCAGTTAGGACAACTAACTGGAATGTGCTGCCACATTAAACAGGAAAAAGCATGGCATGACGGTGAAGTACAGTATCTATATTTGATTTTTGTTTTATATGCTGACTAAAAGCAATGTTTATTCTCAAAGACGGATGGAGACAATGTGGTTCAAAGATTTAAATCGCTGCCCCATTTTTGAGACAGTCAGTAAATGCAAAACCTCCTGGAAAAACGGCAGGGACTCCCAAGTGTAAAATAATGCATCTCATAAACTTCTATTCTGTGGAAATGTCAAGCCACGGCTGTGGAGTACTTCAAAGCCAGTACTTGGCATTTTCCATTGTCTGCCCTGCTATCGTGAGGCAAACTTGAACACTGAAGGTTTGTGTTGGGCAGGCAACAACCAACGTCAGATCGATTATCACAGTTTAACACATACAGCACCTCCATTAACAGCAATAAGCTCATGGTGGGAGATGAGCCATGCTCAAATAACAAAATTTAAAAAATGTTTTGCTCCATTTTATTCACCCCAACCAGTTTAAAAAAATAAAATAACCAAAGTAGTTCATTAGAAGCAAATATAATAAAGTGCGAGGAGTCAGCATTTTAACAAAAATGAAAGCATGTAGATGATGATAATGGTTCTTCTGGCTCACAATACATATGATGAAGGCAATGTCTAACTGTGTGTTGTGTATCTAATATGCATGTTAAGTAAAAATGTGAAAGGACAGAAACATCAACTCTGCAACAGAGACTTCAAGTACTTTTCTTTTTAATCCTACAGTGACTCTTCCCTACTCACTTCACTGCAGTATTTCGCTTGTAAAAGAAATGGGCATTTCACACTCAATCTCCTCCATCTGTCGTGACGATGAGCTGTGGTGACCAGCAATGTTGATGGAGATAATATTACAGTTTGCTGCAAGGGCCTCCCAGTCTCTCCCCCCCCCCCCCCCCCCCCCCCCCCCCAGCCTTTCGGAAGAAACACTGTACAGTGATGAGGGCAATACTCACCAGACACACCACCAAATGTGGTTCGCCTGTCTCTACCAACAGCTGGCACTGGTGTACCGTCTGCGAGTACCCCTATCAGCCCAGAGACTGTATTGGTCGCTGTAACCCCATCTGCACCACCTGTGAGGGAAGGCAGCAGTTAATTAAATTCCAATCCACCGAAAGATACAGCACAATCCCAGTCAAACGTTAATAGCTAAAGAATAGGCTACAGCGACCATTTCAAAGTTAGTGATGCAGAAGGGCAATCAAAGCAAACCAAGGAAAAGGTGCATTTGTTTTTAAATTGACGTGCTTAAGCGATTTACAAGATTATGGAAGCCAGCCGCAGAAACGGATTGAGAACAACAATAATTCTCCGACGAGCATTTTGGATCCACGCGCACTCCGTCCCCGCTACAGCTCCTTACCTTCCTGAGCTGCCATCGCTATGTTTACAATGTTGGTGACGTTTGGGGTCAGCTTGGCAAAGAATGGAATCTTAACAGCTTGTCGTACCCAACGGCAGATGTTTCGAACCAGCTTTGGATCCTGTTCAAATGGGTCAGTTACAGAACTAGATGAGAAACTAATCTGATAAAGCTGTGCAGAGAGACTGGCACAGCTTAATGCTGCCAATCTGCCTGCGCTGCGTGCGACACTGAAGGCACTGTAACCATCTCATTATTTGATCCTCAGATCACAGCAGCAAACAGCAGAGCCGTAATAATATCATCTAATGCAATTACATTTTTCTTGTGTACAGAATAAGCCGAATGAATCAGCCTCCATTTATAATGGAATTTACAGCGATAATAGTACTACTTGCTGACTGTAGCTAATGCTGACTGGCACAGATCAGTTGCTTTGAATTATCTATTTAGATATTAAAGTCTTTTTTAAAATAATGACGTCTTTCATCTTTGTTCTCGTAACAAGGAAAAACACTAAATCGTCTCCTTTCTTCTCTTGCCAATTTTTTTTTCCTGTCTCTTGATAGCTTGGATTCTCTTCTTGGTTACAATTGCATGTACACTAATCACACTTTAAGTGCCATTTATTCATTTGTGAGCCTTTACAGTGAGTGCTCAACCACAGGAAGGGATGGAGCCAGGGTAGAAGAGCAACTCGGTTTAACCAATTCCCTTCTTCATTGGTTGCTCAGCTGGATCATGGCTGATTTAACTGAGTCACAGAACAGGCCTGAGGAGCTGAATGGCCTATTCCTGTTCTTATCTTCCACCTTGGATCACTGCAGGCGCTGCATTTACTGACCCACATTATGCTAAAGCTAATTGAAAATGGCCACCTGGTGAGGGAGGGCAACTGGGGAAGCGTGAGCATGGCGATGGTTCCAATGTGAAGCTAGGAACAGTGGACGCCCCCCCACCCCCATTGCTATGATCACATTAGTAGTAGCACTCTCTGCTACGCAGAGTTCTTGTTGCAATCAGTCGCAAAACAATGGCACTAAAGGAGCCTGCAGCAGGCATTAGGCATAAGCAATGGATGCCAATCCAGTTTCAGTGGGTACTTTTAACAACGACTTGGTGCCTTAACCAATATGGTGTGCAGGATATTTGAGGTGTGGACAAGGTGCGCGCATGTAGCATGCTGTATTGGGCCCAACTGGTTCTTTCGAGAAGTCCACTGGGGACCTCTACAGGATCTTTCAAGCTTCCATTAAATGCATCCAGGAGGTAACAAACATCCTTTTTGACAAGGCCCACAGCAACATTGGGTTCTAAAAGTTACAATTGGAATGCCTGGTCAGATCTGGCGGAGCACTGCAGTACACTCCATGAAGGGTCTCACAGATTATTGTTGTTTGCTGCGCGCTGCACAATTTGGCACTGTAAAGTGTTATGGGCCACGATTTAAAACTCCAATATATTGTGGAATCCACCTGACCGACAACCTTTGTGTTGAATTTGGCTAAGCTGAGCACAAGAGCCTGCCTTTCAGGTTTTAATCAACTGACTCCTTAGGCACTTTTAATCAAACAAAAACAAGCTTTATTTGAAGAATTTAGTTAACATTTGTATAAACACACACAGCAAGGCATTTTTTTATCAACTACAAGCATAAAGACCCCACACAGCTACAGTAATCTATGTATAACCCTTATTGAATTCCCCTTAACTGTTCCAATTCAACAACAAAATCCAAGTAAAACCAGAAACCCCTTTTCAAAGGTGTGGTCCAGCACACGGCATTCTTATTGGTATAGGACTTGTTATTGATACTCTGTACACCTTTTAAAAGAACAGATTTGATTTCCTTCCAGAAAGCAATTATCTCTTTTAAATTATCAAGCAGTCAGGAAACAGGTTTTAAAATGAAGACCTTTCTTTCAACCTGGGCAGTTCAAACCGGTCAAAAACTCAAAGCAAAAGTAAAAGCTCACAGAGCCACAGCCCAGCTCCACCCACACAATGACATCACTGAAGCAATGTGATAAGACAAAACTTATCCTGCAGACTTGGCATCATGTGCAGGCGGAGGATACCTGCGCTCCCAGTGGCTGTCAAGGTCATCGCAGCCCTGAATATTTACGCCTTGGGATCATTCCAGGGCTCGAGCGAGGACTGTGTGGTATCTCTCACCTGGACCAAGCCCAACAAGGTGCCCAGGCAGCAGGATTCTCCGCCATCGCCTGGATGCCCCAAGTCCAGGGGCTGATAGATAGCACGCATGTCGCCTTGGGCTCACCGGGCCATCTGGGAGTGCCTACATCAACAGAAAGGGGTTCCACTCCCTGAACATCCAGCTCATGTACGATCACCACCTTAAGATCATGCACGTCTGTGCACACTTCCCAGGGATTATACATGACAGGTACATCCTGGGGCAGTCAGATACCTCCAGCCTCTCCGAGGACCTTCCCAGGCTGGCCGGGGGACTAAGGGGTACCCACTTAGGACGTGGCTAGTGACGGCAGTACGGAGGATGGAGACGGATGCGAAGATCCGATGAAACAATGAGGCCCATGTGGCCACCCGCGCTGTCGTTGAGCTGCTCAAAATGTGGTTCTGATGCCTCAACTACTTTGGTGGTGCTTTGCAGTAACCCCCCCCCTGTATGCTCCCCGCTTTATGGTGATCTGCTGTGTCCTCCATAATCTGGCGCAGCGGCAGGGTGACGTGCTGGAGGTGGAGGATGAGGAACATGTTCCCACCTCCGAGGAGGAGGACGATGGTGGCAACAAGGATGAGCCGGACCAGCAGTACCTGGTGGATGATCTCAGGGTGGAACCGGAGGGGCAGCTGGAGGCTGGAGGACAGGCAGAAGCTGAGAGCGTCCAGCAAGCCCTGAGGGCCAGGGAGGCCCTCATCCTTGCCTGCTTCACATAGGATGTGGCCTGGTCCATCATCGCTACACCCTCCCCCCCCCCCCCCCCCCCACCATTTCCTACCCTCCAGGGTATGTGTCACATCACTCCAGGGTGCTGGGACTGTCAGCACAGTCCGCGGGTCGCTGTTGAGGGCAAGGGAGTAATGATAACCCACAGAGAGCTGAGCGCTGGTGCTCCTCAATCTATGCCATAGTCTGACCCCTGCCCGTCTGCTGAGTGCTCATTCACACCCATCACCTGCACGCGGTGTGTTGCGTGGTGGGGGGCGGGGGGAAGAGGGAGGAGTTCAGGTCCTCCTCTCCCCCCCTCCCCAGTGCCCTCTCAGTGATCCTCCTCGTGCTCAGCCTTCCTTGGTCGACTGTTGCGTGTAGCTGTATCCTCAGGATGCACATCGGAGGTGGAAGCAGCCAGCTGTTTACCACGTCCCGTGGTCTTCAATGCCCTTGGTGGTCATGCTCTGCGGGTTCTGTGGCCACAGGGCCCTGGCGCACTTGACGGGGACACATGCCCAACGGTGCCACACTGTTCCAGGTGCGGACCTCATTGTACCTTATTGGAAACTTGGTTACTGATGCATTATTTCCGACATGTGCTAAATCCTCTTCAAATATGTCTTGCCTTGATTAGTCAAAATTCTTGGGGTCGTCAGAGGAGCTGAATTCTGGGGAGCTTGTGGCCACAGCCACCACTCCATGGGACAGATTCGAGTTGGCACCCAGCGCTCACTCTGCCCGCTTGGTGCACTTAGGGCCGTGGCGTTCACCTCAGGAGGGGCAGCTGGAATGAGCCCGGTTGCCCCTGCGTCATCTGGCTCTGCCAGCCCTGGCGGCTTCCCAATGTCCACAACATAGTGTTGACATCCTCGCCGATGCTCGTCAGTGACTGGGACATGCTCTGCAGCGCCTCGGCAATGCCCACCTATGACTGGAACAAGCTCTCCAGCACCATGGCTGTGGTGAATTCATACTGTATTGTAATTCACACTGCATTGCCTTGCATTGTATTATGTCCTTGTGGGCTCTGTATGTGAGCGTTGCGCGGCTCTGCCCATCGGGGGAGATGAGGAGCTTGTACAGGGCTCTACCCATGGCTCCGCCCATGGCCCCTCCCACTACCGGAAGTACATTTTGCTGCAGCCGTAAGCCTGCTCTCAGTTTTTCTGGTCGCAGGCAGGCTCAGTTGTCAGACTATTAAAACCACAGTTTACTTCCAATGGTGTCTCTAGTGAATTGATGGTCACATCAATGGTTATTCCAATCTGAGACTGGAACATGTCCCGCAGCACCTCGTCAAGGTCTGCCTGGTACTGGATCATGTCTCCCAGTGAGTTAAACAACCTACTGAGGCCATCAGCCATGACCGTCACTGACTGCGCCATATGGTGCACACCTCCACTCATGCTGCTGACATCATGCACCAGGCTCTCCACTGCGATCGCCATCCCAGCAGTGTTGGCCTCGGTGCCACACATTGCGGGTGCTATTTCCTGCCCTGGTCGTCTCTGGGACTCCACCAAACAGCTATGGGCCTGCTGGAGTGTCACCGACGTCCCTCTCTGAATATCACTACCGCACATTAGCATCTGCATCAGCTCCGGGTAAACCTGTTCCAGAGGCTCAGATTCTGACTGGGACCCGGCTGGGTCCAGGGATCCAGCAGACCTCCGACTGCTGTCTCACTTGGGCATTCCTGCTTCCACCTGATGTGCATCAACAACTGTGTGGTATTCACCAGAATGTGCCCCCAAAGCCTGACCACCAAGGTGCGTGTATCTGTGCTGATGGAGGGTGGGGATGACCGCTGTGATGCATCTATACTGGCATCCTCAGAACTCTCCTCACAGGTATTCTCATGGGAGACCAGGGGGGGGGGGGGGGGGGGGGGGGGGGGGGGGTTGACCAACTCGGATGGCCGGCGCCTTTGCCTGGAGGTCCTACAGGAGACTGGACATGTGATCAGTGGGAGGGATAGCTCATTCTCTATGGCAATAACAACTCATGCGTGTCAATTGGGTTGGGCCCGATGGATCCTCACCTCTGCGCCAGCCTCCACAAAGGTGACCGCTCTGTCATCGGCCACCCATGTAACCTCCAGGGCCCATTCCTCACAGGTGGTGAGGAATCGCAGAATCTAGAATGCTCTATCCAGCAGGCCATTTTCTTGTTCCTGACAGCGAGCACTTTCACATTTGTCGATTTAAAGGAGTAACTTTGGTGATGGTGGGGCTGAATGCACTATTGATATCATCATGTGTAGCGTGATTATTACCAATGTCACGAGCAGTTTGCATTTTATCAAATGCTTTAGCTAGTATTTGACCATCATGCGCTTTTGGGCTCGGGTTGTAAGCCAGGTAAGCTGTGCTCTTCACTTCAATGACAAGGTTTCGGGTCAGGATGCATATCGGGTTAAAATGGGAGCCCCGGCTGTGTTGCCTTGCAGCGATTTTCCCGTCATTGGCCAGTTAATGGCCAAAGGGACATGTTTGCCTTCCAATTAAGGACAGCATACGGGCTCAGGAAGCTCCAGGGTAAGTAGGAAACCCTGGAGCATGGAAGGAGCTTCAGCTGCCGTCACAGGTCAGGGAAAGAGATTGCACCTTCATCTTGAAGCATCCTCTCAGAAATTTGACAAATTTGAATGTAAAATGGCCACAGTTGCCGGGCCAGGTAGGTAGCCCTCCCATCCTCGATCCCGCTTCTAGAAAAATGGCACTGGAGTGGGATGGTGACAGCAAACACACCCACTCACCTTCATTCTTGCCCCCACTAGCCTGTAAAAATCCTGCCCCATATCTACACAGTCAGCAATTACACCTACAGAATATTGTCCTTGCAGAGCAGGATCAATGTGGGTCCCACAAGCCCGCACTAAAATGCCAACTCAACATCGATCAGTTGCTATTTGAATTTGGGATCCAATAGCAAGGGCACAGTGAAAAAAAGCATCCCAACCTTAGAACCTTTGGCTGAACTAAGGTTGCCATTCCTCCAGGATTGACCGGCAGTCTCCAGGAATTGAAGATGAATCTTCAGGACACTGGTTTAAGTCATAGGTCAGAGGATTTACAGTGCAGAAGGAGGCCATTTGGCCCATCAAGTCTGCACCGGCCCTTGGAAAGAGCACCCTACCCAAGCCCACACCTCCACCCTATCCCTGTAACCCCACTTAACCTTTTTGGACACTAAGGGCAATTTAGCATGGCCAACCCACCTAATCTGCACATCTCTGTACTGTGGGAGGAAACCGGAGCATCCTGAAGGAAACGCACGCACACATGGGGAGAACGTGCAGACTCCGCACAGACAGTGACCCAAGCCGGGAATAGAACCTGGGACCCTGGAACTTTGAAGGAACTGTGCTAACCACTATGCTACCGTGCTGCCCCAGGTTTGTGCAGCTTTGCAGGAATATCTTCAGGATGTTAAAAAAAAACAATTTTCTTTGAACATTTCTCTTTACCAGATATGAAAAAAATGAAAACCGGTGAAAAAAGAACTGGTTGGCAGATAGTCACGCAGCATCCAATTGGGTAATAATAATTCCATATACCCCAAAAGGCAGAAGGAGGTCATTCAACCCAATGAGGCTGCACCGATCCTACCAGGAGTCCGCTGCCTCTGCCCTTTTCCCCGCCCTATCCCTGTAATCCGATCTAACCTGCACATCTTTTGAGTTGGCTAATGAGTCCTTTTGCTTTTGAATTCCATAGGAAAACCGTGAGTTGCAAGATTGGGTGGGTGCCCAGCCCATCACCCAGCCTCGGGATCACTCCCAATAGGTGGGCAGCTGGCCAGCTCAGCAGCGCACCCGCCACATGTCAATAATTAACAGTCAATTGGCTTGTTAACAAGAAAATATGGTTACCGTGGGCACTTGGTGCTAATTTTGTTTTAAAAAAAGGGCGGGATGGAAGGGTGTACTATCTTCAGACGGTGCCCTTTCAGCATTAGAGCGGGGCGGCCCTCCCCCACCTCCTCCTCCCTTTCCACTTGCCTGGTCTCCAAAGTGCACTGCTCCAACCCCCCCCCCCCCCCACCCCCCCCCCCCCCCCCCCCCTCACACACACACACTCCCCTTCCCCAGCCAAGCTGGCCAAACACAGCTTAATAACCTGTACTCGCTTGACTTCGGGATCCATTGGGCCTTCCCCTTGGGACTGGTTGCCGTTCCTGCAGGTTTTTTGTCAATTCATTTACGGGATGTGGGCGTCGCTGATTCGGCCAGCATTTAGTGACCATCCCTAGTTTCCGTTGAAAAGGTGGTGCTGAGTTGCCTTTTGAACCATTGAAGTCCTTGAAGTGTAGTTACACCCATTGTGCTGTCAGGGATGGAGTTCCAGGATTTTGCCCCAGTGACAGTGAAGGAACGGTGATATATTTCCAAGTCAGGGTGGTGAGTGACTTGGAGGGGAACCTCCAGGTGGTGGGGTTTCCAGGTATCTGTTGCACTTGTCCTTCTTGATGGTAGTGGTCATGGGTTTGGAAGATGCTGTCAAAGGAACCTTGGCGAGTTACTGCAGTGCATCTTGTAGATGGTACACACAACTGCCATTATTTGTCAGTGATGAAGGGTTTGAATGTTTGTGGAAGGGGGAGGAATCAAGCGGGCTGCTTTGTCCTGGATGGTGTTGAGCCTCTTGCGTGTTGTTGGAGCTGCACTCATCCAGGCACGTGGAGAGTATTCCATTACACTCCTGGCTTGTGTCCTGTCGTGCCACTAATGAGCTCTGGATGCTGCCAGGACAGCTGGAGCTGCCACCAATACAAAGGTGGGACTCAGTGAAGGGCAGATGTCCCAATGTTCAGCCAATTTTATCTGCCCACTGCAGGGTGGGTTGCCAACTTTACTTCCAGGGGAAGGAGTCCACTCCCCAACCCCAACACATAAAATGTAGCCTATGGTGTCCTGCATAACATAAATAGGAAGCCATCCCCAGGATTAGGGAACTCCATGGACAAAGAAAGACATTTCTGCTCTGCTATACTTTGGAATGTGGGACCATACAGGCAGAATTAAAACTGGCAACAGTGAATGAAAAAACAAGGTAATTTATTATGACATATATATTTTTGTTGTATGCACTTGCCAAAAAAAACATACAAAAAAACATTCTAATCCCAACTGGATATGAATCAGACGGTGTAACAAAGCATTCAAAATGGTATGCAACCATTCTTTTAAATCCTAAACAAAATCCCCCCCTGATCCTGCTGCTCACTTCAATTCAAGCTGGTGTGACTTCAGTTTGCCAACATGCAGGTGCAGAATGTTAAGTGAAACAGGTTTATCTACCCAATGCTTCAATGCATCAATTGCCCACACAATATGCATTATACTGATCAATATGTGCATGATGCTGCTGTACCATTTTACGTGGTGTGTGAAGGATGGTGCAATGTTTTGAACAGTCGTTTGTTTCCAAAACTTTTTTAAAAGTTGGAAACATTGCCTGCTAATTTCTGATATACTCAAAAAAAAAAGTGGGGACAAATATCCACCATGGCAATCGAGCAGTTAAATTGTTCTACATTGAATGGGTAATGAGAAAAAGGATTTGTTTTAAACAAGCTATCAATGTCGAAGTATCTACATGCACTGTTTAAAGAAATATTTTAGTTCTGAGTATCTTATGGTTTTATGTACACAAGAAGTAAACGTCTTTACTGAAAAGAAGAATAAGCTTTGCTATAAATATTTGGGTGACATACTCCAAGAACCCAAAGTCCCCATCAACAGCACGCAAAAGTTTTGCCACATTAGGGAATATCCCCTCCTACTCTGGGTGACAAAATCAAAATTAACCATCACCTGGTCAAATCAAGCTCAGCTTGTGGTAGGCTCACTCACCGACTGTGGAGAGACCATGGTATTTGTCTCGGAGCAGAGATCAAGGCCTTCCAGACAGTGACTCTTACATTACTACCATAGGGTGTGAGGCTCAGACAACACACCAGCATCACATTAGGCAACTGGAAGCATTCCAACTTTGCTGTCTGAGATCTATTTGCAACATCAAGTGACAGGACAAAATCGGCAACGCCGGAGGTTCTCGCAAAGGGCTCTGCGTACCTGGCATCGAGGACATGCTCACCAGAGCTCAGCTTCGCTGGGTGAGTCATGTGGTTCACATGGAAGATTCACACATACCAGCTGAGCGTGGGAGCCCGCACCACAGGACATACCAAACTTACATATAAAGACAATCTGAAAGCCAACCTCAGAGCTTGCAAGCTGAAACCTAGTACACGGGGGAAGAAAGACAAACCTTGGACAAACGCAGAAGACTCTGTCACCAAACAATTTCAACATTTGATGAGAATAAAGTTGAATGCCTGCAGGACAATAATGGCGGCACAAAGCCAATACCTCCATTCTCTCTCCCGGTCCCCACTCCACAACTCTTCATACGACTTCCGATGCAGTATTTGCAATTGGTTCTGCAAACTGAAATTTGGCCTATCACACATGAAGCATCAACCGAGACTGTAAACTTTTTCTTTTTTGCTGAACTCTCTGTTCGTAGGACCTGACAGAGCATCCCTGCTCAGTGCTCGGGCCAGCAAACTCCTGAACCTGGTTCAGCGAGTCCACACCATGTCATCCTCACAGGCCTCCTGATGAAAACGTCCAGGCTGAAATTGATGACATCATCACGCAGTACCACAGCGTGTTCGACGGAATGGGCACGCTCCCATACCGATACAAAATCCTGCTCAAACCAAATGCCACCCCTGTAATTCACGCACCACGTCAGATGCCGGCACCCCTCAAGGACCGCCTCAAGCAGCAATTACAGGATCTCCAGGACCAGGGCATCATATCAAAGGTCAAAGAACCCACGGACTGGGTCAGCTCCATGGTCTGCGTCAAGAAGCCGTCAGGGGAGCTTCGGATCTGCATCGCCCCCAAGGATCTAAACCTCAACATCATGCGGGAGCATTACCCGATACCAAAACGTGAAGAGTTGACCAGCGAGATGGCTCATGCCAAATTCTTCATGAAGCTGGATGCCTCCAAGGGATTCTGGCAAATACAGCTGGATGCATCCAGTCGCAAGCTGTGCACATTCAATACCCCATTCAGTCGCTACTGCTACAACCGGATGCCTTTTGGCATCATCTCTGCTTCAGAGGTATTTCAGCGCATCATGGAACAGATGATGGAGGGTATCGAGGGTGCGCGAGTGTATGTTGACGATGTCATAATCTGGTCCACAACTCCCCAAGAACACATCGCTCGCCTCAAGCAGGTATTCCACTGAATCCATGAGCATGGTCTCCAACTCAACAGGGCCAAGTGCTCGTTTGGTCAATCAGAAATCAAATTCCTTGGTGACCACACCTCGCAGCAAGGCGTGTGGCCAGATGCTGACAAGGTTTCGGCGATCAATGCCATGAAGACCCCAGAGGACAAGAAGGAAGTCCTCCGCTTTCTAGGGATGGTCAACTTCCTCGGGAAGTTCATTCCCAACATGGTGTCCCACACCACAGCCCTCCGCCATCTCATCAAAAAGTCGATGGAATTCCAGTGGCTGCCCGCTCATGAAAAAGAATGGCGTGAGCTGAGGGCAAAACTCACCACAGCCCCGGTTCTGGCGTTCTTCGACCCAACCAAGGAGGCCAAAATATCCACTGACGCGAGCCAGGACGGTATTGGGGCAGTGCTCCTCCAACGGGATGAGTCCTCGCCCTGGACTCCAGTTGCGTATGCCTCCAGAGCCATGACGCCCACTGAGCAACGGTACGCTCAGATTGAGAAGGAATGCCTGGGCCTCCTAACGGGAATCAACAAGTTTCACGACTGTGTATGGCCTCCCAAAATTCACAGTAGAGAGGGACCACAGACCATTAGTCCACATAATCCAGAGGGATTTAAATGACATGACGCCTCGGTTACAGCGAATCCTTCTCAAGCTACGCCGCTATGACTTTGAATTTGTCTACACGCCAGACAAAGAACTCATTGTTGCAGATGCCCTTTCCAGGTCTATTACCACACCGTGTGAACAAATTGACTTTGTCTGGCAAATAGACGTGCAGGTGCAATTGTGTGCCTCCAACCTTCCGGCCTCTGATGAGAGGGTTATCCAAATTTGTGAGGGAAACGGCCAAGGATCCTCTGCTACAGCATTTGATGCAGCACCTTACAAATGGCTGGCAGAAGGGACAGTGTCCCCAGTTTTACAACGTCAAGGATGACCTGACGGTGGTGGACGGCATCCTCATGAAGCTCGACAGGATCGTGATTCCTCAGAGCATGCGAGCTATGGTGCTCGGCCAACTCCATGAGGGTAACCTGGGGGTCGAGAAATGTCGACGCAGAGCTCGGGAGGCAGTCTATTGGACGGGCTTCAGCCAGGATGTTGCCAACATGGTCCTCAACTTCCCCACATGTCAGAAATTTCAGCCAGCTCAACCCAAAGAAAATTTGCAGCAACATGAGATAGTGACCTTCCCATGGTTCAAAGTCGGTGTCGAGCTTTTCCACACCAAGGGGCGTGACTATGTCCTCCTGGTTGACTACTTCTCCAGTTACCCAGAAGTGGTCACACTGTCCGACCTCACGTCGAAGGCAGTGATTAATGCCTGCAAAGAAACGTTCACCAGGCATGGGATACCACTCACGGTGATGAGTGACAACGGTCCCTGTTTTTACAGCCAGGAATGGTCTGATTTTTCACGGTTATACAACTTCCGTCACGTAACCTCCAGCCCCCACTACTCGCAGTCAAACGGGAAGGCCAAAAAAGGGGTCCATATCGTCAAGAGATTGCTGTGCAAGGCTGCAGACTCAGGCTCTGACTTCAGCCTGGCCCTGCTGGCATACAGAGCAACCCCACTGTCCACTGGGTTGTCTCCAGCGCAGATGCTCATGAATCGCACTCTGCGAACCACGGTTCCAGCCATCCATGTTCCAGACCTTGACCACCTCACGGTCGTACAAAAGATGCAACAGTCTCGGGCCCAACTGAAATCAGCATACAACGCTCATGCCACGGATCTCCCAGAGCTGGTCCCAACTGATCGTGTTCATGTACAGTTGCCTGACGGCGGCTGGTCAGCCACAGCTGTGGTGGTCAAGCAAGTGGCCCCGAGATCGTTCCTCGTCCGCATGGCTGATGGCTCCTTTCTACGACGCAACAGACGGGCACTGCGCAGACTTCCACGCCCGCCACCTGACCGCGATGCCCCGCCACACACAATGCTTCCTCCAGACGTGCCCGACCATGAGGCCACCGATCTACCAGCAATCCTGCCGACCCCTGCGACCACCACATTGGCAGTGGTCCCGCCTATCCAAGTGCAGGCGGCCCCTGATCCATCCTTGCGGCGATCAACCAGAATTCGTCGCCCGCCACAGAGACTAAACTTATAGACTCAACTTTTGCACAATTTTGTTACCTCATCGTTTTGACCTCTGTAAATATCGTTTTACCGTTTCATCTGCCCTATATCTGCACTAACGACACCTTCCTATGTATATAAGTTAATTTTAGCGCATTCTGTATATAGTCACGCACATATACACATCCACACGCACCTTAATATTTATTATCTAAAAAAAGGGGGGGAGATGTCATAAGATACATCTATTGGGGGCTGTTTAGCACAGGGCTAAATCGCTGGCTTTGAAAGCAGACCAAGCAGGCCAGCAGCACGGTTCGATTCCCGTAACAGCCTCCCCGAACAGGTGCCGGAATGTGGCGACTAGGGGCTATTCACAGTAACTTCATTTGAAGCCTACTCGTGACAGTAAGCGATTTTCATTTCAATTTTTAATTTTATGTATATAACGGAGTGCAGACAGGCAGTGATTGACACACAGGATGACCAGTAAGCACACAAAACAGAACAGCCAATGACCAGACAGGACACTACCACTATGAAGCCAGAGGGCACCAAGTCTCCCCCGCTCTCTCTGGACCCAGCCACTGAGACAGTGAGAGGTCGTGAGCTAGCCAGTGCAAACACCATGTGGTAGCTCGTAAGTCTGGTCAGGCTAGTACTAGGTCTCCAGTCAAGTCAGCATAGTGTCAACCCACATTTGAACATGTATCGTGTTGCATCTTATCAAGTGTTGGAGGTCTGTCTCTCGCAACACTGCATCAAGTGCAGTCCACATCGACTCAGCCTGCCCAACACATCACTCTCATCTGTCAAAGCGACGGGAGAATCCATCAAACATTTGCGTTCATACAAATGAAACTGATGTGTTCAGAACATTTTGGCAGCCATTTTAAAGTTTCTTTTTAATCTTATTTTTCTACCCGTGACATGGTCTAATATTATATCGGTAAAACGTTAATTCTGCAAGCCAGCGTTTGCAATGGCAAATCGCACCAGAAGAACTTTTCAGTCCTATCGCATTAATACATTTAAAATTACTTTTAAAAACAGAAACTCAGACCTGTCATCTTAAATTTTAAATCATGCATTGTACACTCCCATTATTCTAAATATGTATATTTCTACAGAAAAATCTGCTTCCCTTAATATTAAAATGTAGATTAGATAAATCCACATGAAATTAGCATTTCATTCATAATGGCTAAAAGTGAATTACTCCAAGGATAAGCTGTGAAAAATCATAATGAACCAAACAGCTGGCACTAAATACTTCTTCCAAATGCTCGTTTACTAATAAATTAGCTGTTTGACAGAACTTAAGACTCAAAGACAATTCTACCTATTTTCTAAGTAACTAAAACATCCAGACGTTTCTTTTCAAATGAGTCTGTCAACAATTAAGGCAGTAATCGTCAACTGCCGAGAGACACCGAGGATTTTGTCATATTTATATAACCTAATAATATTTGGATAGGACCTCTCGTGTTGAAACATCTCGAAAACGCTCAGTGGAATGAATTCCGTTTCTTTTATAGTGTGCCTGCTGTTGCCGTGCCAGCAAATCCACCATTAATCATTCCACAAACACAATAGGAATCTTTGGAATGCTCTTGTATCAGAACCAGAGACAATAAATGGTACAATTTGACCGAAGTGTAGCTGACGTTAGATCGGGACTGCCAATATAAATATTAATTAACCCTAAGAATTCCATGGAGAAGTTTACTCATTTAGCTCGTGGCATGCTGAGGGAGCCGCTGCAGGGTTAACACAGCACCAGCAGCATTTAGACATTGATTCTCGGCCAATGGAAGCCCTTTTTAAATAAGAAACGAACTGATGAGCACCGAGCCGTGCAGTGTGCTATTTACCTCGACCCCTCTTGTCCTTGCAAGCTACCACTCCTGCCCTGCTCCACCCCCTCAACCCCTTCCCTTCCTCTCCAAAGCTCTTTGTTTTGAAAATAATTTTTATTGGAATTTTTTACAGAAAATATAACAACAAGTATAGCAAAAAGCAGTAATATGCAACTAACAGCCCCATAACACCCACAATTCCCCCCATACCGTAACATCACATGTATCACATTCCCCCACCCCCCCCCCCCCCAAACAAGAGAACTTAACCATAAATTAAAATGAGATAAATCAAATTTAAATAAAATAAGCCAACATAATCAACGTCCCCCCCCCACCCCCCCCCGGGTTGCTGCTGCTACTGTCCCAGTACCCTATCGTTGAGCCAGAAAGTCGAGGAAAGGTTGCCACCGTTTAAAGAACCCTTGCACCGATCCTCTCAGGGCGAATTTAACCTTCTCAAGCTTAATGAAGCCCGCCATGTCATTGATCCAGGTCTCCACGCTTGGGGGCCTCGCGTCCTTCCACTGTAGCAAAATCCTTTGCCGGGCTACTAGGGACGCAAAGGCCAGCACACCGGCCTCTTTCGCCTCCTGCACTCCCGGCTCTACCCCAACCCCAAAGATCGCGAGTCCCCATCCTGGCTTGACCCTGGATCCCACCACCCTTGACATCGTCCTCGCCACCTCCTTCCAGAACTCCTCCAATGCCGGGCATGCCCAGTACATATGGGCATGGTTCGCTGGACTCCCCGAGCACCTGGCACACCTATCTTCACCCCCAAAGAACCTATTCATCCTCGTCCCAGTCATGTGGGCCCTATGCAGCACCTTGAATTGGATGAGGCTAAGCCGCGCACACGAGGAGGAAGAATTTACCCTCTCCAGGGCATCAGCCGCGTCCCGTCTTCGATCTGTTCCCCCAGTTCCCCCTCCCACTTCGTTTTCAGCTCCTCTACTGATGCCTCTTCCACCTCCTGCATAAGCTTGTAGATATCGGATATCTTCCCCTCCCCGACCCAGACCCCCGAGAGCACCCTGTCACTCACCCCCTTCGCGGGGAGCGCAGGGAATCCCTCCACCTGCCGTCTAGCAAATGCCTTTACCTGCAGATATCTAAACATGTTTCCCGGCGGGAGCCCAAATTTCTCCTCCAACTCCCCCAGGCTCGCAAACCTTCCGTCGATAAACAGGTCCCTCAGCTGTCTAATGCCCGCTCTATACCATCCCCGAAATCCCCCATCCATGTTCCCCGGGACGAACCTATGGTTCCCCCTTAACGGAGCCTCCATCGAGCCCCCCACTTCTCCCCTATGTCGCCTCCACTGCCCCCAAATCTTGAGGGTAGCCGCCACCACCGGACTCGTGGTATACCTCGTGGGAGGGAGCGGCCACGGCGCCGTTACCAGGGCCCCCAGGCTTGTATCCCCACAGGACGCTCTCTCCATCCGTTTCCATGCTGCCCCCTCCCCCTCCATCACCCACTTACGCACCATCGACACGTTGGCCGCCCAGTAGTACCCCGAGAGGTTGGGCAACGCCAGCCCCCCCATCCCTACTCCGCTCCAAGAAGACCCTCTTCACCCTTGGGGTGCCATGCGGCCAAACAAATCCCATGATGCTGCTGGTCACCCTTTTAAAAAAGGCCCTAGGGATAAAGATGGGCAAGCACTGGAAGAGGAACAAGAACCTCGGGAGAACCGTCATTTTGACGGATTGCACTCTGCCCGCCAGCGATAGCGGCACCATGTCCCACCTTTTAAATTCCTCCTCCATCTGTTCCACTAGTCTGGTGAAGTTAAGCTTATGAAGAGCCCCCCAACTCCTGGCCACCTGCACCCCCAGGTACCTGAAACGCTTCACTGCCCTCCTGAAGGGGAGCCTCCCAATTCCCTCCTCCTGATCTCCCGGGTGCACTACAAATACCTCGCTCTTTCCTAAGTTCAGCTTATAGCCCGAGAAGCCCCCAAATTCCGCTAACAGTTCCATCACCCCCGGCATTCCCCCCTCTGGGTCCGCCACATATAACAGCAGGTCATCCGCATACAGCGATACCCGGTGCTCTCCCCCCCCCCCCCCCCCCCCCCCCGCATCAGACCCCTCCACTTCCCTGACTCCCTCAACGCCATGGCCAGCGGTTCAATCGCCAGTGCAAAGAGCAGGGGGCAGGGGGGGGTGCAAAGAGCAGGGGGGCCTCTCCAAAGCTCTTGAATGTGCTGCCATCTCCCGTGTCCACCTTTCCCAGAGCATGTTGTTTGAATTTCTCCAACTGGGATTTCACTTCCAACCGCAGCACTGTCATGGATGAGGTCCCAAGCGACAGAGGCCTGGGTAAACTATCCCCTTCCATCTTTTGGGTGAGGCCTTCAACCGAAGCATTATCTGCCTTCTCAGCTGAATGTCACAGCTCCCGTTGCACTATTGCGAAGGAGAGCAAGGGAACTATGCCCAGTGACTAACCCAATGTTCATCGCAAAAACAGGCTTTCTCGTTATTATTGTCTTGTTCCTTGTGGATCTTGCTGTGCACACTTTGACGACTACATTTTCTACATCACAACAGTGATTACAATTCAAAAGTGCTTCATTGGATGTAAGGTTCTTTGGGACATCTTCTGGTCATGAAAAGTGGTATAGAAATGCAAAGTCTTTCTTTTACTTCCCCACCCTTCTTGACCTGTCATCGCCCAGGAGGATGGGACTGCCCACTTCTCATTCTATTGTCTATCCCATCATTGCCAAAGAAACATCTGCATCTCTTACAACTCCCACACATGTCCCTTTGGAGTTCCACCCCCCCCCCCAAGGAGTGATCTGGGTCTCCTATTTCTCATCTACATACGGCTCCTTGGGAACACACGTCAGGTTTAACACATACACTGAAAGTACCCAGCTCTACCTTGGCACCATCTCTCTTGATCCCTCTATGACAGTGATGGACCACCTAGGCTAGTGAGTGGGTCGTATGAGTGGCCTCTGCCATAACCCCCTGAGACCCACGGGAATTACCCGATTAATCTCCCCATGAGCCTCGTGGAGTACGAGCTCCCCAGCTGAGGGGTGCAGGCTAATTCATTGCCATAAAAGTCGGCCCAGGTAGGAGCCAAGCTCCAGACAGAGGTAATGAGGAGAGATTATAAAAAAAACAGTTTATAAAATAAAAAATTAGGGTTTAAAAACCAAACTAAAAAAAAAATTAAATAAAATAGAGATGGAGGGTCAGGTGATGTGCTGTTCCTGCATGATGTGGGAGCTGGTGGGCCCTGTTGAGTTTCCCAGTCAGCACGTCTGTAGTAAGTGTTGGCTGCTTGAGGAACTCTGGCTCAGAGTTGATAAGCTGGAGTCTGAGATTCAGACGCTGCAACACATCCGGGAAGGGGAAGCGGCACCTGGACACTGTCCCAGGGGGCAGTCTTAGAATAACTAACCAAAATTCAGCCAGCGGTCAGGGACAGGAGGGTGTGGCTGTGAGAGAGGCAGGTAGAGGAATCCAGGAGGTAGGGTTGCAGGCGCCTCAGCCTTTAGCCCTGTCCAACAGGTTTGAGATTCTTGCTATCTGTGTGGACGGGAATGGAGACTGCAGGGAGGATGAGCAAACTGACCATGCTACAGGGAGCCATTCAAGTGGGGGGAGAGAAAACCGGGGATAGTATAGTTAGGGTCATTGACACTGTTCTCTGTGACCAGGATCGGGAATCCCGAAGGTTGTGTTGCCTGCCTGGTGCTTGGGTCCTTCAGGCGCCGTCAGGGAGGAGGAAGCGCTGGAGGTCTGTCATCAAGACAATGATGGCGGTTTCCAGTTCTTCCAAATCTCCCCTCCTGATTCCAGCGCATCTCACGGGCAGCGGGCAGAACAGGGTGGTGCAGCAACGCCTGTTGCACTGGTAAGTCGGCCGGGGCCCTCCGGCTCCAGGTCCTCCAGAGGACATCCACCAAATACGTCAAAGGCCACAGGGTAGAGAAAACGGAAGGCTGCCTCCACCTCTGATGTGCATCCTGGGGACACACCTGGATGTAGCAATAGACCACGAAAGATCAAGAAGAGTGAGGATCGCTAAGTGGGCACCCGGGGGGGGTCACAATCTGTAGCTCGAAGGAATGGAAATGTCACATGTTCACAATCAAAACATCTAAAACCTGATACATGTGCAGTCCCTGTCATGTTAATCTTCACAGCCGACATGCCTGCATCCCCACCCCCTGTTGCTTTTCGCTCCCCTCTACCCCCGCCCCCCGAGGCACAGTTGTCCAAAATCAAACAATCCCGATGTAGACCCCATTCAAAAGATGGGTGTGAGCACGCAGCCAGCAGAAAGACAGGAGTCTGGCTTCAGCAGAAAGTGAGGGACACCAGAGCTTTCCTCACAGCAAGTTATCATCACTCTCCTGCCTTGTATTGTGACCCTTTGACAGTGCTGACACAGGCCCATGTTACACAGATCCTTGGAAGGTGGAGCATGGTGGTCGAATGAGGGAAATATGGGGGAATGGAGAGGGAGAGCTGGGAGTGCGAGAAATGTGGGGGAGGGGGAAGGAAAGAAATGGGAGGAGGAGGTTTGGGGAGAGGGGATTGGGAAAGGCGGGATTGGGGGGATGAGGGAAATGGGAGGGAGGAAGGAATGGAGGAGGGGAGGGAAGAATGGAGCAGGGGAGAAGGAGGGAAATCGGGGGGGGGCGGCGCTCAACGCTGTAATTTCCTCCCTCAACCCCTTCACCTCTCTATCTTTCTCTCCTCTCCGTCAGGAGGCTTCTTAAAAACTATCACTTGGACCAAACCTTTGCTCATCTGTTTCATTTCCTTATATGGCTCAGTATCAAATTTTGTTTGATAACATTCCTGTGAAGTGCCTCGGAAGCCTTGCTGCGTTAAAAGCGCTGTGCAAATGCAAGTTGTTGCTGCTTTACGTCGAGGATTTGGTGTCAAAACTAACCTAGGTGGATGGGATGCGCGTGTGCTATTTTCCCTCGGTGTATGGGTTCCATGTGAAACGAATTGGTTAGCCTCAATCCACTTTCCAGTGGGCATTGTGTGTCTCTAATTCTGAATTAATTAGCAATTTCCATCAGAGAGCTTGGGGAATTTTTAGTGTGGGTTACAAAACAGCCTCACACTAGCTCACTAAGGATATGGCTGCAGAACGCTTTTTGACGCATTTAACCGCAACATATCTGAACTGGGAGTTTTTCGTGCTCATACAACACTTTTATCACAGAACATGAGGAGCACTGATCATCTGATCCTGAATGCCCAGTGTGCTTGACTCATTCCCCCATATTATCAATGAGAACTGTCTGCAATGCTCCCAGGTTGCTGAATACATCACAACGTGGCTGTCCAACATAGAGGGCACTTGAGGTGTTGGAAATAAGTGATGAAAGGGATGTCCCAATTTAAAAAAGTATTTTCTTGCAAACCCTGCTGTGACTGCTCCTGAGCCACGTAACTCGTTCGGATGCTCCTGCCTTTCATTGAACTTGTGCTCTACAGACAGCCTGAATCGTGGTGCATGAAGATTTGACTGTGTCTCCAAATCATCATTAGTGATAAGCACAAGCTGACAGAAAAAATAGGCAAGTCAGCTGACTGTGTGCTATTGGGTAAAGTCAGTTCATTCCTGCACAGGCATGTGGAGCTCTGTAATTGCGCTGACTCTTGTGAGCTCATATTATTGATCCCAGAGAGAGTCGCTGCTGATTGGGGCCGAGAGAAGAATCGCCGAACAAAAGTTTGAACCGGTATGGGCGAAAAACACAAGAGAAGTGGCAAAAAAAGGTTTCCATATCTGGAGGCATCATTAGTTAGTGAACAGTCTTGTGCCCAATGGAGATTAAGAGCGCAATTTAACGAAAGAACACGAGTCCCATTGTGGGTGGGTTTAACAGGATGTTTCCTGATGCTTGTAGTGCTGGATGGGACTCGGTTATTTATTTGGGCCTTGATAGGGAATGCCTAGCCAAGGCCGCACTTACCTTCATTTCCTGCACAGAGCGCCTCAGTGCAGAAGGAAATCGGGGGACCATTTTTAAATGGTTCCCAGATCACTCAATGCCCCCAACCTGACACCCGGACACCCCCCCATGGACATCCTAATGTACCTCTTGGGGATCCTCGAGCTCCCCCGCACCCCACCTCATAAGAGCAAGGCACGGATCCCCGGTATGGGCAAAATGCCACCTTGCACTGCCAGCCTGGCAACCTGGCAGTGTCCCTGCCAGCCTGCCAGTGCCACCTAGGCACTCTGGCAGTGCCAAG
This sequence comes from Scyliorhinus canicula, assembly GCF_902713615.1. NCBI lineage: Eukaryota > Metazoa > Chordata > Chondrichthyes > Carcharhiniformes > Scyliorhinidae > Scyliorhinus > Scyliorhinus canicula. Next base: position 26,671,045 of record NC_052149.1, read on the forward strand.
CTGGCACCCAAGGTTCGCAGGTGACATAAGCAGTGCCAGGGTGCTACCCTGCCCAGATGCCAACTACCTGGGTGAGCCTCCAGTTGCCTGGGAAGGAGACCCCCCCCCACCCCAACCCCCCCTCCCACCCACCCACAAGTGTCATTCTGCCCGGTTCGTGGAGACCACTGGTAAACGGCAATTGGCTGGGGTCTCCTCGGTGAGGGGATTCGATTCTGGGCGCTGGTTAGATCCAGTGAGTCCATATTCAAGCATGCCTAACCGCATGCTTAAATATTCAAATTTAGGTGCCGCACATCATGGGCAGGTTCCAGATCGCGACATCTTGCGCCTCTCGCGAAATTCATCGGTCGGACCATGTCCCCAGTCGGGTGAGGCTGTTAGATTTCGCCCAAAGTGTTTTGTACGGAAGAATAGGCCCAAAGGTAAATTTGAGGCCTCCTGCCTGCTGACCATGTGGCTATTGCGGTCTTCCTCACTTGAGTCACGTGGACGATGCTGTTATACACAAAATCGTGGTCTGAGGCCATTCCGAACAGGATAGAGGGGGACATTCACTGCAAACACACTGCCCAGTATCAGCTGTTCTGCAGTTGAGGAAAAGCCCAACAGGTCAGCCAGACTTTGTTTTTGTGGGACCAAGAAGAAAGCAGAATGAGAGCTAATGCCAAAGTGGATCCCTCCCCCTCCCAAAATCTGTTCTCCCGGCCTACCTGCTTGCTCACAGGCCGGCTAGGGCACCTGAAGCAACAGTGGCTCAGGGCTTTCCCAGGGCACTCATTTTCTGCTCGCAGCTCACTGATCCTAAGTTAATAAGGCCTGCATCACCCACTCCGCCACTCCCTCCCCCGCCCAGTCCTGCCAAATGGAGTGGATCTCCTTTCTGACTTTGGGGAGCTAGCAAGCGCATTAGCTGAGAAGCTCCTTGAGACAAAAGTCTACCAGCAAGTATCTTGGAGGCTCCATTAGCAGTAGAGATGTGAAAGCTTACTTCAGGCAGAAATAGTGAGGCCTGAACAGTCAATATATGAAGGACGGAGATTGAAACCATTAAAGGCAGCTGTTCTTTAGATTTTCCAGTGACATTTGAAGAGCAGGGATGAAGTTGAAATGCTGAGATTCGCACCACGAGAGGATTCAGCACAGGGCTGAAGGAAGCTGATAAATAAACAATGGGATTATCGGAAAATAAAAGGCGATGGGATGGGATGTGATTACGGGAGGGCATTGACAGGAAAAACTAGTTTCTGCCTTCAGATGGCACATGGAATAGATTATTGCTGGCAGTTATCATTCATCTAAATACATTCAAATAGACCCAAAAGGTTAATAAAAGGGCTCTTTTATTTTAACGATGCTTAGTATTTGTTCTTAAATTCAAAACTAGGAATAAAGCTAGTTCCTAGTGTAGCACATGACAAAACTAAATATTACACTTCATTAATCTTAACGAGCATTTTTCTCCAGCATCCTGATAAATCAAATGCTGAACATTGCGAAAGCACCCGAAATGTCTGTAGCACAGTGGTTAGCACTGTTGCTTCACAGCGCCAGGGTCACAGGTTCGATTCCTGGCTTGGGTCACTATCTGTGCGGAGTCTGCACGTTCTCCCTGTGACTGCATGGGTTTCCTCCGGGTGCTCTGGTTTCCTCCCACAAATCCCAGAAAACATGCTGTTCGGTAATTTTGGACATTCTGAATTCTCCCTCTGTGTACCCAGACAGGCGCCGGAATGTGGCGATTGGGGGATTTTCACAGTAACTTCATTGCACTGTTAATATAAGCCTACTTGTGACACTAATAAAGATTATTATTATTATATAATTGTCTGTTCATGTGTACTTTGTGTGTTTTAAGTGGCCTTGACCAGCCAAGCATAGAGTAACAAGAAAGTATGCAGTGAATAGTCGGGCGCGATCATACACCTCATTGTGCCTGACACGGTGACACGACAAGGCCATTAAATCTTGCGAGAGGCCATACTAAATTGCCCCTTAGTGTCCAAAAGGTTAGGTTGGGTTGTGGGATAAGGTGAAGGCGTGGACTTAGCTTGTCTGCTCTTTCCAAGGCCCGGTGCAGACTCGATGGGCCAAACTCAAAATTTAAAAAAAAAAGAATGGCCTCCTTCTGCACTGTCAGTTCCACGATTCTCTCACAAGATTTAATACGATCGGGATGCCTCACTGGGCGGAATCCAGATTTGCCTATTTAAGTGAGCTGTTAGCTTCACTTACATATGTCTGCACCAGAGTCACCCAAGTCCCGGATCAGCGGCAGTGTACTCCCCTGGTTCCCCCTATGCCACCGAGGAAAGTTTGGCACTGTCAGCCTGGCACTGCTATCTGGGTGCCCTGGCAGTGCCACCTTGGCTCTGCCAGGGTGCCCAGGTAGCACTGGCAGGGTGCCAGGCGGATGTCTGAGTGGCAGGTTGCCCATGCCCTCATGAGGTAGGGTGAGGGGGGTGAGGGGGGGGGCTCAAGGCCCCCTAAACGGTAAGTTTGGAGGGGGGTCTGGAGGCCGTGGTGGGGGGTGGTAGAGAGATTGTGGCAGCATTTAAAAATGGCAGTGCTCATCAGTGCAGGAAATGATGGTAAGCGCAGCCTCGGCAGGGTATTTCCCACAGAGGCCCTCAAAAAAACCAAAGTCTCATTTGATTGGGGGGTGTTGTAGGCTGCGGGAAACATCCCATTATTCGTACCCAAAATGGCGATGCTTTTCTCGCTGAATTGCTCTCCGTATATCTAATCTTACCCCTCAGAAGGATTGTTTTTAAAAAAAACAAATGAGGATGGCACGGTGGCACAGTGGTTAACACTGCTGCCTCACAGCGCCAGAGACCGGGTTCAATTCTAGTCACTGTCTTTGTGGAGTTTGCACGTTCTCTCCGTATCTGCATAGGTTTCCTCCCACAGTCCAAAGATACACAGGTTAGGTGGATTCACCATGATCAATTGCCCCATAGTGTCCAGGGATGTGCAGAGTAGGTTACGGGGATAGGATGAGGTGGATCGGTGAGTGGACATGTGCAGAGTGTTCTTTCGAAGGGTTGTTGCAGGCTAGATGGGCCGAATGGCCTCTGTCTGTACTGCAAGGATTCCATGATTCTATATAAAAGAATAATTAGGCCAGAATGTGGGGCATTGCTCGTGACCTTGTCAAACTCATGCAGTCAAGAAGCGTTCCCTTCTTTCGATGCCAATAGTAGTTATTGTGTCATTCGCCAGACAAGTCTGGCGAAGGTGGCATGCTGGAGTTGGGGGACACTGCGATAGTTCTTTTCTCTCCAACAAAGCACCTCTATCGAATTGTCTTTTTTTAAATTTCCAATTAACTGCAGGGCTTCTTCTCTTCTCTATCGACAGCCATGTAAGGGACAGGTGGTGGTTCTATCCACCCTTCCCTATCCCCCCCCCCCATAGAGTAATCGAGCACCGAAAAGGCCCTTCGGCCCATCGCATCTGCGCTAGTCAAAAACAACCACCTAACGATTCTAATCCTATTTTCCAGCACTTGGCTCATAGCTTTGTATGCCTTGGCATGCAAGTACACATCTAAATAGCTCTTAAATGTTATGTGGGACTCTGCCCCAAACACCCTTTCATGCAGTGAGTTCCAAACTCCCACCACCCGCTCGGTAAAAAGGATGTTCCTCACAGCCCCTCTAAACCTCTTGCCCCTTACCTTAAATCTCACAGTGGTTAGCACTGTTGCTTCACAGCTCCAGGGTCCCAGGTTCGATTCCCGGCTTGGATCACTGTCTGTGCAGAGTCTGCACATTCTCCCCACGACTGCGTGGATTTCCTCCGGGTGCCCCAGTTTCCTCCCACAAGTCCCAAAAGACGTGCTTGTGAGGTAAATTGGACATTCTGAATTCTCCCTCAGTGTACCTGAACAGGTGCTGTGGTGTGTAGATTAGGGGATTTCCACAGCAACTTCATTGCAGTATTAATGTAAACCTACTTGTGACACTAATAACGATTATTATCTATGTCTATGTCCCCTGGTTATTGATCCCTCCACCAAGGGGAACGGTTTCTTCCTGTCAACTCTATGGGCAGGATTCTCCCAACGGGAGTCTAAGTGCCGACGCTGGAGTAAAAACCGGAGTGTTTTACTCCGGCATCGGCGCCCGTCCCCAGACCCCATTCTGGGGTCTCTGTGAGGCTGGCAGGAGCGTGGCGCAATTTGCGGGGCGGGGCCTCGGCACAGCGTCAGAGACCCAGTGCCTTGGGTCACATGCAGTTGGGCAGGCGCCAACTAGCGCATGCGCAGTGGCCGTCCTCCCCCAGGCCGCCCCGCACAAAAATGGGGCAGGGATATAACATTGCCGGCGGAGGAAAGGAGGCCCGCCGACAGAGAAGCCGGCCCGCCGATCGGTGGGCCCTGACCGCGGGCTGGACACCATCTGTGACCCCCCCTCGGTGAGAGAGCCTCCCCCCCCCCCCCTCCACAGGCGCCCCCATGAGCATTCCCGCAGAGTTCCCGCCGGCAGCGACCAGGGGTGAACGGCGCCGGCAGAACTGTGTCGTGTCGGTGCGGCCATTCGGGCCGGAGAATTGGCGGCCCCGCCGATTCCAGTGGCCCGTGGCCGGCACCACACCAAACACACCGGCGCAAATGGCGCCGATTCTCCACACCTCGGAGAATCGCGCGCCGGCATCTGGGCATCGTGGTGCTGTTGCTCCGATTCTCTGGCCCGGCACAGGGCTCGGAGAATCCCCGCCTATATATGTCCCTCATAATTTTATACATCTCAGTCATGTCCCCACTCAGTCTCCTCTGCTCCAAGGAAAACAATCCAAGTCTACCTAATCTCTCTTCATCGCTAAAACTCTCCAGCCCAGGCAGCATCCTGGTAAATCTCCTCTATACCCCTTTGCAGAGCTGTCACATCCCTCCTATAATGTGGATGCCAGAACTGCACACAATACTCCAGTTGTGGTCTAATCAAAGTTTTATTCAGTTTCAGCTTAACCTCCCTGCTCTTAAACTCTATGCCTCTGCCGCACGCATCTCAAGACGCCTGTGGGAGCCCAGAGCTTTGGAAATGGACCGACGCTGCATTCTCCGCCTCACCAGAAACTCTGCTCCGCCGGCGCGAGGCTGAGAATTTAGCCCGGTGTTTCCGGTAATTTGCTCACAAGCAGCCTTGTCGCTGAACAGGGACACTTTAAGAGAACGATTGCGTGACGTCATCTCGCCCGTTGGCGCACGCAAATGGGCAGTCTAACTTCACAGCCTGCAGTGTTAACATCTTCGAAATAAAGCTGTATGTTTTGCTTGAGCCTTCAAGGCCTGCAGGCTCGATCTGGAATCCACCTCAGTCCTAACCACAGTCCTAAGGCACATCTGAAATGATGGTGGAAACAGCAAGTTTCAATGGAATGCAAAAGGTGAAAAAAATTGAATTACCTGTCCGCAGGCCAGGCCCATTCCTCTTTCCCCCATGCCATGTGGGCAGGATAAATTTAATTCCAAGGCATCGGCACCAGAATCCTATTAAGGGTAAAGAATTTGAGTGCATTGTGAGACCACTATTGCAAGATCCCAAATTGTTTTGTGGAACAGAACAGGTTACATCAACATATGCCAGAAGTAATTAGATCTTCCTTGTAGGTTGAAAGATTGAGCAGCTGGCCTCACACTTCGATTTGATGCAAAGTTTGAATAAAGAGAAAATCTCATATCCCTTTTCTGTATTTTGTAACTTTGATGTCACATTTTTGCTGTAAGCAGTGTTCATGCTCAAAAAGCGTGTCGTTTATTGGATTACTGAATTTTATAATCAAGTGAGAATCAGTTAAGGAAAATATCGTTGAATTATAATGCAGTAAAATGATCCGTAAATGACTTAAAATCACTTGGCAACAGATATTTTCTTTTATAAATACCAATGATTTCATTTAACTTAAATGCTGTCAGAGGAAACAAAAATCACTAATTTTCGATGGCCCAGATTTTCCATTATACGGAGGTCATACCCTAGAGGTACCTCAGAAGGTGTGTTGGGGACCCCTTCGAGGTCCCCATGCAAGGATTGCCTGGGGATTACCCAGGGAGGCAACCGCCCTGCATCTGGAACGCTCCGAAATTCCAATTGTAATGCCAAGACTTCAGATGGTTCCGACTTACTTAGCAGGATAGTTACCCTGGGAAAAGGTTAAACGGATTAAATCAAAACAGAAAAAGCTAGAAAAACACAGCAGGTCTGGCAACATTTATGGAGAGAGAAACAGAGTTAACCTTTTGAGTCCATATGACTTCTTCAGAGGGAGAAGCTTGATGGATTATATAGGGTATAAAAGGGGGTGCAGCAGCGGCAGCAGAGCAGAAAGAGGGAGAAAGGTGCAAAGGAGATTTACCAGGATGTTGCCTGGAATGGAGAGTAGGTCTTACAAGGAAAGGTTGAGGGTGCTAGGCCTTTTCTCATTAGAACGGAGAAGGATGAGGGGCGACTTGATAGAAGTTTATAAGATGATCAGGGGAATAGATAGACAGTCAGAGGCTTTTTCCCTGGGTGGAACAAACCATTTACAAGGGGACATAAATTTAAGGTGAATGGTGGAAGATATAGGGGGGATGTCAGAGGTAGGTTCTTTACCCAGAGAGTAGTGGGGGCATGGAATGCAATGCCTGTGGAAGTAGTCGGAAACATTAGGGACCTTCAAGCAGCTATTGGATTGGTACATGGATTACGGTAGAATGATGGGGTGCAGATTAATTTGTTCTTAATATGGGACAAAAGTTCGGCACAACATCTTGGGCTGAAGGGCCTGTTCTGTGCTGTATTTTTCTATGTTCTATGTTGGGACAACTCCTGCCGCATTCTCGCCTCAAGTAGTGCTTCTCCAGCGGCCATTTTCCAATGGAGATAGGATCTTTCCGTTACCGGAGTAACCTTATGCTGGCATGTGAAGCCCACCAGTTCTCAAGAGGCAGCCTTCTGGTGGCAGGGTTAGCCCCTCCTCAATGATTGCCTGCCAACTTTTATTTTTGACAATTTTCAGAGTCTTCAGAGAGCACCTGGTTTGCTCTTGTGTTCCCCCATCTACATCGGCAATGGCCAATTAACAGGCTGCTGTCTGGATGTCGAAGCAGCAGCCCAAGCGAGCAACATATTTCTGGCGTGAATAAGCAGGGACGTGCCGCTCGCCATATTGGATGCTTTGCTGCCCATTTTTCACCTGGATGAATGGGTGCGCTGCCAAGGATTTCTAGGCCTCTGTATCAAAAATGACTAAAATAAATTTAAATCACATCTGAGCAGGGAATTACATAAATATTATATCCCCATAAAGCTGCACATGTGGTTCCAGTGTGAATTTATTATTTTTCTCAAACTGTTAGCCATCAGAGGTGTGAAAAATCATAAACATTTTGTGCCTTGCGGAAAGCAAAGGAACAAGCTGCATGATAAAGTCATTCATCATAGTCAGCATTCAGACAGTAAAGCTCGTGTTAAGCCAGAATTTAGCAACAGATTTCACGGTCAATTGGGCCAAACATGTTTAAAATGGATCGAGAGCTTAAGATCACAAAACCAATTACTAATAACGTTTAATTTAATTTCCCTTCAGTAAGCCCTTTTAAATCTGAGATTTTGTACCATAGTTTGCAAGGTTCACAGAAAAAATGGCTCACAATATTAAGGATCATGATTATGAGAATATGCAGTCAATAACAGTGACTACTAGGAGATAAAGCTGATAGTGCAGATTTTTGGAAGATTCGCCTCTGATAGACCAGAAGGTTCGAGGCAGGTTGGGTTCAGGTTCAAAACTGTTAACTTCCCACCTGACCCAGACACACCAGGGATTAAAATTGGACCTCATATTTCAGACGCTAATCTCAGGATTTGTACATCCGTGTGGCAACAAGAAATAAAATGTACAAAATCAATCACTTACTATTTCACATTATTGTGAGCAGATGTACATCACAGGAGAACAATGACATTCATTTTATTTTAATTTTACCTCCATGAAAAAGGAAAACTAATGGCAGTATTCCGTTACTCAGTCCCTCCATGAGAATTTGTCTACCAAAGTGCATGGCCATACCTGTGACCCGACCATTTCACCCAGTATCTCTATTCCCATCATCTCAACTACAGGGGCTGGTTTAGCACAGGGCTAAATCGCTGGCTTTGAAAGCAGACCAAGCAGGCCAGCAGCACGGTTTGATTCCCGCAACAGCCTCCCCGAACAGGCGCCGGAATGTGGCAACTAGGGACTTTCACAGTAACTTCATTTGAAGCCTACTCGTGACAATAAGCGATTTTCATTTTCATTTCACAGGCAAGGCCATCTCTGATCACTTCTTCATATACCTTGCCACTCACATTCCACTTCCAATCTCACTTGATTCGGCATGCTCCCCTGAATAAATGTTCCCCCTCAAGTTGCATGCAAAGGGTTTTTCAAAATCCTGTCTAACCCTTGGCCCTCCATTCACCACAGTGAGCCATAGTGTCATAGATGTTTACGGCATGGAAACAGGCCCTTTGGCCCAGCTTGTCCATGCTGCCCAGTTTCTATCACTAAGCTAGTACCACTTGCCCTCATTCTGCCCTTATTTTGCAGCACGGTAGCATAGTGGTTAGCACAATTGCTTCACAGCTCCAGGGTCCCAGGTTCGATTCCCGGCTTGGGTCACTGCCTGTGCGGAGCCTGCACGTTCTCCCCGTGTGTGCGTGGGTTTCCTCCGGGTGCTCCGGTTTCCTCCCACAGTCCAAAGATGTGCGGGTTAGGTAGATTGGCTATGCTAAATTGCCCTTAGTGTCCAAAATTGTCCTTTGTGTTGGGTAGGGCTACTGGGTTATGGGGATAGGGTGGAGGTGTGGGCTTGTGTCGGGTGCTCTTTCCAAGAGCCGGTGCAGACTCAATGGGCCGAATGGCCTCCTTCTACACTGTAAATTCTATGATATCACTCTATACCCATCCTGCACACGTAACTAACTGCTTTTTAAAAGACAAAATCATACCCACCTCTACCACTGCCTTTGGCAGCCCGTTCCAGATGCTCACCACCCTCTGTGTGAAAAACACCCCCCCCCGGTCTCTTTTGTATCTCTCCCCTCTCACCTTAAACCTATACCCTCTAGTTTTAGACTCCTCTATCCTTGGGAAAAGATGTTGTCTATCTACCTTATCGATGCTCCTCATTATTTAATAGGCCTCTAGAAGATCACCCTGAAGCCTTCTACGCCCCAGGGAAAAAAGTCCCAGCCTATCCAGCCTCTCCTCAAAGCTCAGACCATCAAGTCCTGGTATCATCCTCATACATCTCTTCTGAACTCTTTCTAGTTTAACAATCTCCTTTCTACAATCGGGTGACCAGAATTGAAGACAGTATTCCATGTGTGGTCTTACCAATGTCTTGTACAACTTCAACAAGACGGCCCAACTCCTGTATTCAATATTCTGACCAATAAAACCTAGCATGCTGAATGCTTTCTTCACCACTCTCTCCACCTTCGACTCCATCTTCAAGGAGCTCTGAACCTGTTTACACAGGTACCTGTCTGTACAATTCATCTTTTTTGGCCTGGTCCTCAGTAAAACCCTTAATCTCACTCAGTCTTGCTACGTGCTCCCATTTCATCTCTTTGCATCCGCGGGAAGCCACTTGAACGTTAATACAACACAACTGACTTATGCCATGTGGTGCCCAGAAGTTCAAAATAATCAGACTTTTAGAATCAATTGCTGGAACTTCATCAAATGTATTTCTTGCAGTTCTGTATGTGGCTGGTGGACTGATACATGACTGCTTGCTACACTGACTGTAGCAGTAGCAAGTGGTATGACATTCTGATTATGCACATAAACCTACACATGACAATATAGCTAATAAATCATATCAGAATAATATGGTAACATTCATCACCAGATCCGGAAATTGGATCACATTGGATCACATTTGATGTTTCTGCATAAGAGCTGGCATATTCTCAAACATGATGAGCCTTAAAATTACAGAACCATTATCTGTCAGAAAGTTGCTGAAATTAAATTCAACTTCAAGAAATATTAGAAATAGAAAGCTGGCATAATTTAAAACTGTTTAAATATCATAAAAGACCAACTAGTTCTTCAGTGCTCTTTAGGGAATGATATCAATTGTCCTAACCTGGTTTGGCCTGTACATGACTGCAGTCCAGCCCTTGTGAAGGTGGTTAACTCGTCTAACTGCGCTCAGAAATAGCTATTCCGTTGTATTAAACGTGATAGAGTCTAGTTTTATTCATAGTTTTATTCATAGAGGTGCTAGTTGAATGCATATAGCTAAATATGCAAAATATTAAAAGTGTCTTGACTATTTCCGTCATTGTCTCATACAATGAATTACCCATTGTATTCCAGCACTGAGAATGTATTGTTCTCTGTCTAATCAACTAATCAATTCTTAATGTCTCCACCAAGCTATGAAACATAGCACGTGTGAGAAAACATATCCAGTACTTTTCCTAAGACTGCGCACACAGATGCTAAGCTAGTTTTGATAGGCCCCAGTCAATCTTGAGAAATGTCCAATGTTTGATTAACAAGTTATCCTCTAAGGAACAGACATTCATTTGAACAAACAAGGAAGTCTCAGCTGAGAATTAGAGGCCAATGAACGTAAATGAGGGTCAAACCAGAGATAAGAATTCCCTCAAAATTAAGACCTTGTAGTCGAGATCTTTGATCCTGAATTCTTGAATCATCTACCTGTTTGTTTGCAATAAAGTGATTTTCTTATGTGCTTAATGCATTTTGCCATGTGCTTGACTTTTTAATGTATTGTTTGATATTTTGTTTCTAAGTTTTTATTCAGTTCTTATTGAAGTGTTTACCAGTGAGTAATTAGCAATAATATAGTCGTATTTCTGACACTTCCCACCAACAATTCTTATTAGAAGGTAAAATAAGAGTCCCAATTTATGGCAAAGAATAGCACCTGAACTGCATGTATTTCAACTCCACCATACCTGTAGGCAACTAAGAAAGTGAAATACCAACCTTGCCCAAATCGTTTGCTGGAATGAATTGTCCTTCCCAACCTGTCTCTAAATCAGTAGTTGCTTAAATGAAAATTCATCTCATTTTGACGGGTATGTGTAAAGTAAAACTGCAGATAGCGCTAAATATTCATTGTTCTTGCATAATTATTTTACCTCCCAAAAATGTAATGTGAATCTCAGTGAAACTGTTGGAACTGATTCTGTCGTGAAATAGAAAACGCACAACTAAAAGACCTACCTCGGCCATTTTTGCAAGTTCTGTCCAATCATTCTTGTTGTAAGTGCACATGAGACTGGCAATAATAATCTACAAAAAAAAGAAATTTGATTAAATATCTGTTACAGAATTGTTAACAAATAATGTCTGTGAAAAGATCAAGTTACACCAACAAATGTAATCTGTAGCTTGTAAACCACCTTTTTGGGGTATTTCTAATGAAAAACTAAATATGTCAAGCTCATAATCCCCTAATACTGAGAGTCCTCTTCAACCTTCTTCCCCAAATCCATAGACAAGGCTACCCTGGTCAGCCCAGTATTTCAGTCTGTTTTCTGTTCCATTGAATTTATTTCTTTCCATCTCAACTCCATTTTTTTCTCTCCTTGTGCAGTCTTTTCATATCAACATCTGTGTTTCTTCCAATACCCTACGTAACTTTAACAGTTTCCAGTTTGCTGGCCCTAACCATTTCATCTTCAGTATGGATGTCCAATCCCACTACGCCTCCATTTCCCAGCAGGATGTGCCCAGGGCTCTCCATTTCTTCTTTGAGCTTAAACCCAACCAGACCCGATCCACCACCACTCTCCCCTGCCTAGCTGACCTTCTTGAAATGAAAATGAAATGAAATGAAAATCACTTATTATCACGAGTAGGCTTCAATGAAGTTACTGTGACAAGCCCCTAGTCGCCACATTCTGGCGCCTGTTCGGGGAGGCTGGTACAGGAATTGAACCGTGCTGCTGGCCTGCCTTGGTCTGCTTTAAAAGCCAGCGATTTACCCCAGTGTGCTAAACCAGCCCCTGGTCTCACTCTAAACATTTTCTTGTCCAACTCCAATTACTTCCTCCAAATTAAACGTGTTGCTATGTGTAGCCACATGGGCCCTAATGATGGCTGCCTTTTTGTAGAATATATGGAACACGTCAAGACCAGACCAGGTAAGGACAGCAGATATCCTTCCAGGAAGGATATTAATGAACCAGATGGATTTTTATGACAATCGGCAATGGATTCAGGGTCATCATTGGACTTTTAATTCCAGTTTATTTTACACGTGCCATGGTGCGATTTGAAACCGAGTTCCCACAGCATTTTCCAGGGTCTCTGGATTACCAGTCCAAATATCGCTACACCACTGCCTCCCAAGTAGTGCCAAAGGAGTGCCTCTAGTGCCAATGTTATTGCCAAAGCCTCATTTGACATAGTTAACTTGCAACGTGCAATCTTAGGCCTCGATCTAACTGAATGGGAACAGAGTCCGTAACGAGCACGGTTAGCCGGGTGTTTCCCAGCTTTTGCAGCACCAATAAACACCATGCTATCTATTGGAATTCTAGTTCTATTCGCAGCCTCAGCAGGGAGCTCCCCAACAAGGCTGTACTTAGTTTGCTGTGCTCAGGAGCTCCGTTCACCAGAACTCCACAGTATAGGGAAATGACGTCCCGATCCCTCGACCGCCGACGCGACCCCCGAACCCCCAACTCACCTATAAAGGGGATCCTCCCCCCCCCCCCCCGCATCTCACCACTCCTGCCCAGGGTAACCCAAGAGCCCGAACCCCGCCGTGTAAAAAATGCCAGTCTGGTACATTGACACTACCAGCCTGGCATCCTGGCAGTGCCCCTGCCAGCTGGGATACCCCCATGTGTGGGGACCAGTACTGAGCAGCACTCACCCGAGATGTCCGAGGCACGGGGATGAGATCCCACCCCTGGGGTAGATCATGGGAATGCATATTAGAGTGAGACTAGATGTGCAGATCTAATACACAGATTCGCAAAATAGTGACCCCACTCACAATGGGCGAGATTCACATTGCGACGTCTCACAAGATCTCGTTAGATCTCGGGAGGCGTGGGGAGCCGGGTAGATCCCGGAAGGGGGAATCTCCTGGCATATACTGGCTGTACCATGCTGCCCCTCGGGTGCAGCGCAGCTGATAGATTGCACCCTTAGTTTGTGCTTATTATTAATGATGTTGTGAGAATAAAAAGGTCTTAAAATCAATTTGTCTTTCAGTCATTCAAAAGATGGATGTGTTACCGACGAGGGAAGTATTTGTTGTCCATCCCTAAATGCCCCTCTGAAGATGGTGGTGAACCAGCTTGAACTGCTGCAGTCCATGTGGTGTAAGTACATCCACATTATTTAGAATGGAGTTCCAGGATTTTGACCCAGCGGCGCTGAAGGAACGTTGATACAGTTTCAAGTGAGGATGGTGTGTGGATTTGGAGGGGAACCTACAGATGGCTGTGGTCCCATGTGTCTGCTGTCCTTGTCCTTCTGCATGGTAGAGGTTGTGGGTTTGGAAGGCACTGTCGAAGGTGCCTGGGTGAGATGATGCAATGCCTCCTCACTGCTGCCACAGTGTGTCAATGGTGGAGGCATTGAAAGTTTTAGATGGTGGATGGACTGCCAATCAATCAGGCTACTCTGTCCTGCATTGTATTGAGCTGCTTCAGTGTTGTTGGAGCCATATTCACCCAGGCAAGTGGAGCATGTTCCATCACACCCCAGGCTTGTGCCTTGCAGATGCTGGATAGGCTTTGGGAATTTAGGAGGCGAGTTAATCATCTCAGAATTTTCAGCTATGAAGAGAGGCTGGTTAGGCTAGGCTTGTTCTCCTTAGAACAGAGAAGACTGAGGTGGGGACCTTATTATACAAAATTAAGAGGAACATATATAGGGTAGATAGAGGGATCAATAACCAGGGTACACAGATATACGGTTAAGGGGCAGGAGATTTAGAACGGATTGAGGAAAGCCTTTTTCACCCACAGGATGGTGGGAATCTGGAACTTACTGCCTGAAAGGGTGGTAGAGGCGGGAACCCTCACAACATTTAAGAAGCGTTTAATGCAAGGAATACAAGGCTATACGATATAAGGCTATGGAAGTTGCCACCCAGGTTAATAGGGCTGTTAAGAAGGCACATGGTGTGCTAGCCTTTATCAGTAGGGGGATTGAGTTTCGGAGCCACAAGGTCATTCTGCAGCTGTACAAAACTCTGGTGCGGCCGCACCTGGAGTACTGCGTGCAGTTCTGGTCACCACATTATAGGAAGGATGTGGAAGCTTTGGAAAGGGTTCAGAGGAGATTTACTAGGATGTTGCCTGGTATGGAGGGAAGATCTTACGAGGAAAGGCTCAGGGACTTGAGGTTGTTTTCGTAGAGAGGAGAAGGCTGAGAGGTGACTTAATAGAGACATATAAGATAGTCAGAGGGTTAGATAGGGTGGACAATGAGAGTCTTTTTCCTCGGATGGTGATGACCAACACGAGGGGACATAGCTTTAAATTGAGGGGTGGTAGATATAGGGCAGATGTCAGAGGCAGTTTCTTTACTCAGAGAGTAGTAGGGGTGTGGAACGCCCTGCCTGCAACAGTAGTAGACTCGCCAAATTTAAGGGCATTTAAGTGGTCACTGGATAGACATATGGATGAAAATGGAATAGTGTAGGTCAGATAGGCTTCAGATGGTTTCACAGGTCGGCGCAACATCGAGGGCTGAAGGGCCCGTACTGCGCTGTAATGTTCTATGTTCTATTAGTGCTGGGAAATTAGTTTAGAATAGATAGGTGCTTGATGGCCAACACAGACATGATGCACCGAAGGGCCTCTTTCTGTACTGTAAAACTATTATTCTAACCTTTGACCTTCTCTTGCAAGCCATTGCATTCATATGGCCGGTCTAGTTAAGGAACATGCAGAATGTTGATGCTCGGGCGTTCAGAGATGGTAATTGTAGTATAAGGGTATAGTTTTTAAAGGGTTAAAGTTGAGTAGCAGAGTACTGTCCACACAGTGATGTAAGAAGGCACTTGTAATAAATAGAGACTTGCTGTTAACATACAGGAGACTATGAAGACTTCATTAACAGATATGATCTGTAGTCAATACCATTACAACAGTAATTACATTCAATGACTAGGGAAGATGGTTAGATTCTCTCTTGTTGGAGACCCATAGAATACATACAGTGCAGAAGGAGGCCATTCAGTCTGCATTGATCCACTGAAAGAGCACTCTCCGTCTCCCTGCCCTATCCCCGCACATTGATCATGGCCAATCCACCTAACATGCACATCTGTGGACTGTGGGAGGAGATCAAAGTACCCAGATAAAACCCACATGGACACAGGGGAATGTGAAAATTCCACACAGACAGTGACCCAAGACCCAAATCAAACCCAGGTCCCTGGCACTGTGAGGTAGTAGTGCTAATCACTGTGCTGCATTGACCAATTAGATGGTCATTGCCGTGCGATTATATGGTGTGAATGCTACATGCCATTTATCAGTCCAAGCCTGAATGTTGTCCAAGAGTTGCTGCATGTGGACATTGACTGCTTGAATAACATAGGAGTTGCAACTGGTACTGAACAATGTACAATCATCAAAGGAAATCCACTCTAATGACCTTACATTGGGGGAAAGATCGTTGATGAAGAAGCCGAAAATGGTTGGGTCTAGCACATTTCCCTGAGGTACTCCTGCAGTGATACCCTGTGGCTGAGATGATTGGCCTCCAACAACCACAACCACCTTCCTTTTTGCCACGTATGACTCCAACTAGTGGAGAGCTTGCCCCCTGATTCCTATTGACTTCAATTTTGGCAGGGCTTTTGTCAAGTGCTGCCTTGAGGAGAAAATGGAGGTAATGATGTCCCAGGCACCTGCTGCACTTGTTCTTTTAGAATAAAGAAAGCTCAGAGGAAAGTGAAAAAAGAAATAAGAAAAGTAAAGTGAGATTATGGGAAGAGGTTAGCAGTTAACAGAAAAATGAATCCAACATCTTCTAAAGCGATGTAAAGAGTAAAGGGTTGTTCAAAAAAGAACACATAAAGAAGTCCAGCGACTACAGGCCGGTTAGTTTAACCTTGTGGTGGGAAAACTCTTTGAAACAATAATCTGGAACACAATTAACAGGCACTTGGTTGCAGGCGTATTTATTCAGGAAATCCAGCAAAAACTTGTTAAGGGCAAATTGTTTTTGACTAACTTGATTGAGTTTTTGATGAGGTAAATGTTGATGAGGGTAATGTAATTGATGTGGTGTACATAGACTTCCAAAAGGAATTTGATAAGATGCAAAACAGGCTTGTCAACAAAAGTAAAGTCCAAAATGTCATGATATGAAATTAAATGAAATGAAAATTGCTTTATTGTCACGAGCAGGCTTCAATGAAGTTACTGTGAAAAGCCCCTAGTTGCCACATTCCGGCGCCTGTCTGGGGAGGCTGGTACGGGAATTGAACCGTGCTGCTGGCCTGCTTGGTCTGCTTTAAAAGCCAGCGATTTAGCCCAGTGAGCTAAATGTATATTGACTAACAAGTTAATGATAATGATTCATACCACTAGAAGGAACCACAGAACAGTCATGTAAATATCATGTGACTAGAGGATTCTGGGATTAGAATTTGATTGGATAATTAGGAGTTAAGAGTTAGGAGAGAGCTGTAAGACAGTCAGGCACAGAGAGCAGTTGTGAGTTTTGTAAGTTAGAGATATCATTGTTTTATATAATAACCTTCTGCATTAGGAATGTAATCAAATCTTAGTTAATAGTGTAATAAATTTATAGTTTTGTTCGTTAACAAAGCTTTGTGTTCTTTATTCAACACTGTGCATCCGAGCCATCCAGGTAAATCAGAATAGAGAATACAACACATAACACAAAAGGGACAGAGGCAGCATGGATACAAAGTTGCTGATTGACCAGAAACATTGGGCGGAACTTTCTAGCAATTCCCGCCAGCAGGATCTTGCGGAAACCCCATTGGCAGTTGCGGGACCAGTAGATACCGCCACCGACCAATAGCAGGTCCCCTCTGCTGCCACAAATCATGCCGTGGGGAGGGGGACAAGCTGTAAATTCCACCCACAGCAGAGGTAGAAGGCTGTTTTTCAGATTGGAGGAAGGTGTATCAGTGGGATTCCCCAGAAGTCAGTACTAAGATGACTACCTTTCTTGATCTACATTAATGACACAGACCTGCATGTGCAGAGCACAATTTTAGTGATAGTGACAAGGCAGGTTGAGAAAATGGTTCAGCATTTGGGATGCTGAGCTTTAAAAACAGAGCATTGGATACAAAAGCAGGTTATTGTGAACCATTATAAAACAATGGTTCAGCCACATCTGGAGTATTGTATCCAATTCTCAACAACATAGGAGATTCTGTGGTCGCGAGCGAGACTCCCGGAAGGTATGTTGCCTCCCTGGTGCCAGGGCCAGGGATGTCTCGGATCGAGTCTACAGGATTCTTAAGGGGGAGGGTGAGCAACCAGAAGTCGTGATTACATAGGCATCAATGACAAAGCTAAGAAAAGCGATGAGGATATATAAAGTGATTTTAGGGTGTTAGGTTGGAAGCTAAAGAGCAGGACAAGCAGAGTAGTGATATCAGGATTGCTACCGGTGCCACGTGCAAGTGAGGTAAGAACCAGAGAGGGAGTGCTGAACACGTGGCTACAGGGCTGGTGCAGGAGGGAAGGCTTCAGATATGTAGATCATTGGGATATCTTCTGGGGAAGGTGGGACCTGTACATGAAGGACGGATTGCACCTAAACTGGAGGGGCACCAATATCCTGGGTGGGAGGTTTGCTAGAGCTCTTCAAGAGGGTTTAAATTAGTTTGGCAGGGGGATAGGGACCAGGGCTATGGATCAGAGGATAGGGTAGCTGTTGAACAGGCAGAAATAGTATGCAGCAAGTCTGTGAGGAAGGATAGACAGTTGATAGGGCAAAGTTGCACTCAGTGGAATGGGTTAAAGTGTGTCTGTTTCAATGCAAGGAGTGTCAGGAATAAGGGAGAGGAACTTAAGAGCATGGATCAGTACTTGGAACTACGATGTTGTTGCCATTATGGAGACATGGATTTCACAGGGGCAGGAATGGTTGTCAGATGTTCCGGGGTTTAGATGTTTTAAGAAGAATAGGGAGGGAGGTAAAAGAGGAGGGGGAGTGGCACTGTTAATTAGGGAGTGCACCACAGCTGCAGAAAAGCAGGTAGTTGAGGATGATTTGTTTATTGAGTCAGTATGGGTGGAAGTCAGAAACAAGAAAGGAGCAGTCACTTTATCGGGAGTTTTCTATAGACCCCCCAATAGCAGCAGAGAAATAGAGGAACAGATTGGGCGGCATATCTTGGAAAAGTGCAGAAGTAACAGAGTTGTTGTCATGGGTGACTTCAACTTCCCAAATATTGACTGGAACCTCCTTAGTGCAAATGTTTGGATGGAGCAGATTTTGTCAGGTGTCTCCAGGAAGGATTCTTGACTCAATATGTAGATAGGCCGATGAGGGGGGAGGCCGTATTGGACTTGGTGCTCGACAACGAACCAGGCCAGGTGTCAGATGTCTCAGTGGGAGAGCATTTCGGTGACAGAGACCACAACTCCTTGACCTTTACCATAGTCATGGAGAGGGATAGGAACACACAGTATGGGAAGGTATTTAATTGGGGGAGGGGAAATTATACTGCTATTAGACAAGAACTGAGGAGCATAAAGTGGAACAATTGTTCTTGAGGAAATGCACGACACTAATGTGGGGATTGTTTAAGGAGCACTTGCTGCGAGTGCTGAATAGTTTTGTCCCACTGAGACGAGGAAGGAATGGTAAGGTGAAGGAGCCTTGGATGATAAGAGAAGTGGAGCTTCTAGTGAAGAGGAAGAAAGAAGCTTGCGTAAGGTTGAGGAAGCAAGGATCTGAGTCAGCTCTAGTGGGTTCCAAGGTAGTCAGGAAGGAACTCAAAATGGACTGCGGAGAGCTAGAAGGGGGCATGAAAAGCCCTGGTGGGAAGGATTAGGGAAAACCCCAAGGTGTTCTACACTTATGTGAGAAATAAGAGGATGATCAGAGTGAGAGTAGGGCCGATCAGGGATAGTCTAGAAAACTTGTGGAGTCTGAGGAGATGGGGGAGGCCCTAAATGAATACTTTGCTTCAGTATTCACTGGAGAGAGGGACCTTGTTGATCACGAGAACAGTGTGAACCAGGTTAATAGACTCGAACAGGTTGATATTAAGAATGAGGAAGTGCTGGAAATTTTGAAAAGCATCAGGATAGATAAGTCCCCAGGCCTGACGGGATATACCCAAGGTTACTACAGGAAGCGAGGGAGGAGATTGCTGCGCCATTGGCGATGATCTTTGCGTCCTCACTCTCCACTGGAGTAGTAGCGGATGATTGGAGGGAGGCGAATGTTGTTCCCCTGTTCAAGAAAGGGTATAGGGAAATCCTTGGGAATTACAGACCCGTCAGTCTTACGTCTGTGGTCAGCAAAATACTGGAAAGGATTCTGACAGAGGGGATTTATGATTATTTAGAAAAACATAGTTTTATTAAAGATAGTCAGCATGGCTTTGTGAGGGACAGGTCATGCCTCACAAGCCTCATTGAATTCTTTGAGGATGTGACAAGACACATTGATGAAGATCGGGCAGTGGATGTTGTGTATATGGATTTCAGTAAGGCATTTGATAAGGTTCCCCATGGTAGGCTCATTCAGAAAGTTAGGGGGCATGGGATACAGGAAAATTTGGCTGTCTGGATACAGAATTGGCTGGCTGAAAGAAGACAGCGAGTGGTAGTGGATGGAAAGTATTTCGCCTGGAGGTCGGTGACCAGTGGTATCCCGCAAGGATCTGCCCTGGGACCTCTGCTCTTTGTGGTTTTTATAAATGACTTGGATGAGGAAGTGGAAGAGTGGGTTAGCAAGTTTGCCGATGACACAAAGGTTGGGGGAGTTGTAGATAGTGTTGAGGGTTGTTTCAGGTTACAACAGGACATTGACAGGATGCAGAGCTGGGCTGAGAAGTGGCAGATGGAGTTCAACCTTGATAAATGTGAAGTGATTCATTTTGGAAGGTCGGATTTGAATGCTGACTACAGGGTTAAAGGCAGGATTCTTGAAAGTGTGGAGGAACAGAGGGATCTTGGGGTCCACGTACATAGATCCCTCAAAGTTGTCAGCCAGGTTGATAGGGTTATTAAGAAATGCTTCAGAAAGCAGAAGCACAAAGGAACTTGGGAGTCCTTGTTCATGATTCTCTTAAGGTTAATGTGCAGGTTCAGTCGTCAATTAAGAAGGCAAATGCAATGTTAGCATTCATGTCAAGAGGGCAGAATACAAGACCAGGGATGTACTTCTGAGGCTGTATAAGGCTCTGGTCAGACCCCATTTGGAGTATTGTGAGCAGTTTTGGGCCCCATATCTAAGGAAGGATGTGCTGGCCGTGGAAAGGGTCCAGAGGAGGTTCACAAGAATGATCCCTGGAATGAAGAATTTGTCGTATGAAGAACGTTTGAGGACTCTGGGACTGTACTCATTGGAGTTTAGAAGGATGAGAGGGGATCATATTGAAACGTACAAGATACTTTGAGGCCTGGATAGAGTTGACGTGGAGAGGATGTTTCCACTTGTAGGAAAAGCTAGAACCAGAGGACACCATCTCAGATAAAAGGGACGATCCTTTAAAACAGAGGTGAGGAGGAATTTTTTCAGCCACAGGGTGATGAATCTGTGGAACTCTTTGCTGCAGAAGGCTGTGGAGGCCAATTCATTGAGTGTCTTGAAGACAGAGATAGATAGGTTCTTGATTAATAAGGGGATCAGGGGTTATGGGGAGAAGGCAGGAGAATGGGGATGAGAAAATATCAGCCATGATTGAATGGCGGAGCAGACTCGATGGGCCGAGTGGCCTAATTCTGCTCCTATGTCTTATGGAATATTGTGTCCAGTTCCGGTCGCCTCATTAGAGAAAGGATGTGGATGCTTTGGAGAGGGTACAGAGGAGATTTACCAGGATGCTGCCTGGACTGGAGGGCATGTCTTATGAAGAAAGATTGAGGGAGCTAAGGCTTTTCTCACTGGAGCGAAGAAGGCAGAGATGTGACTTGATAGAGGTGTACAAGGTGATGAGAGGCATGGATAGAGTGGATAGCCAGAGACTTTTCCGCAGGGTGGAAATGGCTGTCACAAGGAGAAATAATTTCAAGGTGATTGGAGGAAGGTATAGGGGAGATGTCAGAGGTAAGTTCTTTACACAGAGAGTGGTGGGCACGTGGAATGCACTGCCAGTGGGGGTGGTGGAGTCAGACTCATTGGGGACATTTCAGCAGCGACTCTTAGACAGGCACATGGACAGCAGTAAATTGAAGAGGTGTAGGTTAGGTTGATCTTAGATTAGGATAAATGGTCGGCACAACATCGTGGGCTGAAGGGCCTGTACTGTGCTGTACTGTTCTATGTTCTAACACACTTTAGGAAGGATCTGCAGACATTAAGAAAGAGATAGAGAGAGACCAGAAAGGGTGTTCAGGGATAAGAGACTTCAATTGTGTGGGTCGGTTGGAGAACTTGGGCTTGTTTTCCTCAGAGAAGAGAAGATTGAGAGGAGATTTGATAGAGGTGTTCAATATCGAAAAGGGGCCTGGACAGAGTAGATAGAAACGGTTCTCATTGTTGGAAGAGTCAGGATCCACAGGACATTGATTTCAGGTGATTGGCAAAAAGGACCAAAGGCAACATGATTAAAAACGTTTTCATTTTTTACACAGCAGGTGGTTAGGATGTGGATTACACTGTTTGAAAGTGTGGTGGAGGCAGGTTCAATAGTGGCTATCAAAAGAGAATTGGATAATTATCTTAAGAGAAGCAGATTGCTGGGCTACGGAGAAAAGGTGAGAGGGAGTGGGACTGGCTGAGTTGCCCTTGCAGAAAGCCGACACAGACACAGCAGGATAGCAGCCTCCTTCTGCGCTGGAAGCATTCTGTGAACACACGAGCTTCAGACTAATTTACTGCCATTATTTGCTCAGTCCTTGATACAAAATGCCACGGGGTAGCATTGCTATTGCAAATTCACCTTCTGTAGATATGTTGTATGCTTTCCAGCAACATTGTGCAGCGATTGAGTTTAGTGCTCTAAACAAAATAATCAGATTTGACTTAGCAGATAGGTTATTCCGTTTTGGTGATGTGACTCACTTGCTTACTTGGTCACTTTCCCGATGCACTGCAAATTAATTATTTCTGCTGCCTTTAAATCAATGTTCCAACTCCTCTGTTCTGTGGGCGTGGGTAATTTTTATCTTCCATATTGCAGTGCAAGTCACCCTCTAAATAGCTAACCTTCCTGTTTTCTAAAGTGATTACTGCCCTTGAGGCTAACCTGCTAAATCTGCCTAGTGAGAACTCAGCATTCTTCTGACTGCAGTGAAGAATACTGGCCACTTTTGACCTTTTTCCAAATTGCAAATCAAAATCTTAAATTAGTCCTGGATACAAGGGCGTGATTTCTTTCCTTAGGGTCACTAGAAGGAAAAATGGCACCAGCTCGGGTTCAAATAGTTCTGATTCAGAGTCGCACAGCGCAGGAGGAGGCTGTTCACCGGACTGGGCTTTTAGCTACCCCTGGAGCTGGGCAACTGTCAGTAGGCCAGGGACCCCAATACTCCAGGCAGACCGAGAAACACTTTTTGCCTGCCCGGCTGCAGGAACAGCCAAAGGTCTCCCTGCAATGTGTAGAATGTAGAAGAGTCCTTTCCCACCAACAACCCATCCCCTAACCCTCCCAACCCGCACTGGTGGCCTGGCTGCAGAATCTATTTTTCATAGAATCATAGAATTTAGAGTGCAGAAGGAGGCCATTCAGCCCCTCGAGTCTGCACCGGCCCTTGGAAACAGCACCCTACTTAAGCCCCAAAATTCCACCTCTACCCTATCCCCCTTTATCCCCGTAACCCAGTAACCCCACCTAACCTTTTTGTACTGTAGGGGCAATTTAGAATGGCCAATCCACCCTTCCTGCACGTCTTTGGACTGTGGGAGGAAACCGGAGCACCCGGAGGAAACCCACACACACACAGGGGAGAACGTGAAGACACCACACAGACAGTGACCCATGCCGGGAATTGAACCTGGGACCATGGAGCTGTGAAGAAACTGTGCTAACCACTATGCTACTGTGCTGCCCTTAAATGAATCCTTTTAAATGAATGCTTTAGCAAATTGGACAGAGGATGCCTCCATGTTGAAGCGCCCGCTCTCTTCTATACCTTCCATTTTCAGCCTGCTGCTTATCCCAAGCTGGAAGCCTTCTGGTTGACCCACTGGTTTTAACAACCTGCCCCGTAATTGGACGGGGAACCCGAATTTGGGCCAATTAAGGGGATGTGCCCTTGAAAATCACAAGTGACTGTTGCTCCCACGATTTGGGGTGCGTGTATGGGTCCCAGAAGCAGTCCGGACCTCTGTTTCTCATCCCCAGAGCCAAATACCAGCCCACCGTTCCAGAGCTGGATCTTTGATGGGGCTTTCCATTAATCCCACTTTCTGCTCTTTCCCCATTGTCCTGCAGATTTTTCCTTTCCTTTGTGCCAGTGCGTGGCACTTGACTTTCCCTCCTGCAGACTGCCACTTTCTGCCCCACGTGGCAGAGGCCAAGGAGTTAAAGGGTTTCTGAGGTTTCCCTGGTTTGGGCGCGTTTCTCACTTTTTCTGCCAACCCTGGCCCTTGATACCTCGATAGGAGGAAGGGAGAATGTATACAGCCTTTACACATCCATTCTCCAGGTATGAAACAAAGATACACATCAGAATGCTTTTGCGATTAAAAAATCATGCATGCAGGAAATCTGAAGAGATGTCCCAGAAAATAATGAAGTGGGTATGAAAGAGGAGGAGTGTAATATTTAATCTGGGCTCCTTCATCAGACTTCACTGTTGATTGACCTGTTGCTGGATCTCATTTTCTTATTTCAAAGCACCATTTAACGTGTGCAGAAAATTCCACCTCCTGCAATTCTTGAAATAGTCAGATTGCTTCATCACAAAATTCCACATTCAGTATTTTTCAATATCTTCTGCAAAAGACGCTTTATTTTAATTAGGTTCTACAGTATTAGTGATAGTTTATTTTTGGTTCATTTTGGTAGCACAGTAGCTAGCACTGTTGTTTCACAGCGCCAAGGACCCAGGTTCGATTCCCGGTTTGGGTCACTGTCTATGCGGAGTTTGCACGTTCTTTCCGTGTCTGCGTGACTTTCCCCCATAAGTCTCCAAAGACGTGCTTGTTAGGTGAATTGAACATTCTGAATTCTCCCTCTGTGTACTCAAACAGGCGCCGATGTGTGGCGACTCGGGGATTTTCACAGTAACTTAATTGCAGTGTTAATGTAAGCCTACTTGTGACAATAATAAAGATTATTAATATTTTTAACGGCCATCTGTTTACTGCTGACTCTGATAATCCAGAATGAAACCTGACTCAATAAACCTTAGGAGAAGGTTAGATGGAGCCCTGGTCAGCCCTTGCACCCTTCGCAAGCCTGGTGCATAAGCCTGTCCCAATGCCAACTCGCACCATATCCCATTCATACAGCACCTCTGTGCCCGCGAACGTACATGGGTTCCCAATCTGGCAACACCGCAATTTTAAAATTCTCTTCCTAGTATTCAAATCCCTCAATGGCCTCTCCTCTCCTCTCGATATCTCTGCCACCTCCTCAAGCTCTGTAACCCTCCTAAATCTCCCTGCTTCTCCAATTCTGGGCTCTTGCACACCCACAATGTTCTTCACCAATGGCAGCGATGCTTTCCTTCAGCCGTCTTGGCATTGAGCTCCAGAATTGTCTCCCTAAATCTGTCCACCTCTCTCTTTTCCTTTAAGTCTACCTCTTGATCAAGTTTTTGTTTCCTTATTCCCTCGGATAGATCGCTGTCAAATTTAGCTTGACACGGCTACCATGCAGCAACCTTTGCGAGCTGATGCTTCATTAAAGTTGTTATATAAATGCAAGTTGTTGCTTGTTGTCTTCTTGGAGTTGGGGTTGATGTTCATGGTAGGCGGAGTAAGTTGGCAACCTCTGGGCCCTATTCCACTGATACTCTGTGAGTCCACTATCTGCTTGCCAGGCATGGTTGCATCATCCTAGCTATGAAGTCTAACAGGTGTACCAATTGGCCAAGGAACCCTTGCGATCCTTATGATGGAAGATGCTGCAAAAGAGTTCCTGGTCGACAAAAATAACAAAGGGAGTTTGACAGGAGCTGTTTAAAAAACTCGATGAAAGTCCAGTGTTCCAAATTTGAGAAGATTCCTGGAGACCTACTGTTCAGCCAGTGCCACCCACCAGGACTGCGTATTCCAAGCCAATGCTTAATTTGACCCACAGTAGACATGTAAGGTAGCTATCAAAAGGATGTTCGGCAAACTTTTTGCTGGGGAGGGAGAGGGAGGAGTAGGTGCTGTATTTTCCAGCCTTGGAGAAATCTGACAATTGAAAACCTGAAGCTAATAGTATCACCGGCGGCCCGGTAGCACAGTGGTTAGCACTGTTGCTTCACAGCTCCAGGGTCCCAGGTTCAATTCCCGGCTTGGGTCACTGCGGAGTTCTCCCCGTGTCTGCGTGGGTTTCCTCCGGGTTCTCCGGTTTATTCCTGCAGTCCAAAGATGTGCGGGGTAGGTGGATTGGCCATGATAAATTGCCCTTAGCGCCCCAAAAGGTTAGGTAGGGTTACTGGGTTACGGGGATAGGGCGGAGGTGTGGGCTTAAGTAGAGTGCTCTTTCCAAGGGCCGATGCAGATTCAATGGGCTGAATGGCCTCCTTCCGTGCTGTAAATCCTATGATTCTGAGACCTCTGACTGTAATCAGCCTTTCTGACTTTTATTGACAATTTATGTTTATTCTGTTAAATACATCAATCACCATGAACTTAAGTTTAACATTTAACTATGCCAGTAGCTGTTTGAGGTTGCTGGAACTATATACAAATATCTTTTCATTCTTTTCCGACACTATAAATCATGTCACTGCCAGGTCAGCAGCTCTGTTCTGGTTCAGTCTAAGTGGCAGCAGTGATCAAAGCGGCAAATTTGCTATGATTGCTGAGTTTATGGGGAACTCTGATGATTAATTTCTCACTGTCTCAGTGAGGGTAGCAGAGCGACACAGAAAGACACAGGAAATTCTGTCTTGCCGGAAGGATATGATGCGAGTCACTTACGCATTAACGTCCGAGAGATTCTGTGCTGTAATAACAGGAATCTCTTTGAATCGGATGCACACCGAATGGCACATTTTTCTGAAGACCGTGACAATAAAGGTGCATAACTACAGTCTCCAAGGAGCTATCCATTTACTCTCCTTGTTCAAACAGGCATGGCCAGGCTGAATGATTCATGCTCAGGGAACTATGATTTGAGTCAAGGAAGCTGATATTAACCCGTAAGATTTCATGGCTCGTGTCAATAACCTACATGGGTCAGGAGAGTGGCTCTTGTGACTGGTCAAGGCCAAAGAATTGTACTTTGGGGCCTGATTTCAGTTTCAATGCAATCTATTACTCAAAGTCTAGAGAGGAATCTAAGGACGTCACAGAAACATTACTGGCAATAGCAACCTGTACTTCTGAAAATTTATGAAAGGACATACATCAGTTCCCTTCCTCTATGTAATTGGATATTGTAGGATCTGTAACAATTGTGATGATGGGGGTCAGCTTGCAGTAAGAGAACTCAAAACAAGAAGGGAAAAACAAAGCGACGTTGGCGTATTTTCAACTAGTTTCAAGCAATTATTAAATGTGAAAACACTAATCAATCACCTGCAGTTAAGCGGATTCTACAGCATTAACTATTGGAAGTGACTCATTTGACTTGGGGAGAATTAATTTTTCCTACACTGCAGAGGTTGTAAATTGTGAGAGAAAGAAAAATGACATCTACATAGGCATGCCGCACAAAGTAAAGTTTTCCAATTTGTCGCCAAAATTACTGACAGTTTGTTAAACGTCAGAGTTTATTTCCATGCAGAAAATACAACCACCAGCAGTTGCTGGTGCATTGTTGCAAAGGAAGTTCATAAATATCTGGGAACCCTAAGTGCAGAGGTAATACATCAATGATCCAGATTGAAAAAGCAGGCCCAAAAAGACCTGTAAAACACGAAAGATTCAGTTTGAAAAATGCTTGACAAAGCTCAAGTGTGAAGAAGTATTGAGCTGGGAAGAATTTGCAGCGCCTCATTTCACTATTGTCATGCACTCTTTATTGCATGCATTGCAGAACACATGTAAATTTGCTACCATTGGTTGCACTTTAAGTTCAGTAAATCGTTTTAATCTACAAATTTTTTTTCATCTTCTGTCCTCCACTTGTTTATATTAAACCAAGACAAACTTTACCATTGGACAGATAATGTTGCAAATGTATTCCCTCCTGGTGTGAGCCATCACCATCAGAAGCACATATCGAATGCCAAATGATCAAAAGTCGCGGGGTTGGGGGGTGGGGGGGGGGGGGGGTGCAGTGGGGGTTTGTGGGGGAGTTTGCCAAAAGCAAACATTCAGAAAACCGCCCCTTACATTACCAGATTAATCAGGGCTTCCACCTTCTGGATCAGAACAAAAGCAAGCCCTTGTGATTCTGAAGAAGCAGGTATCCAGCTCGATGGACTGCAGTGAAGCTAACATGTGGCAATATTCTCCACAACTGTGGCCTCAAACATTTTTTGGTTGCAGGATCCCTTTTCAAATGGATCAATAATCACAGGCCCCCATCTAAATTATAATACATTACTCTTAAAGGGAAAGTGCAGTACGCAAAAGTATTAACTTCCAGATGGCGGTGAGGTTAGAGTGCCAGGCTCCTCAAAACAGAGTCTTAAAGGAGGAAAGAAAGGTGGAAAGGCCGAGGAAGGCATGGCCTCGAATGCTGGATCAATTAAAATTGGAGATTCTCAAAAGGCTAGAATGAAGAGTTAAAAGATCTCAGAGGTTGGAGGGGATGAGAGAGATATGGAAGGACAAGACCTGTGCTATGATGAATGAAATCTTTTTGATTCCTGCCATTTTTATAATTGCATGACACTATTAAGTTACATGCTAGGGAGTGTTTATATTTGTGACAAATAATCTGTGCACATCAGCAGGGGTTGTTTAGCACAGGGCTAAATCGCTGGCTTTGAAAGCAGACCAAGGCAGGCCAGCAGCACGGTTCGATTCCTGTAACAGCCTCCCCGAACAGGCGCCAGAATGTGGCGACTAGGGGCTTTTCACAGTAACTTCCTTGAAGCCTACTTGTGACAATAAGCAATTTTCATTTCATTCATTTCATTTCATTTGTGAAGTTTATTAATTCACATAATGGGCGGGTGGAATCTTTTTGATTTGTTTTCGAAGTGTCAAGCTGGGTAAAACATTGTGCAGCCTGTCGACTGCGCCGCTGACTTTTCCCATTAAATTTTTTAACACTTTGGAGGGAAAAAACATTCAGAGCCCTCCTGCCTGGTCAGCAACTTAGACTTCTGAGAAAAAATGGCCCTGATGTAATAAAAACAATTCACCCCATGGACGTGGAGACCCCTTCCCTGTCCTAGGGACTCGGAACACCACCGCCCCCTCTCTCCCCCCCCCCCCCCCCTCCCCCGCCCCCCTCACTACGGAATTTACACCTCCCCACGGACACGGAAAATGCCCTGCTCCCCCCTAAGACACGGACCGCACCTCACCCCTACAGAGATGGAACCACTGGCTCCTTCCCCACGAACATCCTGGCACTGCAAGGGAACAGTGCCAGGCTGCAGCCTGGGTATGATCCTCTTCCCTTTGGGGGCTGTATTCACCCACCGAGCTGACGGGGATGTTACAGAGGGGAGGCTCGCCAATTATATTGAAAGGTATTTAAATGGGGTTTCCTTCATTGCACGGCGGTGACCCCGTTACATCACTAGCGGGGCTGTGGGGACAACCAATTGGGGAAATCCTAAGGGCGTAAAAGCCATTTTGGGGACTCCCCTCGGTTCTCACCCCAAACGGCATCCCCACCCACCCAACGGGAAATTCCGCTGGGGTAAATCACGTTTTGGTCTTCCCATGGGATTTTCCGCTCCTGCTGCCGATACTATCATAATATCCACTCATGTACATAATGAAGTGCAGATAGGCAGTGAT
Organism: Scyliorhinus canicula; assembly: GCF_902713615.1. NCBI lineage: Eukaryota > Metazoa > Chordata > Chondrichthyes > Carcharhiniformes > Scyliorhinidae > Scyliorhinus > Scyliorhinus canicula. Next base: position 26,700,235 of record NC_052149.1, read on the forward strand.
TGACACACAGGATGACCAGTAAGCACACAGCACAGTGCAACCAATCATCAGGCAGGACACTACCACTATAAAGCCAGAGGGCACTAGGTTTCCCGCTCTCTCTGGACCCAGCCACTGAGACAGTCAGAGTCCACAAGCTACCCAATGCAAACACCGTGCGGTAGCTAGTAAGTCTGGTCAGACTAGTACAAGGTCTCCAGTCAGTTCAGTATAGTATATCGACCCACAGCTGAATATGTATACTGGGCGGCATTCTCCCCTACCCGGCGGGACGGAGGGTCCCGGTGTAGGGGAGTGGCGCCAACCACTCCGGCGTCGGGCCTCCCCAAAGGTGCGGTATTCTCCGCACCTTTGGGGGCTAGGCCCATTCGGAGCGGTTGGCACCACGGCGACTGGCGCCAACACCGGCACCAGCGGCCTTTCAGGCTGGCCGAAAGGCCTTCGCCGGTTCGCGCATGCATCGGTGGTGACGTCAGCATCAGCTGCCGCTGACATCACTACCGCCGCATGCGCACTGGGGGATTCTCTTCCGCTTCCGCCATGGCGGAGGCTGTGGCGGCGGCGGAAGAGAAAGAGTGCCCCCACGGCACTGGCCCGCTCGCGGATCAGGGGGCCCCGATCGCGGGCCAGAGAATCGCCGCAGGGGCCTCGCTGATCGGCGCAGACGTCACGCCGATCGGCCGGGTGTGATTCCCGCCCCCGCCAATTCCTGGGTGGTGGAGAATCTCTGCCACGGCGGGGACAGGATTTTCGGCGGCCCCAGGCGATTCTCCGACCCTGCTGGGGGGTCGGAGAATTTCGCCCATTAGTTCTATCGTTGAATAAAACCTTGTTGGAACTTCTCCAGTGTTAGAGGTCTGTTTCTAGCTTCACTGCATCAAGTGCAGTCCACATCGAATCAACCTACCTAACACATCAGATACCGCTTGCCAAAAAAGGGAGCAGAAAATCATTCCCCCCCTCCCCCCGATCAGTGCAGCAGCAGAATAAACATGGTAGAATAAACTAAAGGACCAAAAATTTATGACTTGCTTGCATAAAACATAAAGGAAAATCCCCTTGCGGCTTCTTGTATTTAAAGGTAAGAAAATGTTTTTTTTTAATACAATGTCATTCAGTGGGCCACATTCTTACAGAGGCAGACGAAAAGAACATTGTTAAATTAATTTAAGTTGATGCAAATGTACATTATTTTACTCCACTTTGCCAATGTATCGAATTTAGTTTTTTTTCCCCGCTGTTTCAGTAAGTCACAAATGTGGGGCATGTTACATTCCCTTGCATCTACCTATTCCAGAATACAATTAATGAGAGGGTTAGCAGTTCCAAATCCTGTCGGGTTGCAGAAAGGTATGGGAATTATCTTGTTATCAATTTATTAACAGAAGAATGAAGTAAGTGAAGCCATCTACCAACACCAGAAACATTAGGTCTCTTTGGGAATTCTCGTCTGCAGAAACTGTCAATCTAGGTGGATATGGACATATTAAACATTGAGGACAATGTATCTTCAGCCCATAAATCTATTCTTTCTGTGCCGATGTAATAAGTAGATTCTGTGGAATGATAAAGACAATCAAAGCAGAACGGCTGACAGCGTTGACCTATAAGCCTTCTTCCCATTATGTAAGATCTTGCTTTTTACGAATAATTTTGAGAAACATTAATCTTTGACCTTCAATTTTGTCTGGCTTGCATTTTAAAAGAAGCCTCCAAATCATTTGCGCGCAGCTCCAAAGATAACACAGATCAGATGGAAGGAATGCACTGGATCTCAGCAAATTACCACCGTTAAAGGTTACAAAAATGTGAAAAGAAAAGACATTTAACAAAACTTTTATCCTTGCAGAGCTTAAAATCAGTAAGCTGAAGATAAGCCGATTGGAATTTTAGATGTTAATTGGTCTGAGCAGGTAGCTCAAAGTTGCTGGTGTAAGTAAATTGTCTGGGATGAACCTCCAAGGTACAAATCGTCCTCATTGTCTAGTTTTGTCTCCACATCATTGCGGCACATCAAGGCATATAATTTCATGCAAGCATGAGCACGTCAAACTATCTGGGAGATAAGTAATGTCGTCAATGATGTCCATGTTCACTGGCTTTAAATATTTGGAGATGTTGTAGGGGAGCATTTAAGTGGAAAAAATTTCAATTTACATTCACATATGTCAGTAATATGTAACAATGCAGGCGGCATACATAATATAATATTAGCTTTTATTCAGGAGGTATAATTCGATAATTCTATAAACATGAAAGGAAATTTGAGAACTATACTGCAAAAGAAATATACACCATTCCTGCTGTAATTAGTGACTTGGTAAAATATTGCTCAGTTGGCGACTGAACAAAAATAAACGTTCCAAGTGTTGACAAATAGAAACGCACTGATAAAGTCACTCCTGTGGTGAAACTGAATTATGCCGAAAACTATGAGTAACTCAGTGGAAAACAATTCAGTGAGTGATCAAGCATAATGCTACATAGCGAGGAACAGGAGTCAAAATTCCAGTCAGGCTTACCGTTCAAAACAGGTCGCTACAGTTTAGTTAGAAGATTGCAAAAGCAGTCACATCAGTCGTGATGAGGGGGAAAAAAGAATACAAAAGACTCGCGTATGGTTTCAAGATTTTTCCCGACACATACATAGAACACAGCGGCTGTGAAAAAAGGAACCCCCTGGGGCAAAACAGAAGAGTGATAGCAATGGGGAATGTTTGAATGGCCACCTCCCGCCCTACTTGGTGATGCAACAAGGCTGTTAAATCTCGCAGAAGGCCTCTCGCGGGATTTGCAACGCTCGCAACGCCTCATGAGACATAACGAGATCCTGGTTAGCATATTGAAATGAGGTCCGGAGCTAACGCCCAGGCCTGGGAGACCTCGCTATGGCGCCGTTTAGTACTGGTCCACACAAATGCAGACCAGGCGTAACAGCACCTGGGTGGTCGGGTTCTGGGCAGGGTTGTACCGTGGCACTCCCGCTGGCATCTGGGGGTCCCAGGTGGCACTGCGAGGGTGTTAGGCAGGCAGTGCCAAGGTGCATGGGCGTCAGGCATCGGCCTGGGGGCGCCTTGCCCTTAAGAGGTGGGGTGAGTTGGGGCCTCGAGGACCCCCTACGCGGAGGCCATATTGGGGTGTCTGAGGTGGGCCGAGAGATTGGGGCAGCCAATAAAAATGGCGCCCCGATCTCCCCCTGCAAGAAGGTAAGTGCGGCCTTGGCGGGGCATTCCTCGCCACGGACGCAGGCACTGCGAAAATCCCTGCTATACACGCCCAAAAAGAGACTGTGTTTTGCACATTCAATCAACCTCATGACTTTCTTTTAAACAGGTAGTTTAAAATCCAGCTAACGAGGAGTGTCTGCTTTAAAATCAGAAATTTTGATAACGTTTTCCAATTATATAATTATACTATGAGGATTCTGTATACAAACAGTTGCATATTACTCCATCAGTGAAACATAAAATACTTTAACAACTCAATTGCTTTTGAGTTACACTTGCCCAGGGACACTGGCGGTTCTTTCATCAGCTGAGGAATGGAAAAGCATTCCCCGGCTTCATTTGTAACCTGATGCAGAGGGTCCCCATGGTCCTCGAAGTCTGAACACTTCAAAAGTCTCAAGCTGCTTCAATGAAATAAATCATATCCACCAATTCAATGTGGTAGAAGAACTATCGCGCAATTGTTGACTAGAAAGGCTTAATTACAAATATCAGGTTGCTTGCTTTCCAAACCTGCTCATGTGCAGTTATTGTTAAAGCAGTGAGTCTCACACAAATGGCCCAAAAATCTTCATTGAAAGCAGGCCCAAGAATTAGTCACTGCTGGATCAGAATTTGGCTAGATCAGAAGCAAATGCTTTACTCCCATCATTCAAAGTGCAAAGATAATTTACTGTTTCGTTGTGTGGTGGAGGTCTGGATGAGGGTTTTTGGGATGATCTATTTACCCAAAGTATGTTGCTTGAGTCTGTATTTTACTAAAACCATTGTTCTTTATTTACATGATGTGGAGATGCATATTTGAGACCTCTGCACAAGGTTGGAGCTCCTCCTCCATCCAGATTTCTCTTCTCAGTCATAGAATTTACAGTGCAGAACGAGGCCATTCGGCCCATTGAGTCTGCACCGGTCCTTACAAAGAGCCCCCTACTCAAGCCCACATATTTACTCTCTCCCTGTAACCCCCATTTTATCTTTTTGGATACTAAGGGCAATTTATCACGGTCAATCCACCTAACCCGCACATCTTTAGACTGTGGGAGGAAACCGGAGCACCCGGAGGAAACCCACGCAGACACAGGGAGAAAGTGCAGACTCCGCACAGACAGTGAGCCAGCCGGGAATCGAACCTGGCACCCTGGAGCTGTGAAGCAACTGTGCTATCCACTATGCTACTGTGCTGCCCTGTGATGCGATCTTACATCATTATTACATCAGCATCATGTATACTTCTAGTTTTAACCCTTTACTCTCCAGGCAGGATTCTCCGCCTCGCGACGCCGGAAACGCTAATCGCGATCGGGCATCTGGCCAAAATCGAGGTCTGCGCTCGGCGCCTATTCGCATGCCATGATTCGGTTTCTATTTGGTGGTGAAAACAAGGTTTGCGCCCTGTACCGGTGGGGGCATAGAAAAATGGTATTAGCATGCATTTAGTGGGCTGGAGTCTCCGATGTGGAGACTATGTCCTCACGCCGGCGTGAAAACAGTAAAACTGGCGCAAAACGGCCACCGATTCCCTGTTTTGCTGGGGGCTAGCAGGGAGGCAGCACAGAGCTCCCAGCTCTAGCTGTCAATGCTGCCTGGAGAATTGCTGGGACCTTGGCCGTGCATACGCATGACTGCGGCCGCTCGCCTCATTACACATCACCAAATCCAGAACTGCCCGTTCCCTAGTCGGCTTCACCACAAGCTGCTCCAAAAAAACCATCTCTTAAACATTCCACAAATTCCTTTTCTTGGGACCCACTACCAACCTGATTTTCCCCAGTCCATCTGCATATTGAAGTCCCCCATGATTATTGTAATATTGCCTTTTTTACATGCTTTCTCTATCACTGATTTATTTTTTGCCTGACATCTTGACTACTGCTAGGGGGCCTGTACATAACACCCATGGGGGTCTTTTTACCTTTGCAATTCCTCAACTCTACCCACAGAGATTCTATGCCTCCTGATCCTATATCGCTCCTTGCTATCGATTTAACTCCATTCCATACTAACAATGCAACCCCGCCCCCTTTGCCCATCTGCCTGTCCTTTTGATAGGACACATATCCTTGTATATTTAGATCCCAGCCCTGATCCCCTAGAAGCCACGTCTCTGTGATGCCCACAACATCGTACTGGACAATTTCAATGTGCGCAACAAGCTTATTTACCTTGTTCAGTATACTGCACGCATTAAGGTACAATATCCTCAGTCCTGCATTGACCACCTCGCTTCTCAGACTCGTCACCTTTTTTGCTCTGCCTGAGGGTGATGTTGTTCTCTTATTTTTGTTCTCTATTTCCCCTTCAGATATGACGCCTTTTAAGCTAACACTCTGGTTCCCACCCCCCCCCCCCCCCCCCCTCCCCTGCCATACTATTTTAAATCCTCCTGAGTGACAATAGCACCCCCAGCCAGGATATTGGTGCCCCTGGAGTTTAGATACAACCCGTCATTCTTGTACAGGTCCCACCTGCCCCGGAAGAGATCCCACTGGTCCGAAGTCTGAAACCCTCCCTTCTACATCACTGGTTTAGCCACATGTTTAGCTGCACTCTCTTCCTATTTCTAGCCTCACTGGCACATGGCATAGGGAGTAATCCTGAGATTGCAACCCCAGAGGTCCTGCTTCTTAGCTTACTGCCTAACTCCCTAAACTCCTTCTGCAGGACCTCATCGCTTTTCCTGCGTACGTCGTTAGTATCTATGTGTAGATACTACGACCTCTGACTGTTCACCCTCCTGCTTCAGGATCTCCTGTGTTCGTTCAGAGACATCCTGGACCCTGGCACCAGGGAGGCAACACACCACCTTGCAGTCTCTTTTATTTCCACAGAAGCGCCCATCTGTGCCCCTGACTACAGATTCCCCAATAACTATTGCTCTCCTGCACTTTTCCCTCCCCTGCTGAGCAACAGAGCCATTTGAGGTGCCACTGTTCTGGCTACTGTTGTTTTCCCCTGATAGGCTATGCCCCCCAACAGTATCCAAAACGGTATACCTGTTAGAGAGGGTACAGCCATCTGGGACTATGGCAACTTTACTTTACCACCAGGGCAGAGACACACACTTCGATGGGCGACATTAGTGAACAGGCTTCTGGGGCACAATTTGTTGAGCATCACACAGTTGCTGATACACATCAATTGGATACATTCAAGGGAGTCAGCAGTTGGAAGCCTGCTGGATCCCAGGCCTCACCTGGGGTCCAGTCAGATGCTGATCCTCGGGGCAAGGTTATCCCGATGCAGATGCTCGGGCACGACCATTACATTCAGGAAGTAATGTCAGAGGTGATGTTCAAGCGCACAGCCGATTGGAGGAGTCCCAAAGGGCGAGCAAGAGCTTATGGTCCTTAATGAGGGTGGCACAGTAGTTAGCTCTGCTGCCTCACATCACTAGGCATGCAGGTTCAATTCTAGCCTTGGGTCATTGTCTGTGTGGAGTGTGTATGTTCTCCCCGTGTCTGCGGGGGTTTCTTCGGGGTTCTTTGTTTTCCTTCCATAGTCCAAAGATGCGCAGGTTAGGTGGATTGGCCATGATAACTTGCCCCTCCGTGTCCAGGGGTTTGCAGTTTAGGTTATGGGGTTACGGGAATAGGGCTGGGCGGATGGGTGAGTAGACATGGACAGAGTGTTCTTTTGAATTGTCAGTGCAGACTCAATGGGCCGAATGGCCTCCTCCTGCATTGTAGGAATTCTATATCCACAGTGCTGAAGCCCAGCTCTGAAGTGTTTGACTGTTGGCTGCTGTCTCTTCTATTGACGCTTCTATTGTTCAGGCAAAGTATCCAGGCCTCGCAGTTTGATTGGAAGGCAGGCAATAATCATCATCTGAGACATGGCATGTGTAGCCACGAGAATGAACTTCAGAGCTGAGCAGTGATCACATGACTAACAATGTCAGTTCCTTATTAGAAATAGCCTTCAATTGTGCAGCCAGAGGCTGCGCACAGCCAAAGGGAGTTAAAGGTGACCGTCAGCATATAACCATTAATAGGGCTCTGTCCTGGAAGTGTCTGGTAGGGTAGACAGACAGCAGCTGTTGTTGCCCCAGTTATGGATATACACAATAGTGGAGGATGGCCTGTAGGCACCGCAAATGCTGAAATGGCTACTAAACTCCTCAGCTGCCCTGAGCAGCCATTGCACTAGCTTCCCATTTGATAATAGGAGCGCTAAACAGCGCCCGCAAGATCTCTCACTGGGGAGCTGGTTAGTTCCAGGGGGGCTGTTAGATTGCACTTCTATCTCATTAATGAGATGGAGTTTGGTCTCAATAGGTCTGAAATGGTGTCTCTTCCCATCTGAGCGGGGGCTGGAACTCGCAACGGGAGCAGGCCAGCTAGATCGCAAACCGATTCATGCCGGAACGGATCCCGATTTCGACCTTCCCACGATATAACCACTGTGCATGGATCTGTGCCGGCTGCAATGTGGCTGCTAAATTACACAAATAGCTTTAAGTGTGTTTTCTTTAATGTTTCTGTGCCTGAAAGACTAAAACCTATAGTTAGATTCATGCTGGACAAAAGTGTTTGTAAGTGTAGGAACTGATTTCAATTCCAACAGTGATTGCATAACATCACTCCCGAGTAATTTAGAGGACGAAGACATGAAGGGTAAATAAATCAGCAGTGGTTGCTTCGCAACTGGGGCCTTGTAAGATGGGGAATTTTTAAAGTTTTAGTGAATTACAGTTGGAGATAGAAAAAGAGAGAGGGGACAGCTTTCACAGTTCTGTGAGAAGCAGTTGGTTTTAGAAGCTGAAAGCGGGAATATCTCTCTCAGCCTTGCTAGAAGAAAAGCTATACAATGGAGTAATTGCGATGAAAACAGATGCCAGAAATCTAAAGGCTAATTAAGGAAACTAGAGAAATGAAGATAAGTTCACAAGAAGTCTGGGGTTAATGGAACAGAAGGAACTTGGAACCAGAACAGATTGCTGTTCAATAAAGTCACGGAGAGTTGAAAAGACATTGGATTATGAGAGGCCAGAATGAAACCTGCGGTAGTACTGAGGTCTGTGAGTAATTGCTGCAGTTTGGGAGACATTGGGCAATTTTCTCCAAAATGGGGCTATGTCCCCACGTAGAAATGCTGGAATTTTACTCTGGAGATTCCTTAAGAGCATTAGCAGCTATTCACTTACCTGCAGTGGGCTGGCAGGGCCCTGTAGTGCTTCTCGCAGTTTCAGCTGCGGATATGGGCCCCCGCAGTTCCGGTTCCGAGTCTGTGCATGCGCATGGCAGCGGCCTCAAGCAGCCACGCCAAACGCGATGGCGGACTCAGCGGCGGACCTGCACAAGGAAAGAAGGTCCCAACAATCGGCCCCAGGCCACTATATCTCACATGCCCGATCAATGCCACGGCCGCCCATAAGGCCCCCCCGGTGCTTGATCCCCCCGCCCCCCACCAGGATGGCCAAAGACTGAGTCCGCAGCCGCCACCTGAGGTACCCAACCGGCCAGATGTGGTTGCAACCACGCCGTCGGGAACTTGGCCAGTTTTGCCCGGAGAATCGCTGGGGGGGGGGGGGACCTCTGCCAATGGCCCCCCAGCAAGCATGCAAGCGATTCTCTGGTTGGGAGCAGCGCAGGACATGATTCCCGCGTGAACATCGATTCTCCGTCCCTGTGCCAAACGCAATTTCGGCACGGGGCTGCGGAGAATCATGCCCATTATTTGAAACTGGTACCGAGACCAATAAAAGTTTGAATAAAAAACGTTAAGACAAAGGAAACCTGAAAAGAGAGGTTTAAAAGCTGAAAGCAAAATCTTGATGGAAGTAGTGGAGGGAAAGCATAATTTCATAGAAGATTTGAAAGTATGACTTTTGAGAGAAAAATTTGAAATCACTCATGTGGAAGCCGACGTTCAGGGAGACAAGGCGATTCACGGCATGAGAATCATCTGGAGTCATTTTGTGGAGAAATGTCACTTGGGTTCAACGAGGAGTGTGTTTTCCCACAGTCATCTTGTGTGCTCAAAAGGAACCCTAGTATGAGCAACATGGTGGCACAGTGGTTAGCACAGCTGCCTTACGGCACTGAAGTTCCAATTTCAATCCAGCTCTGGGTCACTGCCCATGTGGAGTTTGCACATTCTCTCCGCGTTTGCGTGGGTTTCACCCCCACAACCTAAAGATGTGCAGGCTAGGGCGATTGGCCACGCTACATTGCCCCTTAATTGGAAAAAATAAATTGGGTCCTCTAAATTTATTTTTTTTAAAAGGGACCTTGTGTGTTAATGATACAACTGTAGGTTAAGATGTACTTTGTAGTCCAGGTTAATATTAAAATCTATGTGTAATTGTTAAGCTGAGGGGCGGGTAAAGGAGTACTGTATCATAATTCAATCTTTTCATGTTCAATAAATTTTTTTTCTTCTTCTTGTTAAAACTAATAACTAGCCCTGTGACTGCTCCTCCACGTTTTATAAAGAAAAGTAAGAATTACAGTAATTTGAGCCAGGTTTCAATTCTGGGATCTTCCCGTCCAGTTATAACACCATCTGCGATCACAACAGGTAGATAGATGACTGTATTTCCCAATACATAGACAAGTTCTAGTGATTATTAAGCAGGTGCCCAAAATGTTCATCCCTGTGTACGCATAGGTTCAGCATAGTAGAACTTGACTGGTCATGTTTCAAATCATAACAAGGGTATATTTTAGCATATCTTTACATGATTTCAAAACTAACAAGCATTGTAGTTGCTACAAAACCAGTTACATCAAACGCAGCCAAAAAGGAGGAATATGCAAAGCTGCTTGGACTGGAATTGGATCCAGCAGGGATTGGTCGCTAATCCTTCTGAGAAGCATTTATTTGAAAATTCTGTAATGAATCAGAGGAAGCTAACTAAAAAGCCTGTGTCTGTTTAACCCATTCACTGACTGACTGCTACAACTGAAGTCACAACAGTGTCTGGTATGAATGATATTGATTATCTTCTGAAGTGACATAACCACCTTATGAAAATGCTCTGTGCAATCCAGAGAGAAACCAGAGGGCGGCACGGCAGCACAGTGGTTAGCACTGCTGCCTCACAGCTCCCAGGATCCGGATTTGATTCTGGCATTGGGTGACTGTGTGCAATTTACACGTTCTCCCTATGACTGCGTGGTTATCCTGTGGGTGCTCCGGTTTCGTCCCATAGTCCAAAAATGTACAGACTAGGTGGATTGGCCAAGATCAATTGCGTCTTAGCGTCCAAAGATGTGCAGATTTGGTGGGGTTACGGGAATATGGCAGGAGGGTGGGCCTGGTAGTGTGCTCCTTCAGAGGGTCAGTGCAGACTTGATGGGCTGAGTGGCCTCCTTCTGCACTGTCGGGATTCCATGATACCAAGAGGAAGAACATGTGCATTCTCACAGTTAATGTTGGCTGGTATATTGCTGCCGGTTCCGCCAAAGGCAAGTCCCTGCCGTGGGTTCCCTGGTGGTGGTGAGTGCAAACAATGGGAAGGCACGTTGGCAGCAGTGAGACTGGAAGATTCTGCCACCAGTCCATGCTGGTGCCACTGGAAAACACTCCCCTGAGAGTCGGGGGTGAAATATCCCACCCATTACGTCAATTGTATTGTTACGGTTAAGGACAAACAGTGGAGGGTATTGATTGATTAAGTATCTTGACCAACTATAAAAAGGAACTGTTGTTGTTACCATGCTATCAATGAGTTCAGTTGTCCATTTGTTTATTTTCATTGGCACTCAAAAGGGGACTTTCCTATCTGTTCCGATGGACTTTCACATTGATCCTTCGGGAGACGCAGCCCTACATTTGAGCCATCTCGCGGGCATCCCTTCTGTGCCTCTTCATTTGGCGTGGAGGGGTTTCCTGTACGGGATACTGCTGCACTCCTCTCACTTCCTCGTCCTCATCAACCACCCAGACGCACCATGGTGTCATGTCCTGCTGTCTTACCTGCCCGGCAGTCCTCAGTAGAGGGCGCTCTTTTCCATCAGGGTCCTGACATAGAGGGTGTTGTATTCAACTCTCTTACAAGCAAAAGGTTAAGATGGTTCACACACTCCCAGGCTGGCTGTAAATTCTGCAGCCTTTAGGAGTCCGTGGTCCATGTGTGTGAGGTGGCAACACCTTTTTGATTATTTAAGTGGGCTGCTTCTCGAGTGCTGGCTGCCTTTCAGCCCCACACTCCTGATCTTTGGCCACCTATCATGGAGGAGGGGTGGGGGGCAAGTAGGCAGAGGACATCCTTGTAGCCTGAAGTGGGTCTGGTCAATGTGGCAATCAACAGGTCCACGCAGCGGGCAGTCGAGGGTGTCATCTATCCTGACTGCCCTCTTCCACGGCTATGTTCATGTCCTGGTGACACTGGAGAAGGAGCACCAAATGCCCATCAGTATGCCTGAGGTCTTCCACAATAGGTGGATGCCAGAGGGGCTGAAATGCATGATCAGGCCTGGAAATGACATTTTATTTTAATTTGCTAAGTTTCATTGATGGATTTTGAGTTTAGTTACAGAGCCCCTTTAAGGGAATGTTTATTTGTTAATTAGTTTGTTTAATTGCTATACTCTTGGGGGAGTGGGGGGGAAGAAAGGTCCGGGGATGCCCAGTTGGCGGATGACCGCTGTGAATCAGATTGGTGCCAACAACATAGGATTCAAACCCTGCTTCCCCTGGGGTGGTTTCGGGACCTGGCTCCTGGTCCTACCCATAGCGGAGTCTTGGCGCTGTGGGCATGACCTGCCTTGGGCATAGAATAGATGCAGACGACCCAGTTTCTTAACTGTGATTTCATGTGTATGTGGAAGTCCTTCCCTTTTCCCATTGGGAATTTGACATAGAGGGTGTTGCACGCAGCAGTCCAGCACAATATAAGAGTTAGATGGTTTACCAACTCCCTTTTTGTTTGGCTCAAAATTGTTTGAAATGGATTGCTGGGACACTGGGTTGGTTGGGAGGTCAGAGGAAGATATATGCAATGCTGCATATTGTAAATAAACCAACCATCAAGAAAATAATTTGTGTCTTGGAATCCTTCCAACACTCAATTCCGGCATTAAGTCCAAGATTATTTTGTGTCTAAAGTAATAATGAATTCACTGAAAACACAGTCTGCTATTGGGACAATGGGGATAGTGATCACAATTCAGTTTGATTTAGTATAATAATAAGAATAATCTTTATTATTGTCACAAGTAGGCTTACATTAACACTGCAATGAAGTTACTGTGAAAATCATGGAATAGGACAGAGATAAGCAGGCGTGAAGGCTATGAACTGGGGAAAGCAAATTTTGCAGGGATGAGAAGGAACTTGGTTGAGGTGCTCGTCCAGCATTGCTGGAGGATAAATCAGTGGAAAACCAACAGGAAGCACTAAAAAGCAAGATCCCAAATGTACAAAGTAGATGTAGAAACATAGAAAAAAATAGGAGCAGGAGGAGGCCATTTGGCCCTTCAAGCCCGCTCCGCCATTCATTATGATCGTGGCTGATGATCCAACTCAATAACCTAATCCCGCTTTCCCCCATATCCTTTGATCCCCTTCACCCAAGTGCTGTATCTAACTGCTTCTTGAAACCACACAATATTTTGGACTCAACTATTTGCTGTGGTAACAAATTCCACAGGCTGACCACTCGCTGTGTGAAGAAATTTCTCCTCATCTCTGTCCTAAATGGTCCATCCCGTATCCTCAGAATGTGACCCCTGGTTCTGGACACACCCACCTTCAGGAACATCCTCCCTGCATCTATCCTGTCCATATCCCTTGCTTAAAGTAAGAGTAGTACTGTCAAATCTAGATGCCCCTGGTTGACTAGAGGAATACAGGGGAAGATCAAACAGAAAAAGAACGCATGTGATAGGCATAAAGAACTAAGCACTGCAGATAGCCTAGACGAGTAAAGGAAGTGAAGCGACAAAGTAAAAAAGGAAATAATTAAATCAAAGAGAGGGTATGGAAAAAGATTTGCTATTAAATTTAAAGAAGACCCCAAAATATTTTATCAATATATTAATGGTAAAAGGTTAGTTAAGGAAGAAGTGGACCTATCAGAGGTGAAGAAAGGCACTTGTGGGTAGATGTAGAGGCCATGGGAAGGGTTTCAAATGAATATTTTCTCTTCGTGTTTACAAAGGAAATGAATGATAGTAGTCCAGGAGGAACACTGAGATATTGGACGGGATAATCTCATAAAGAGAGAGGTAGTACTCGACGCATTGGAATCCTTGAAAATTGATAATTTGCCAGGGCCAGCTGGATTGTTTCCAAGGCTGTTGAAGGCGGTCAGGGAGGAGATAGCAGATGCTCTGAGGATGATTTTCCCATCCTCACTAGATGCAGGGGGGGTACCGGAGTACTGGAGAAATGCAAACGTGGTTCCATTGTTTAAAAAAGGATCCAAGGAAATGCCAAACATTTACAGGCCAGTTAATCTTACGTCGGTGGTGAGCAAATTCTTAGAATCAATCCTGAGGAGTAGGATCAACTGCCATACAGAAAGGCATGGACTAGTCAGGGATGGTCAGCTTGGATTTGTTAAAGGAAGATCTTGCCTCATAATTTTGATTGAATTATTTGAGGAAGTGACAAGAAGGGTTGATGAAGATAATACAGTGGATGTTGTGTGCATGGATTATTGCAAGGCATTTGGCAAGGTCCTACATGGCAGATTGGTCACAAAAGTAAAAGCCAATAGGATACAGGGCAATGTGGCAAACTGGATAAAAAGTTGGCTCAACAACAGGAAACAAAGGATAATGGTCAACTGATGCCCTGGCAAATGGAAAATTGTTTCAAGTGGTGTTCCACAGAGGACCCTACTGTTTGTGTTATATATTAACAATTTAGACATGAATGTGGGTGGTCGCAACAGAGAAATTTTCAGATGACATAAAGATTAGCCGAGTAGAGAATATAGCTAGCTATAATCTCCAAAACTATATGGATGGGCTGGTAGAGTGAATGATAAATTGGAAGATGGATTTTAACACAGAGAGGTGTGAGGTCATGCATTTAGGGAAGTCAAATAATTTTAGTGAGTACACAATAAATGGAAATATATTGAGAGGGGTAGATGAAGTGAGAGATATTGGTGCACAGGTCCTGAAAGGCAGCAGTTCAAGAAGACAAGGTTGTAAAGAAGGTAGCTTTGACAAAGAGTCATCCAGATTCGAATTATCAGTTCCCTTTTCTCTCGACAGATGCTGTCAGACCTCCAGACATTGTCCAGTAATTTTTGTTGTTGTTGCAAAGAAGTTAAATGGAATGCTCTCCTTCTTTGGCAGAAGTATAGAACATAAAAGCAAGGATATGATGTTGGAATTGTATAAGACACTGGCGAGGGAATTGTATATGACACTTGTGAGGTGACAAACTGGAGTATTGTGTGCAGTTTTGGTCACCACATTACAGGAAGGACGTAATTGCTCTGGAGAGAGTGCAGAGGAGGTTTACAAGAATGTTGCCAGGGCTAGAAAAGTGTAGCTATGAGTAGGATTGGTTAGATTGGGGTTATTTTTCTTGGAAAAAGGTGGCTGAGGTGCACAGAATTTTGAGGGAAGAGATAGAGTGGACAGTATAAAATAGTTTCCCTTGGCGGAGAATGAAGCAGGGGACATAGATTCAAGATAAATGGCAGAAGGTGTAAAGTGGACATGAGGAAGAACTTTTTTACGCAGAGGGGAGTGGGAGTCTGGAAGTCGCTGCCCGAGTTGGTGGTGGAGGCAGAGAGCCTAAGCTCCTTTAAAAAGTACGTGGATCTGCACCTTAAGTGCTGTGAGCTTCAGCACTGTGGGCCGGGTGCAGGAAGGTGGGATTTGAAAAGGCACCTGGGTGTCCTCTGGCTGGCATGGACAAGATGGGCCAATGGCCTCCTTGCGTGCAATATTTTTCTATGATTCTATGGGAGTTGATTACTGTATTGCTTACAAGACAAAGTACCTGGAAAACTGAAATCTGGCAGTTGACTATGTTTAAAAGTAAGTGTAAAGAAATCTAAAAATAATCACAGTTTGTAATCCAAGATAATAATTCATATTTAAATGTTACTTCAGTTCATGTAAAATAAACACAGGATCAACTATCAAGGGACAGTTTCAACTAATTATGGTACTCACATTATTTGGGAAATCAGCCTTTAATTCAGTCGTGCTTTTGCACCAATATGCACATGTCTTCTCACTGATCAGTTCAATGTTCAGAAAGGAGCTTTGTCCTGGACCATAGACAGGACCAGAAGTCATTCCACGTATAATTCTTGGAGAAACATTGGTCACAATATCCTGTTAAATATAACATGCACATCAGCCAAGAAGCAATCCATCATTAATGTTAAAAAAAAGCCTTTTAGCCGATTCAACAGGCAGTGCAATTAATTCTCACGTCCTCATTTTAATTTGGTCTCTTTATTTCCCCTCCACAAATTTCATAGATTATCATAGAATTTACAGTGCAGAAGGAGGCCATTCGGCCCATCGAGTCTGCACCGGCTCTTGGAAAGAGCACCCTATCCCCATAACCCAGTAACCCCACCCAACACTAAGGGCAATTTTGGACACTAAGGGCAATTTATCATGGCCAATCCACCTAACCTGCACATCTTTGGACTGTGGGAGGAAACCGGAGCACCCGGAGGAAACCCACGTACACACGGGGAGGATGTGCAGACTCCGCACAGACAGTGACCCAAGCCGGAATCGAACCTGGGACCCTGGAGCTGTGAAGCAATTGTGCTATCCACAATGCTACCGTGCTGCCCTTGGCTTGTGTGAAAATATGGTGGCATGTGAAATTGCTGTCCTGGGTTCATAGGGACAGGGTGGGAGAGACTGTATTGAAGGATACCAATCTTTAGCTCCTTCTTAAGGTACTGTTAAATTTGCCTTAATAGTGTAAGTGGATGTTTGACATCAGCAAAACTTCATGGACACTGTTGTGGAATATTTAAGTTGCAGGCAAATTTGTGACTTTTTCATTGAACTGTCTGGGTTTCAGGCCCACAGTATCATGTGGATTCACAGCTGGAAGCTCATGTAACCAGTGTACAGTAATAAGCAGCATTGAGATATAAAGTGCTTCGATCTGCTGCGCTATGCCTTAATTAATACTATGAAGATCCCACAATTGATAGTTGGACAAGAAACATTAAGAGCAAATGTATCTTTAGATTTACCTGTTGGGTGTTGTACCATAAAAAAACACTTGCATTACTATGCTAATAACCGTTAGTGTGTAATAACTGTACAAGTTTTTATCTAATCAGTGCTTAGTTGAAAAAAACAACAGGGGAAACATAAGAAAATTAAGTCAAGTACATTTTAAAAAAAAATCAACACTTCAAAAGATTCTATATACTATATAACTATGGATAATATACTGCGACATTAGCATGATGTCAAAAATTATAGATAAAGGGATATAATAAAATTGCAGGGAAAAGTTCAAACATTAGCAATCACTTCAAAGACCTGCAGGCATTCAAAGATGAAAATGATTTTGAACCTGTTTTGTATGAAAAAGCTAATTATACATCTCCCAATATGCTGATGTTCTGCATACATTTCAGAGGTTAGAGACTGTGATACAATCCACTTCAGTGGTGTAATTTGACAGTTAAAGGGCCAAATAACATGTAGAATTACTACTTTAACTTTTAAATTAACCTTAACATTAACCTTACTTGGGAAATCATAGTAAAAAGTTAATTTGTTAGTGGTAGAAACAAAAGATCTTGAGGATTAAAATTACACAGAGAAAAACGATAATATTAATGCTGTAACTAGTGATATGCTCACAAACATATTGCATTGATTAAAATTACAGAAGAAAAATACAAAGTATTTTGTTACATAATAAAATTGTAACAAAGATGCTTTGCACCAATATTAGCTCCGAAATAATTTCTGCTCCACTTTATTGAAGGTCGACTTCTTTACTGTTATGCATTATTTAAATGTCTCAAGTTAAATGAGTCTCGTAAAAGATAATGGGCTCGATTATCCAGTTCCCCCGGCCGCGTTTTTCTCGGCGGTGCGCCGTTTGCTGGTGGCGGGATTCTCTACTTCCGCCACTTGTCAATGATGTTTTGCACTGAAGCCACCCCACGCCACAGGCGTGGGTGCACTGCCGGGGGGGAAACAGAAAATCCCAATGGCCAGAGAATTCCAGCCAATATATTTGTCAGAAAATATTAAAATCATGATGTGCGATATGCATTCAAAATGAATGTGCCCATACAGCCATTGAAGTAGGAGACATAGGAACTTGTTACAAAACTATTCCCATGTTCAGATACACTGGAAATCCAATTCAATTATGATGGGAATACAAATGGGACAGTCTGGAGAGCTCAGCGATAATACAGCATACCTGACTTTCATTTCTGTTGACTCCACTGGAGGCAAAGAACAACAGTCAGGAATTAGAAACGACAAAAAAGGGTGATAATGACTTGAATAGCCAGTCAAAAAGTTATTTGGAGAAGCTGAAAGGAGGCATACAAAATGTCATTTCAGTGAAATGGCACAATGCTCCTTTTAAATGTAATGGTAAGCCATCATTCACAGTGCAGGACTGAGCACTAACTTTCCAATTCTTCCACCTGGAACCAACGTTTTATATCCCCCTCATAAGCCCTCCTTCCATGTTGCATCAAACAATAACACAAACCTACGTCCCAGAGTCCTTCTAATACAAAACAAACATCAAAATATGGTAGAAATCTGAACTGAAAGCAGAAAATTCTGGAAAAACTCAAATGGAAGGTCAGCAACCTGCGACATGAGCCCAATGGGCAGAATATAACCCTCCTCCCAAGGTGCTTTGTGAGGTGGCGGGGTAGGGGGGAAGTGAGTGCAATTGTGAATGGATGGGACCCTGCCCTGGCCTCCTCCCCCTTCCCCGGAACACACCCATCACAATTTAATGTTTGGGCAGACAGGGCCTCAGGTGGGAAATCCATCTTTAAGGTCCTTTTCCCACCTAGCCTCAATTTTTAGGGTGGTAAAAAAGGAAGGAAACTTTTATCCAGCTTTGACGGGAAGGTGCAGGGTGGGGGAGGACTTCAATATGAAGAAGTTGGGGCGCCCTCCGCTCCGGGACCTTTGAGCTCTGGTCCTCCCTCCTGCCCTGGCCTACCACCTGATGCCCTGAGCCCCCCTCCCGACCCCCCAGGGTCTTTTCCAAAAATCCTAGGGCTTATTCCCAGACAGAGCACTGCAGTACCGCTCCTGGCTACTGCAGCATTGTGCCTGGCAGGGCTGGAGACTGGGTGACCAATATGATTGACTGACAACTCTCACAGACAGGACTTCCTTCCAAGGGAGGACAGAAGTCCCGCCCACTGCCAAACCCGCTCAAGGAGTGTTAAATGGCAGCGGTAGCGCATTGTGCGCTGACTCATACTCACCATCCTTAAAATTCCACCCGATGTTTCTCTCTCCACAGATGTTACCACACCTGCTGAGTTCAGCATCTCCTTCTATTTCTTTCAACACTTGTTCTGGTTGCATCTGATCTCTGCTACCACCTGAAACGTTATCTTGCCATGCCTGAGAACACTTGCTGTTGCAAATATTGTTCCAGGAGAAACTGAAAACTTGGCCTGTTATTCAATGATCCTAGTTGGGATAATGAGGCCCAAGAAGGAAGCTGTTTCCATACGGAGTGAATGGAGTGATGTTACAATACAACATGGTTAAAGGCACCATTTTAATTGGAGGGAAATATCCTGCTGATGATCTGCCTATGAATGATGAGCCTTCTGAATAGTGATCCCACTTGTGGCTGAGATCTACTTCCCTCAGCAGTCAGCACACCTCCTCCTGGGTCCACATTTCCAGCCTTTTCTTCAAACATAGCCTCAATCACAATGCAAGGTTTTGCTTGGGAGCTTTGTTATTGTAGATTTATCTTTGGATTTGTTGGCCCCTTACCCTAGAAGACATCTTGCTGGAGGCGATGGTCTTCTGTTGAAAAACCTTCATTTACTTGAGAACTATTTACAAAGTTTAAATAAGACATAACTGGAACAACTCTCCACGCTGCTTTAAGTTCATCTCCCTTGAGTCTTCACGGTGCCAGAGCTCCTTACACACATGCGCAGTTGCCATCATTAGAGTTAATCCTTTACTCTATAGGAGCGTACAGCAGTGTGATCAAGGCAGTGAAACCTTGCTTTCAGAATGCCAGTAGTCCCCTCAATGATCACTTTAATGAATTAGTGGGTGTTACTGTACCATTTTGGGTTCAGCAGCTAAAACAGGTTCACTAACCATAGGAAAGAAAGGGCCATTCCTCTTCAGACAGGAGCTATCCAAAAACATTCTCTGTCTTCCATAAATAGAGCTTGGCAACTGGATATCCTCAAATTGAACACATCATGACAATTCTGAACAACTTTCCAATGACATGCACATCTGACCGCAGCGAATTACAGAACATTTACACAATGGAATTCCTTTCTCGGGAGTAGATTCACAAGCTCCACTCTAAGACCCCATAGTGCAATGTTTGAACTTTGGGGAATCCACGATACAAACTGAAAACTAATTTTGTGTTATGGCCTCTGAGCCATTCTGGAATGAGGGAATTCCCCAGCCCTCCTGAAGATGGTGTCGGTCACCTGGTATACGCAGACAGATCACTGAGTGATGCTGCATAGATCCCTAATTACAGCTTGAAATGAGCCAGTAGCGTAGAGGCTGATAGTGTGCTGCCTTTCCAATCACTGAAATAAGCTTTTCATTACCTGAATGGGATGACAGGTGATTTGGCAGAAAGTGGCACACGTCATTGTCAGTGAATTGAAGCTGTTGAAGGCTGACTTCTTCCCTCAGTACCTCAGAAGATCAGTAGGATTCATTTTGGGATGGGGAGGGTGTGAAGAAGGGGTCAGTAATGTGGCAGTAGGTTGACATCCTTCTTCTTTGATGCTACACCATTTGCAACTCCATGCGCTTGATAATGTCACTTACTGTCAGTGAGTCAAAAATGTGCTGCTAACCAGAAAGTGCCTAATTCCGGCAGTGCAATGGCTCACAAAGCAAACAAAAGGAAAGAGCGAACATTTCCCAATATTTTTGAAGAGAAATTGACAAACGTTTCCCAGACAGTAAGTCAACTGAATAGGTCTCTTGGAGCAGGAATAAACTGGCATTTTTCCAAATGGCAGGCAGTGACGAATGGGGTACCACAGGAATCGGTGCTGGGACCACAGCTATTCAAAATATATATTAATGATTTAGATGAGGGAGCTAAATGTAACTTGCAGATGGCACAAAGTTGGGTGGGAGGATGAGCTGTGAGGCGAATGCAGAGATCCTTCAGTGTGATTTGGACAAGTTGAGTGAGTGGGAAAGTTATTTACTTTCTTAGCAAAAACAGGAAGACAGATTTTTATCTGAAGGGCCAAAGATTGAGAGAGGGGAACGTGCAAAGAGAGCTGGGTGTCCTTGCACACCAGTTGCTGAAACTAAACATGCAGGTATAACAGGTGGTAAAGAAGGCAAATGGTATGTTGACCTTCATTGCAAGAGGATTCGAATACAGGATCAGGGATGTCTTGCTGTAATTATACAGGGCCTTGGTGAGGCCACAGTTGGAATATTGTGTGCAGTTTTGGTCTCCTTATCTGAAAAAGGGTGTTCTTGCTCTTGAGGGAGTGCAGCAAAGGTTTATGAGACTGATTCTGGGATGGCGGGACTGACATATAAGGAAAGACTGAGTCAGGTAGGATCATATTCACTCGAGTTTAGAAGAATGAGGAGGGATCTTATAGACACCTATATAATTATAACAGGACCAATTTAGGGTAGATGCAGGAAGGATGTTCCTGATCGTGGGTGTGTCCAGGATTAGGGGTTACAGTCTAAGGATATGGGGCAAACCATTTAGACAGTATAAGGATATGGAGTAAACCATTTAGACAGAGATGAGGAGAAATCTCTTCACCCAGAGAGTGGTGAGCCCCAAATCAGTTGAGGTCAAAACATTGTGTCCGGAATTCTCTGGCCATTGGGATTCTCTTTTTCCGCTGGCAGCGCACCCCGTCTGGAGGTTTCCCAGCGGTATGGTGTGCCTTCAATGGAAGTCCCATTGACAAGCTGCGGGAAGAGAGAATCACGCTGCCAGTGAATGGCAGGCCGCTGAGAATCACGAGGCTGGGGGACCGGAGAATTCAGCCCTGAGTGTTTTCAAGAAAGCGTTCGATATAGCTCTTGGGGCTAAAGGGATGAAAAGATATGGGGGGAATGCGGGAACAGGTTACTGGTTGGATAATCAGCCATAATCATAATGAACGATGGATCAAGCTTGGAGGGCTGAATGACTTGCTCCTGCTCCTATTTTCTATATTTTTACATCTTGAATTTTGCCAAATGGGTCTGTCCATGAGAGGATAGGTCGCATTTATCTCTGTCAAGGTTATACTGACAGAAATAATGTGCAATGGAGTTGGAAATGGGGGGGGGGGGGGGGGGGGGAAATTTGACCAGATTTGTCATGTATATCATGCATGGGCGTGCCAGTAAATAATGAATGCAAAATCACAACTTCCAACCTGAAGTAGAAGATTCTGTGGAAAGCAGAAATGTTCTCACTTAACACTATGATCCTCACAATTTTGCAAAGACATTTTGCTCTTATCTCACCAAAACCACCACAGAATTTTATGGTCATTTGGTCAGTAGCCTTGTATGCTATGGCATTTCAAGTGCTTATCTAAATGCTTCTTAAATGTTGTGAGATTCCCACCATTCTCTGGGTGAAGAGGTTTTTCTTCCAATCCTCTCTAAAGTTCCTGCCACTGATTTTAAATCTATGCCCCCTGGTTATTTTTCCCCAAAGCAGAGTAGTTAAACCTCCTTCCTATCTATGTCTGCCATAATTTTATATCCCCTCAGCCTTCTCTGCTCCAAGAAAAATAACGCCAGTCCAGCCAATCTCTCTTCATAGCTCTCTCCAGCCCAGGCAACATCCTGGTGAATCTCCTCTTCACCCTCTCTAGTGCAACCCTTCCTATAGCCCCATAGTCCTCAATAAACAATGGTGGGGAGGAGTGTAATGAAGTTTATCATGTGACTGACACCTGCCAACACAGGACAGGTTTGATGGTTCAGCTGGTCACTTGTTGTCCTTCATTTTCCTTTATATCGTTAAATATTTGATGTTATGGCTAGCTGGCCAATAATTAAGTTACACAAGGAATTATTTTAAAAAAAATCAACACTGCTTGCTAACTTTCCGTAAAATCTATTGCGACCCATTGAGTGCATAAAACCTGTTTTTTGCTGATGAGTCAAACCTAACTCTTTTACTATTTACCAATTAACCACAATTTACATATTTTAATTAAGAAGCAAGCAATATAAAACAATTAGGATAATCAGTGTGCTAACTAGATTGCATAACATTTAGACAGTTTTCCAGAGAGATAGGCAAAAATAACCTTAATTAGTGCTAATTAGTACTGATTTGCATATGTTTGATAAAGCGTACAGTTACCATAATATAGGATTATTTATCTTTGTATCTGTCAAATGCTGCCATTTTATAGGATGAAATAATTTTCACACTAGATTTACATGGTAAGTGGTTTAAAGTGTTTGTTGAAGCCACGTTAAGTTTATTTGCAATTCCTCAGATTAAAAAGCCAAATTCCATCAACAGAGAAGAAAGCCGTATAGATAAAAGTGGTGAGTGAAAATCAGTGGCAATTACTTTAAAAAGAAACGTCAAACTATTTAATCTATTTTCAAAACACCATATGGTCTTTGGTAACTGAATATATTCTCATATAAAATGAACTATCTGTAGTCTTTAAACTGGCCAGGAAAATACTTAGCTGTGACGGCCATTACCACATATTCCTAAATATTCCAGTCTATCTCAACCATACTTAAATTATTCACCTCATTTACTGAACATCAAATACAGGGCTTACTTAGATCTTTGTAGAGAAAACAGCACAGAGCAACATATCTATCCGGCTTACAAATTCCATGCGATGAAATTGTGAAATTATATTTCTAACATATAAAAAATTGTCACAAAGCACTGAGAAAGCAAATTTTACACTGTATTTATTTTAAAAGTATCTTTATTGCGCTTTTAACATTTTGTACATGATGAGCATCCTTTATCCGAAATTCTTGGTACCGAGTGTGTGTCGGACTTTTGGAATTTTGTGGATTTCGGAATATAATTTGCATCTGTGGTGCGATGGGAACTGCGCATGTGTGGCACGTTGGGAACTGCGCATGTGCGAGTGCATGGGTTTCCTTTGGGTGCTCCGGTTTCCTCCCAGAGCCCAAAGACGTGCAAGTGAGGTGGATTAGCCATGATAAACTGCTCTTAGTGACCAAAAGAAAGGTTAGGAGGGGTTATTGGGTTACGGGGATAGGGTGGAAGTGAGGGCTTAAGTGGGTCGGTGCAGACTTGATGGGCTGAATGGCCTCCTTCTGCACTGTATGTTCTATGCTACGCATTGAGGATTGCGCATGTGCGGTGCGTTGAGAATTGCACTGTGCAGCAAGTTGGGAATTGCGTGTCGCCCGGGAACCTTCCCCCAAAGCCTTGTGGGATCCTCCACTCGTGACATCACGTCAGCGCTCGAAAAAAGTGTGGATTTTGGAATTTGTCGGTTTGCGGAATTTCTGTTATAAGGGGTACCCATCCTGTATCGCGAATTCACAGGGCCAAACCAAACCAACACATATGTCATCAAACGAAGAGGTTCCAACTGACAACTGTAACAATAGCCCCCCCTTAACAAAAATATTTCCCTTGCAGACGTTACATTGCCAGACTTGTCCAAAACACATATTTACAGTGGTTTATATACATTGTGGTGCAGGAGTTAATTTGCCAGCAAACTGGCCTCTTATTGTTCTCCTTCCCTCTGCCTGTCTCCCGTGTTTCTCTTATGTGCATTTGCCCCCCCCCCCCACTCCTGCCCCGTGCCCTTCCCCCCTTTCTTTTTTTTCCTTGTTCTGTTACTTGCTCTGAGCACCCCCCCCCACCCCCACCCCCCGCACATCCCCCCTAATTTAACACTGTATTTGTACTGCAATCTTAGTTTTCATACATCTGTATCTATCATAATTTAAGCACACCAGAAATGGAACAGGAATAAATGTTTGCGCATAAAAATGTGTCTTTCCAGGCAAAGAGTGTGTTCCGGATCCGATCAGCAAGGTCACAGCTTGTGTTTTCACACATGCACAAGCAGCTCAAAAAAGCATGACAAACCACAACTTTCACAGAGAAATGCTGTTGCTTTTTTCCTCAGGCCAGATTGTGTAACTAAAGCATTATGAATTATCCACAGATGAAAAAAACCTACTTGCTAAATATAACACATTCCCTTTAATATGCAGCGATGTGCGGACATGTATAACCTCAAAAATATGTTGTGGGCAATCTTCCACTCTCCTATAAAATATAGATTAAAATTAGTATCAAATGAAAGGGACTTATTAATGTATTGAAAAAGAACAATCAGCCGAAATAATTGTAGGGATAATAACAAAGGGGATGCGTGTCGTGCCTGTGTAAAATAAATTTGTATGTTACAATTTACCTGCACAGGAGTAGCTTTTTCTTCATGAACCTCGTATTCATTGATTAACACCTCCAAATATGACAGGGGTAGGATAGTATAACTACATTGTTAATAGAGTGCTTATATGGTGTTCTGACATGAACTGGAGCTCATCATTGACACTGGAGCTCATTAAAATAATAGCAACAACACCCAGTCAATAATTTCAAGTGTTCACTACAAATAATAGCAACTGATGGAAACTTTCAGATTTCCTGCTCCCTCATTCGCCTTGATGTTAATTCCCCCCACAACAGTTGAGGAGAGCAATGAGTGCAATGATGGGGGTGGTGTGGGATGGATGGAGATGGTGATGTGGTTCAATAAGTCAATTGTGGGGAACATGTCTCTCACATATCACGCACTGCCCTGCCGTCCTTTGTCCTGTTGTGTAGAAATTGGTGTCCATTTAGGCCCACATAATTAACAAGTTTAAATTGGGCTCCAATTGAAGCCCAAGATGAGTCACGATTTTATTGAATGGCGGAGCAGGCTCAATGGGCCATGTGGTCTTCTCCTGCTTCTATTCCTTATGTTCTTCACCCCTTCATATGGCACAGTGATGAGGGTCATAGGGAGTGGCAATGGTACTCCATTAGAATCCAGGCACGCACTGGGCATTGGCTTCAGTGGTGTATGAGGGGGGGGTTATCTAATGTCAGGTAGATCCTAGCGGCGTCACTAACTTTCATCAACATGGCCACTTAATTGTCCTAATTAGCTACTTGCTACAGCTAGGTCATTAACTGGTGCCGATTTGACCCATCAAGAATGCTTGGAAATAGGAATGTATACGAGGAGCAATCCAACAGCCTCTTTCTCATCCTGCTCACATATTTTCAATCAATCCTGCGTGTCAACCCAACTCCGGAGGACTGGGAAAGTTCAGCCCAAATTTTCATTGAAGGTCATCAACCAGGAAACATATCTCTCTCCACTGATGTCGCTTCACCTGCTGAGTATTTCAACAACAACAACTGACATCCCTATAGTGCCTTTAATGTAATGAAACATCCCCACCCATTTCACAGGAGCAATATAAAGCAAGGTATGACACCGAGTCGCATCAGGAGATATTAGGACAGGTGACCAAAAGCTTGGTCAAAGGTGTGGGTTTTAATGAGTATCTTATAGCTGGAAAAAGTGGAGAGGTGCAGGGAGGGAACTCCAAAGCTTAAGACCCAGGCAACCGAAGGCACGGCCACCAATGATGGAACAATTTCCATTGTGAATACACAAGAGACTGGAATTGCAGGAGCATTAATATCTTGGAGGCTTGTGGGCCTTAAGTCGATTACAGAGAAAGGGAGGGGCAAGGCCTTTGAGGAATTTGAAAACAAGGGATGGAATTTTATGGCCTGCACCACTGGCAGGATCTTTCAGTCCCTCCGAAGTCAATGGAGTGTTGAACAGTTTGCCGTATTTTCTGGCCATTCCTTCACCTGACAGGGCTGTAAAATTCCACCCAAGGATGAGAATTCTAAATTCTAAATGGCACTTGACTCGGGCCTAATATAAATCAGTGGTGATAGGGGAACCAGACATGCTGTGAGTTAAGACATGGGCAGCAAAGTTTTGGATGACTTCAAGTTTAGAGGGTAAATTTGCACATTCTCCCCGTGTCTGCGTGGGCCTCACCCCCACAACCCAAAGGTGTGCAGGATAGGTGGATTGGCCACGCTACATTGCCCCTTAATTGAAAAAAAAACTGGGGGCGCGATTCTCCGCACTCACGACGGGGCGGAGAATAGCGGGCGGCGCAAATTTTTACGGTGATGCTGGTCCGACGCCCTCCCGCTATTCTCCCCACCCCACGCTCGCCCCCCCGACACGAATCGCTGCTCGCCATTTTTTTACGGCGAGCAACGTTCTCCCCTGGCCGATGGGCCGATTTCCAAGGCCTTTACGGCCGTTTTCACAAATTTTAATACACGTGCTATACAAGTTCGTGAAAACGGCAGCAGAGTGCCGTTCTGCACAACCATGCCACCGATTGGCACAGCCGCACCTCGGCCGTGCCAAGTTTGGCATGGGCCCGCGATCGGTGCCCACCGATCGCAGGCAGCGGATCCGATTCCCGCGCACTCTTTCTCCCTCTGCCGCCCCGCAGGATAAGTCCGCGGGGTGGCTGAGGGGCATTACGGACCGCGCATGCACGGGTCTGACGCATATGCGCGGATGACATCATCCGTGCATGCGCGGGTTGGAGTCGTCCAATCCGCGCATGCGCGGCTGACGTCATCATATGCGTCAGCCGTCGCTAACTTTGGCGCGCGGGCGTAGCGAAATTCGTTAAGCCCGCGATGCCGTAGTTCACGGGGCCGCGATGCTAGCCCCGACCGGGGAGCAGAATCGGGTCCCGGTAGGGAGCGCAGAGGCTGCCGTGAAACACGGCCGTTTTCGTGGTAGCCTTCACGACTCTCCGTCTTTGCGGAGAATCGCGCCCTGGGTCCTTTAAATTTGTTTTAAAAAATGTTCAGAGAGTGTAATATGGGAGACCAGCCAGCAAAAGTTGACTGTAGAGGTAGCCAAGGCGTGGATGAATTGTTTCGAAAGGAAGTTACTTGACAGCAAAATATATTCCCCGAATCATTGTTGAGTTACACAGGCAGATTTTCCCCTTTATTGTTTGTAGTTTCATTCGCTGTGGTTAACCTGACTGCAGTCAAAAGTGTCCTTGTTTGAAGGGCACTGTGAGTGGCCTTGCTATCAGCTCCCTGAAGGCATTAGCATGACATGTCCTCTGATTTTTCTGCCACCTGTCAGGTGATGCTACAGACTGCAGATGACACCTGCCTCCCAGACATGACCGGGATTAGGAACCTGAGCCACTGCATTCGGGGAAAAAAACCCTTCCTCCATCAATCTTTTTCAACTATTGGTCACCATTTCCTCATGGCTCATTTGTGTAGAATTACATCTCCATGCAATTAAGGGCTGGTTTAGCACAGTGGGCTAAGCAGCTGGCTTGTAATGCTGAACAAGGCCAGCAGCGCGGGTTCAATTCCCGTACCGGCCTCCCCAAACAGGTGCCGGGATGTGGCGACGAGGGGCTTTACACAGTAACTTCATTGAAGCCTACTTGTGACAATAAACGATTATCTTATTATTATTAGCTTTTCCGTGTGCGTTTGGAAGCAACTTTATTGTGTCATTTGATCAGCACGTACCTCATATTTTTTGAGTTGATACAGCTTGTGGGAATGTAAATTATACAATTCTTGATACTTGTTTAAAAATAAATCAGCTCTTATACTGATTTCTACATTGAGTAGGAGATGCGTAAAATGAATGCCTCTTACATTTGATAAAATGGTTGGTGGAAACACAAAGCGTAGAAAGGTCTCATGCTTCAGAATGTACAGAGTCACATCAATTTTGACTCATTTTGTATTCTCTGACATAAGCAGGTGATACGATCTCGCGAGATGTTGCAATATGAATCCTGCCCATTGTGGGCGGGGTCACTTTCTGGCAAATCTGCATATTAGATTAAGACAGTTTGTCTCCCTCTAATATGAGTTCCCAAAGTCTAACTAAAGCATGGGATCTAACCCCCTTGCCTCGGAGACATCGGGCGAGCGCCGTTCAGTACTTGTCTCCACAAACGGGAACCAAACGGAACAGCACTCATGGATCGGAGGCCCCTAGGTGCATGCCCTCTGGGCTTGGTGGCACCCTGGCACTGCTGGGTCAAACCGGGTGCTGTCAGCCCCACGCCTTCCCCAATGAGGCCCTTGAACAACACAGATGGGCGTTAGATAGCGTGGTGCTTCTCGGCGCTCCAAAGCCACTAGTGTAGATGCATTGACGGGAAACTAGATAGTCACTTAACAGGAAAAAGGAACAGAAGGCTTCATTGATGAAGTTAGGTGCAGGGTATTGAGAGGAGGCTTTAGTAGAGCGTAAACACCATCTTGGACTTATTAAGCCAAATGGCGTATTTCAAGCTGTCAATACTTTCACTATGCTCTGGCTTAGTATGTTTTAGAATGTAAAACAAAAAACAAGGCAACACAAATGCCAGTTCATTTCCAACAAGAGAGAATTTAACCATCTTCCTGTGATGTTCAATGGTTGTATCATCGCTGAATTCCCCAGTTTTGACATTCTGGAAGTTATCATTTATCAGAAACTGAACTGGACCACCATATAAATATTGTGGCGACAAAAGCAGGTCAGAAGGCTGGGCATTCTGTGGCGAACAATCACCTCCTGACTCCCCAAAGCCTGTCCACCATCTACAAAGCACAGGTCAGGAGTGTCATGGAATACTCTCCACTTGCCTGGATGAGTGCAGCTCCGACAACACTCAAGAAGCTCGATGTCATCGAGGACAAAGCAGCCCGCTTGCTTTGCACCTCATGCACCAATATTAATCCCTTCCATCAGCAATGCATCCAGTGAAAGTGAATAACGTAATCAAGGTCTTCAAGATAATAGATCATGATGAATAATTAGGTTGCTTGATTCCGGTGCTTTATAAAATGTTTTTAAAAATATTTTTAATCAAGGCATTTTACAGATATACATGAAAAATATCAGAAGACCAAACATCCACATGAACAGAAACCACCAGCCCCCAACCACACCCAATACCAGCACCCTACTACATCCCGCCTTGCCAACTTCTTTCCCTTTATTCGCCCGCCTCCCACACTCCAACCCCCACCCCCCCCCCCCCCCCCCCCCCCCCCTCCCGCCACCCAGCTGACCCCTCAATCCACCTTGAAGAAATCAATGAACAGTTTCCACCTCTGGGTGAATCCCCCCTCCAAACCCCGCAAAGTGAACTTGAGCTTCTCCAAACGCAGGGATTCTGCCAGGTCACTCAACCATACCTCCGCCTTTGGCGGCTCCGGGTCGCACCAGCACAGCAAGATCCATCTCCAGGCTATCAAGGAGGCAAAGGCCAATACTGTAGCCTCTCTACTCACCTGGACTCACGGAGCTTCCGGCGCATTGAATATCGCCACCTCCCGACACAGGATCACCCCGATATTCATAAAATGGTTTGATCAGAAATTAAATTAAGATAAGAACGAGACTCTTTGGATAACATAATTACTTTGGGCTGAATCTTTGCACTCAGTCGAGTCAGAAAAATTCCTGACTTGGTAAACACACCTCAATTTAAAGGGCCTCATTAGGCACAATCTTTTCTCTGGGGAGACAAGGATGGGCAGTGTCAGCCCCGGAAGCAAATTCTAGGCGGCCATGCGGGTGGGTGATTACTGAGGCGGGCTGGTTAGATGGTCCTCCACAGTTTTCTGGGACTTTGTTAAGCCATCCTTCTGAAAACCTGTGTTCCCTTAAACCATGGCCTCTCAATACCAATTCAAGCCCCCCCAGCCACCCTCCCATGTCCCATATCCCCAGTGATTCACCTAGTATCCACCATGGGCAGACTTAGGAGCCATGCAAGGATGAAAACAATAAAGATCTAACAACCTGATAGAGTTTTCTCTTGTACACACCTGAGAATGAATAAAATTATATTTGTGTACCTTCTTCAAAGTTTTGAAATCTCCTCAAGTGGTTATTTTTTTAAATAAAAGCAAACAAACTTCGATTCAGACTGCACTTCAAAGACAGATAATCCTTTCATAGCTTCTTCAAATTGCCAACTCAGAATATTTTGCTGAGATAATTGTAGATTTTGAAACTCAAACATTCATAATGACACAATAATAGCCTTTGGGAAAGTTCAACAAAACCTCTATTGGAACTGCACAAACAGATGGTAATGGTGCTTTTCTAAACTGCACCAGATGACCTGTGAATCAAAGCAGTAGAGTAGAGGCTTTATTTTTCGACTCACTGACAAATTCAATCTTTTCTTTCCAAGCTTAAAGGTCAAAAGGTTTAAAAACCTAAGACCATGACAAACTCTAAGTGTGTTTATATCTACTCTATCAATGTGTTTATGGGTTTATGGCCCTTAGAGCCAAAATAGGATCTGTCTGAACTCTGCACTTAGATCAACTGGCCCTGCTGAGTTTGAGGTTGCCTCTTGTGTAAATCACATCCCGCCCCCTTCCCTGTAATAGCAAAAATTGAATCTGTCAGAAATGGCAGATGGGATTTTTGCATCCGGATACTGTTCGCCATTTTTAAGTCTGCAGTCTTCCTGATATCAGTACATAAATATTTTCCAAAAGAATCAGATAATTTGACAAAGGGAAAGGGGAAAATAAATAAACAATTGCAGGAGTGGAATGAGATTAAATGGTTTATGTGGAGTAAAACATTGGCTCAAATTTGAAGGGCTATTTCTGTGCTTTAACATTTCGGTGGTTCTGTAATAACTATCTCAGCCCCTAACACTGGTGAAAGTGACTATGGCATTCATCAAACTGCAACTCAACAAACCTGGCACATGTTTTTGTCACCAATGGACTCAACAATTCTTCAATTCAATAGTAAGAGCAAAGAAAAGATATACTGGTGTTGGAGGCAGTCCAGCGAAGGTTCACTTGGGTTGATCCCGAATATGGAGGTTGAGTATGTTGAGCCTGTACTCATTGGAGTTTCAAAGAATGAGAGGCCACCTTATTGAGACATATAGGATTCTTGGGGGCTTGACAGGGTAGATGCTGAGAAAGTGTTTCCCCTTGTGGGCGAGTCGAGGATTATAGGACATAATCTCAGAGTAAGGGGGTCACCCATTTAAGACAGAGATGAGGAGGTCATGACATACCTATTGAAAGCTTTACGGTTTTCCTTGATCCTACCTGCCAAGGACTTCTCATGTCCCCTCTTGGCTCTCAGCTCTCTCTTTAGGTCCTTCCTGGTTAACTTGTAACTCCCAAGCGCCCCAACTGAACCTTCACGTCTCATCTTTACGTAAGCCTTCTTCTTCCTCTTGACAAGTGATTCAGCTACTTTTGTAAACCACGGTTCCCTCGCTCGACCACTGTCTGACAGGTACATACTTATCAAGTACACGCAGTAGCTGTTCCTTGAACAAGCTCCACATTTCAATTGTGCCCATCCCCTGCAATTTCTTTCCCCATCCTATGCATCCTCAGTCGTGCCTAATCGCATCATAAATGCCTTTCCCCCAGCTATATCTCATGCCCTGCAATATATACCTACCCCTTTCCATCACTAAAGTAAACTTAACCAAATTGTGGACCCTATCACAAAGTGCTCACCAACCTCCAAATCTAACATCTGGCCTGGTTCATTACCCAGTACCAGATCCAATGTGGCCTTGTCTCTTGTTGGCCCATCTACATACTGTATCAGGAAACCCTCCTGCACACATTGGACAAAACTCCTCTTCTCTCAGAGGTTAGTGAATCTATGTAATTCTTTTCCGCAGAGGTTAATAGTGGTTGAGACATTACAGGGGCTGGTTTAGCTCACTCGGCTAAATCGCTGGCTTTTACAGCAGACCAAGCAGGCCAGCAGCACGGTTCGATTCCCATACCAGCCTCCCCGGACAGGCGCCAGAATGTGGCGACTAGGGGCTTTTCACAGTAACTTCATTGAAGCCTACTCATGACAATAAGCGATTTTCATTTTCATGTTGAAAGCTGAGATGGGCAGAGTTTTCATCATTAAGAGATTCAAGGTTTATGGGGAGGGTTATGGGGATACGGCAGGAAAGTGGAGTCAAGGATTATCATATCAGGTTAGTCATGATCTCATTGAATGGTGCAGCAGACTCGATGGACGAATGGACTACTTCTGCTCCTATGTCTTATGGTATTTTAGCTTGGATCACATTACACTGGCTCATATTTTCTCTTCCTTACATATTTTAATTCTGGCCAATTTAAGAGTTATTTTTTCTATTGACTCTTGTCAGTAAATTTTGAAAAGCTATTTGAATAAGGAGCCCACCCTAGCTGAGTCCATCCAGTCTTCACATGCATTTCCTGCGGGTGAAGCTATATTGTGATTAGGATAAGGGTCCCGGGTAATGTTTCCATCCCTGACATTAAGGCCCAGAGTTTTACTGTCAAAGTGGCTAGCCTTCGGAAATTTCCCATCTCGCACCTGCCTCC
This sequence comes from Scyliorhinus canicula, assembly GCF_902713615.1. Lineage (NCBI taxonomy): Eukaryota > Metazoa > Chordata > Chondrichthyes > Carcharhiniformes > Scyliorhinidae > Scyliorhinus > Scyliorhinus canicula. The sequence goes on from NC_052149.1 coordinate 26,733,045, forward strand.
GGAGAAATTCCCTCAAATGGTGGGATCTTTGTTCTCGGGACATGGATGCAGTCAGGCCAGCCATCCAGACAAGTTTCTTTTTAAAATAAATCTTCCAATTAAGGGGCAATTTAGCATGGCCGATCCATCTATCCTGCACATCTTTGGATTGTGGGGGTGAGACCCACGCAGACACGGGAGAATGTGCAAACTCCAGACGGAGAGTGACCCAGGACCAGGATCGAACCGGGATCGAACATAGGGAAGCAGTGCTCACCACTGTGTCACCGTGCCACCCATAGATGGATGTCAGAGGCAACCACAGGATCTACCAAGACGGACTGTTTAAAATGGTCACCTCAGTTCTCTGAGGCCTTGTCCCAGGTGTTTACTCTTATTTTAAGCCTTCTGACCTTCACCACTCATACCACTTTATCCCCATGCTCTTCCCCCCATCCCACCTCATGCCTCCCACCTACCTCCAATAGCCCCTCAACCATTCCATGCCTATCTGTCTCCCCGACACATACCCCTCCATGGGCCCTCATACCATCAAGGCCAGCCCATGCCCCCCCTAACCTTGTAGCCTCTTAGAGCCACCAATGCAAACTTAATGACAACTCATGCTGACCCATCCTTTGCTTTGGCATGGTCTACACCAACTCATGGCAGACCTCTGGAGTCATGCTAAGATGAAAGAAAATACTGTTCCAAATATCTCTTACAGATATCATATATTAAAATAAATCTCCCAGTCATGAAATCCCATTCAAAAATGTTAAATCCCCTTCAATAATTAGGGCGGAATTCTCCGCTCCCGGGAAAAATCGAGAGGGCCGTCGTGAACTCAGCTGAGTTTCACGACAGCCTCGGACGCTGTTCCTCGTCCACTATTCTCCCCTCCCGGCGGGGCTAGGAGCAGCGCTCCGTAGATCTCGGCCGCGGGGGCGTCGCGCCGAGAATGACGCGGCCGGCGCGCCTAATGATGTCAGCCACGCATGCGCAGGTTGGCCGGCTCCAACCCGCACATGCGCGGCTGACGTCATGACGCTGATGGCACGAACCTGCGCATGCGCGGTGGCTGTCTTTCCCCTCAGCCACCCCGCAAGACGTGGCGGCTTGATCTTGCGGGGCGGCGGAGGGGAAATAGTGCTTCTGATTTGGACACCGGACCGACGATCGGTGCGCACCGACCGCGGTCCTGTCCCCTCCCGAGCACAGTCATTGTGCTCTTTCCTTTCTAGGCCACCCACAAGCCTCAAACGGACTTCTCACTCCCATTTCACGAAGGCAGCGACCAGGTGTGTTTGCCGCCGTCGTGAAACGGCCGCAAACGGCAGGCCGCTCGGCCCATACGGGTCGGAGAATCACCGTTCGCCGTGAAAAACGGCGATTCTTCCAAGCGGGGGTGGGGGGAGGGGGAAATCGCGGGGGGCGCGAGGGGAGGCGTGAATTTTGTCAGGGGGCCCTCCCGCGATTCTCCCACGCCGTGTGGGGAGCAGAGAATCGCGCCCTTAATCTTCTATAAAACCAAACAGGCTTGTATTCATCGCCTCACAGCCAATCCGTTAATCAGTTCTTCCAGCTGTCAATCAAATTGTGAACTTATGACATCTGTTGAGATAGTTATAGGTTGTCCAAAGCAACCAAGCATTAATAATGACAGATGTTGTGTCTTAGAATGCCAACAAACAGCCCTTGTAACTGATAGACAGTTTCTCTTTTACTTCTTACTGACACAAACAGCCTATATTTTACATTTTTTAAAGGGTTGAAGACTAAAATAACTTCACATCTTGACAATTCTACAGAGCTTCTCCACCCGTCAAGGGTCACGGCCTACTCCCTTTCCCCTACAGGTAAACATTTGATCTGTTAGAAATGGAGGCTAGACTTTCAGATCCGGGTCCCACCCACCACTTTGGAGGTTCATGGAAAAGATCAGGGTAGAAGAATAACTGGAGATACGAAATAAAACCAGAAAATGCTGGGAAAACTCAGCAGGTCTGTGGAGAGAGAAATAGAACCCAATCTGTCTCTACCTCAGAACGTCATAAAGGTAGGAGTGCACTGGGTTTTGTGCTGTTGAATAAAAGGGGAGGGGCAGGTGGAGCGGAACAGAAGATCAGGAATAGTTTGGAGGGAGGATGAGATTAAATGACCAAGATGTCATGGAACACATTATCATTTTCTTTTGTCTGTATAAACAGAGTTATTAGAATCTTGACACCAGCAAAGTCGCAAAAGCAACAGAAAAGCAAATAATAATTCTTTGCCACTTCTAACTTCTGCAATATGCTGAGGACAATTGACTTTAGCCATATTCTGCTGCGTGCACCTGTTAAGAACATATTAGCGTTGCAAAAAAGGCTTAAGCTGTTAATGTGCAGATGCTATGCATCACAACAGTCATGTGTGCCTATTACTCAAAGAGCGACTCATTTATCATTGGCAGTTCTAGACGATGCAGAAATTGTAAAAGGAGAGGAACTGAATGGTAGATGGCTGTGTGGTAGGATACTAATCTAAGTGCTTCAGTTGCCTACTGCATGTGTGATCTTTTTAATGAATGGCATCTCATCTTGTGCCGATGGCAGGAGCTGTCAAGAACAATTGCGCCTATGGAGAGCTTTTAACATGGAAATTGTCTCACGGCATTTCACAGATGCAGAGGAAATATCAGATGAAAAGCAAAAGTAGAGGTTTGGACAAGTGTCCAAAAGCTTACTTAAAAAGGTCTCTTTTAAGGAGATAGATTTTCCCACAGGCATTCCGACCATGAATTGCGGACTAGATTGGGTGGCCATACACACCCTTTCCAGGAGCCAAATTGGACAGCTCTTTTCCTCAATTCACTTTTGTCATTTACATGGAAACAATAAGGTAGTTAAAATTAAGTTCTAAAAGTGTAGAAATTAAGAAATATCAGCCAGGATTCTCCGTCCAGCGATGCCAGAATCTTAAAATGCGATCGAGCGGAGGATTGCGTGTCAGTCGAAAATTGAGTCTGGCGCTCGGCATCCGACAGAATGTCATGCTCCGGTCATTGACAGCAGTTTGAACGCGTTACACGCCACATGCCAGAGTGAGCATGCAAACTGTACAGCAAAGGCCGCTGGCATATCATTAACGGGGCTGACCCAACATTCTCCGGGCCTCCCGCGATGCTCCGCCTCTGCCAGGTGAAGTTACCGAGGGTGAGATTCACTTATGGTATTAAAAACCGAGTTGGCGGGTGTCAGAGGCAACCACAGGGTCTGCCAAGATGGACTGTTGAAAATGGTCTTCTTAAGGGCAGCATGGTGGCCTAGTGGTTAGCACAACCGCCTCACAGCGCTGAGGTCCCAGGTTCGATCCCGGCTCTGGGTCACTGTCCGTGTGGAGTTTGCACATTCTCCCCGTGTCTACGTGGGTTTCTCCCCCACAACCCAAAAATGTGCAGAGTAGGTGGATTGGCCACACTAAATTGCCCCTTAATTGGAAAAAATAATTGGGTAATCTAAATTTATAAAAAAAAAGAAAATCGTCTTCTCAGTTCTCTGGGACCTTGTCCCAGTTGTTTACTCATATTTTAGGCCTTCTGACCTTCACCGTTCATACCACGTTATCCCCATCCTCTCCCCCCCACCATCCAGAGATGAAGGATTATATCGCTATATTGTTCTGACAGTTGCGCCACTGGCTGGGGGTGGGGGGGGAGGGCGAGTGCCAGGGTCGAGGGGAGTAGTGAGGGCAGCCAGGAAGCAGGCCGAGGGGTCAGGGTGGCCTCCCTGCCAGCCATGCGGCTGTGTATGCCGCTGACTGCCTATTTGGAACTCCTCCCCAGGCCACCCCCACCCCACCCAGGTTCCCTCTGGCCCCAGCCGACCCATCAACGGGATGGGCGTGCTCACATGCAACCAGTGCATCTTATGAGCTGGGGTGAGGGTGTGTAGGGAGTGGAGTGCTTATATGCAGCCCCTGATTGGCAGGCTCTCCAGTCCGATCCCGACCCCATCGAATTACACGAGTTCCACGTGGCGCCGGTGCTAGCCCATTTAGGTGTCCTGAATTGCTGCTATTGGGGCCGTAGAACTCTCACGATTCAATCCCAGCGTCAGCACTTAATCTCTCAAACGGTGAATTCCGCCCATCTTATTTAAATATCTTACCTAATGCATCCGAACATGAAATCTTATCCAGGCCTTAATTGTTTCTATTTTTGGCAAGGTGCTATTAATGTTGCAATAGGTCGAGTCTCATGAGGATAACAAACAGACCATATGGCCCAAATATTCTGGTCTCTGGGACGTTGGAGACCAGGGCCAGAATTCTCCAGCCATTGTGATTCACTTTTCCCGCCGTTTCACAGCGGCGTGGGGTGGCTTCAATGTGAATTCCTGACAAGTGACAAGCGACGGGAAGACAGAATCTCGCTGACAGCGAACATGCACCACCGAGCAACATGTGGCTGGGGAACAAGAGAATCCAGCCCCAGATGTACAATTCAGATACACATTGGGACCCTGTGACGTACTGAACTACATGGGAATTGCCCAGGAAGTTTCAATCTCTGATGGGCAATTACCCTGCTCTTTGCGACCCTCCATGGGGCTCCCAGCGAAGGCAAAAGTTGGAGACTTGAGACAGTTTGCCGTAGAGTCATAGCGTGAGATTACCCAGCTGTTCACGCCTTCTGGTCCCACTGACAACGCACCCCTGCCACGGGTTTACCTGTGGGGTGGGGTGTATTCAAGGGGAAATCCAGCCAATGGCAGGCTGCCTCCTGTCTCTAAAAAACACACTGTGAGGAGGGCAGAAAATTTTGCCCATAGAGTTTTAGAGCACAGAAAGAGGCCCTTCAGCCTAGCGTATCTGTGCCTGCCATCAAACACCCATCTATTCCAATCCCATTTTCCAGCATTGGATCCATTGCCTTGTATTCAATGGCATTTCAAGGGCTCTTCTAAATGCTCCTTAATGTTGTGAGGATTCCCGCCTCTATCACCCTTTTCAGGCAACCAGTTCCAGATTTCCACCACCCTCTTGGTGAAAATGCTTTTCCTCAAATCCCTCTAAATCTCCTGTTCCTTATCCCAAATATGTGCTCCCTGGTTATTGTCGCCTCTACTAAGGGGAACATTTATCCCCATCTATCTTATTTATATCCCTCAGAATTTTGTACACGTCGATGAGATCCCCCTCAGCCTTCTCTACTCTTGAAGAAAACCGCCTCAGCCTAGCCAGCCTCTCTTCATAGCTGAAACACTCCAGCCCAGGCAACATCCTGGTGAATCTCCTCTGCACCCTCTCCAGTGCAATCATACCCTTCCTATAGTGTGGCAACCAGAAGTGCACACGGTACTCTAGCTGTGGTCTAACGAGTATTTCATACAACTCCATCATACCCTCCCTGCTCCTATATTCTATTCCTCAGCTAATAAAGGCAAGTATCCCATATGCCTTCTTAACCATCTTATCTAACTATCCTGCTGCCTTCAGGGATCCTTGGACATGCACCCCAAGGTCCCTCTGGTCCTCTGCGAGTCCTACCTTTCATTGTGTATTCCCCTGTCTCGTCAGTCCTCCCTAAACACATCACCTCACTCTATACAGGGTTAAGTTCCATTTGCAATTGTTTTGCCCATCTGTGCAGCCCATCTCTATAATCCTGTAATCTAAGGCTTTCCTCCCTGCTATTTACCACACTATCAATGTTTGTGTCATCTGCAAACCTACTGATCATACCTCCTACGTCATGCCCAGATCATTAATGTACACTATAGTAAGGAAGTAAAGTTGCCATAATCCTAGATGACCATAGATTGCTTTCCCCTTTGAGGGGGAGAGCTGACTGTGATGATTTAACCTCAAGATTGAGAAGACGGATCTTCATGAATAATCTCAGCTGGTACGGGAACTGAAACCGTGCTGTTGGCCTTGCTCTGCATCATGAACCAGCTGTCTAGCCCACTGAGCTAAATTTGGATTGGATTGGATTTGTTTAACGTCTTGTGTCCCGAGGTACAGTGAGAAGTATTGTTCTGCATAAAGTTCAGACAGATCACTCAATACATGAGAAAAATACATAAGGCAAATATAAATACATAGATGCAGGCATCGAGTGTAGTACTACTCAGCACAGAAGATGTGCGAAGAGATCAAATCAGTCCATAAGAGGGTAGTTTCAGAGTCTGGTAACAGCAGGGAAGAAGCTGTTTTTGAATCTGTTTTAATGTGTGTTCTCAGACTTTTGGATCTCCTGCCTGATGGAAGAAGTTTGAAGAGTGAATAAGCCGGGTGGGAGGGGTCCTAGATTATGCTGCTCATTTCCCAAGGCGTGCTTTCTCAAGACAGAGTCAATGGATGCAGGGCCGGTTTTAAGCCTATTTGACCAATTTCATCAAATTGGGCCCCGCACCTTAAGGGGGCCCCGCGCCAGCGGCGACAGAGTTACCGTTTGAAGCCTTTTCTGTATTCTAAGAGGAACTATAGGGTAGTTTTTACTTTTGGGGAACGCACCGCATTACCGTCGACAAATCCTTCAGCCCTGCGCCGCCAAATCCTTCCGCCCGGGTAAGTAAGTTTCAAAATTTTAGTATATCAAGCATTTAATGTTTTTTTTTGGTTAAAGACGAGCATACTACACGAAATATAAACATACATAAATTTTTACTTTTGTAGAGTAGGGGCCCCGCCATCACTTTTCTAATTGGGCCTGCAATTCCTAGCACCGGCCCTGAATGGATGGGAGTCGGTTTCGCGTGATGGATTGGGCTGCGTTCACAACTCTGTAGTATCTTACGGTCTTGGGACGAACAGTTGCCATACCAGGATGTGATGCAACCAGATAGGATGCTGTTTATGGTGCATCTGTAAACGTTGGTAAGAGTCCATGTGGACATGCCAAATTTTCTTAGTTTGCTGAGAAAGTATAGTTGCTGTTGTGCTTTCTTGGTCGTGGACCAGGACAGATTGTTGGTGACCGACCTCCACTGTAAACAACAAGTGGCCCAGCACTGATCCCTGCGGTACACCACTGGGCACAGGCCTCCAGTCACAAAAACTACAGTCGACCATCACCCTCTGCCTCCTGCTACTAAGCTAATTTTAGATCCAATTTGCCAAATTGCCCTGGAACCCATGGGCTCTTACCTTCTTGATGAGTATCCCATATGCGACCTTGTTACAAGACTTACTAAAGTCCATGTAGAGTACATCAACTGCACTGCCCTCACCTGCACAGCTGGTGACCTCTTTGAAAACTTCAATCAAATTTGTTCGACTTGATCTCCACTGACACTGCCTTGCTGACTATCCTTGATTAATCCTCGCCTCTCGAATTGGAGATTAATTCTGTCCCTCAGAATTTTTCCAATAATTTCCCTGTCACTAATGTTAGACTCACTTGCCTGTAATTATCTGTTTTTCCCTGACTTCCCTTCCTGAATAATGGCACCACATTAGCTGTCCTCCAGTCCTTTGACACCTCTCCTGTGGCCTGAGAGGATTTACCTGCCTAAGATTAGGACAGATTAAATCTTCATCGAAATCCTGGGGAACTACAGAACTGACCCTCAATCACTCACACTGATCTCACGATTATCACCCAGACTGGAACATTATCTCACCCACGTGGTACCCTACTCACCGACCATCTCACACAACTGCCATCCTATCCACCTGTCACCTCACTCACCTGCCATCCTACCCACCTACCACTTCATCCACTAATGCTTCTCTCACCTGCCACCTTACCCATTTTACACCCTTTCCCCCTACCATTTCAGCCCTATCTGTACCCACTTACCAACCTCACCTACCCTATCAAACTACCCACTTGGCTCACCCACCTTCCCACTTAACTACCCACCTCGCACAGTCATCCACTCATCCGTTCACCAACTTTCAAACTGGCCTTTTATATTTACCATATGTCAGCTGATGTCATAGAAAATGAGCATGTTCTGTCTTCTCCCAACTTTACTGCGCTGCTGTGGAGCTCTCCAAGGGAACCTGTACTTTGCATTTCTGGCAATGCTGGGCTCGGAAGGTCCTGGAAGAAAGGCGGAGCCAACAGCAAGCTGGGGAATGTTTGAGCGAAGCGACAACCTGACGATGATTGCTGCTCCTCAGAAGACCACAGAATCATAAATTCCCTAAAGTGCAGAATGAGGCGATTTGGCCCATCGAGTCTTCACTGACGCTTTGAAAGAGCACCCTACGCAGGCCCTATCCCCATCACCTGAACTAACCTTTGAACACTAAGGGGAAATTTAGCACGGCCAATCTACCTAAACCTTTACATCTTTGGACTGTGGCAGGAAACCGGTGTACCCGGAGGAAACCCAGGCAGACATGGGGAGAATGTGCAAACTCCACACAGACAGACACACCCGAGTTGGAATCAAACCCAGGTCCCTGATCTGGGCCAATTACAATTGAAAACCTCATGTACTATCCATTTATCCAATCAATGGGCAGTATTTTTTTTTATACTTTAAAAGACATGGGAATATTTTTCTGAAAAACCAATAAAGCTTGAGATTGCTTCAATTTTTGTATAAAACTCTGGAGCACCTATTTTCTGAGTTTGAATACCATTAGGTTCCGTTGCTTAACCAAAGCAGATGAGGTTATATTATAGCATAATCTTCTACTAATTCACTGCTAAAAGAATCTATTTGTTCATTCTCAGACATCACAACAATTTAGAAATTGAAGAACTGATATAACTGATAACATCAGCAATTTGAATTCCACAAAGCTGTTAGATTATTCATTTCCAACAGTAAATCGCTATAGCATATAATTACAGTGACTGAAAAAGGAGCAGGCATTAATCATTATAAATAGATGCAACAGAAAAATCAGAGCATCTCTGTTAATATACAGCGACATGCTTTTAGTACTTTATGCAATGCAGGTCGAGTTGCAACCTAAGTGGAATGCTAGGTACAAACTTGAGTTGCATTTTATGAAAAGGAATATTGTGTCAAACTTTAAATCCAGTTGTTTGCGATCCAGTTTTGTATCTTAAAAATGAAACGTATTTGACAAAAATATTACACTCCACGCCTCATTAGCTGTACTCCACCAGCAGATGCTGTTTATCAATTATTTAAGATAATCTAATAGCCATCCATAACTCAAACACTGCACCACGAGTGGCTTACGTTTCGTGGTGATGTCTAGTCCTTGCACATTCTAAACATTAAAAGGCCAGTTGACTCATGCAAAAATTTAGCAGTTGTACTATAGAATGCTTAGAGTTATAAGTCTGATCTAAATCTAAATCAACATACGATTAAAAATGATCTGAACCGTATTGATAAAAGCCAGATCGTTCACCTTTAAGTTCTTCATTCATCAAAGGAAGTTATCCTTTACACTGGAAACAGATGAAGTTAGCATGCCATTATGGGAAAAACAAGAATTAGAGACAACTGCGTTCTTAAGGTCCATTAACCTTGAACCTTGTGACCTCTATCCTTCCCATACCTTTATAAAATGTATATACATACAGCACCCTCATGTGGCCACACTACATATTTTTAACTGGGAAGATGATGCAGAGATCTTCAAGAAAACAAGTAATATATGCCTTTCATGATCCTGTATGTCCAATCTTAAACCAGGCATAAATCAATGTGATAAGTACAATATTTTTTAAACGTGCTGAATGGCTGTGTGTCCTCACTTGAAGTAACAATAATTTTCTTTGTGGTCGTCATGTCCCGAAATAATAATACAGCAGCACACATGTGAAGCCTTTGGAATAAGAGGAAGAGTAACAGTATGTTGGCTGAGTGATAGGAAACAAGAGTAGTGCTGAATGGTGTTTTTTTGGGGGATGGGGCAAATGTGCAGTGTGGGGTTCCCCAGCGGTCCATTCCCAGCGGGCCACTATTTTACTTGACCCAGACTTTTACAGAGCACAGTTCCAACATTTTCTGAGGACACAAAATTGACAGTATTGTGAGCTGTGAGGAGGATAGAGAGAAACTTCAATAGGACCTAGACCACCTGGTAGAATGGGTGGACAAGCGGCAGATGAAATTTTACGCAGAAAAGTGTGAAATCATACATTTTGGCAGGAAGAATGAAGAGAGACAATATGAACTAAAGGTAAAAAGACAGGAGGCTGCCAGAACAAAGGAACCCGGGGTTATATATGCACAAATCATTGACAGTTGCAAGGCAAGTTGCGAGGTTGTTGACAATACAGTTGGGATTCCAGGTTTTATAAATAGAGGCATAGGGTACAGAAATAAGGAAGTTATGAAGCAATTTTATAAAACACTGGTTTAGCCTCAACTGCAATACTGGGCGCGATTTATTCAAATGGAAATAAAGCCCCATAGCGGGCGGGTTTAGCCGCGTGTTTCTTGGCGCTCTCAACGGCGAGAAGCACCCCGCTATTTAACGGTTAGACAGGGGGTCTCAGTGGGCAACGCGCGTCCGAGGCCGCACATAGCTTCCTGTTCTAGCAGAACTCCTCAGTGTATGGTGTACTGATCTCTGGAGCCCCTGACGCAACCCCAACCCCCCTTAAGCCCCAACCCACTATGAGAGGGTCCCCAGGCCCTTCCCGTGCACCCGACCCAACACCCGCACAGGGCATCCCCGTCCTGAGAGCCACTGCAAGTAAAATGCCAGCTTGGCAGTGCCAACCTGGCACCCTGGCAGTGCCCCTGCCGGCTAGTAGTCACATCTGGTCATCCTGGCAGTGCCACCTTGCCCAGAGGGCAAGCACCTGGGGGTCTCCGATGCCCTGGGAGATCTCCACAAGTGCTGTTCCGTCTGGTCCCCGTTTGTGGAGACCAGTACTGAACACCACTCGCCCCAGGTCTCTGTGGCGAAGGAGGTAGATCCCTACGCATCGGGTGCCTCAGGAAATTGCATATTAGAGTGAGACTAGATGCTGGCTGTAATATGCAGATTTACCAAAAAGTGATCCTGTCTACAATGGGTGGGATTCACATCATAAGGTCTTGCGAGATCGCTTTAGATCTTGCAAGGTGTTGCAAGCCGGGTAGATTAAAGTGCAATGCGGCTGTTTGATCGCGCCCAATTCTGGACAACACCCTTTTGGAAGGAGGACAAGCATTTGAGAGGGTGCAGAAAGGATTTATTAGAATAGTTCCAGGGATGAGGAACTTCAATTACATGGACAAATTGAAGCAGCGGAACTGTTCTCCATGGAGGGGTGCAGATTGGAAGGAGATTTGATGAAGGGGTTTAAAATAATGAGGAATATCGACATAGCAGACGGGGGAAAACTGTTTCCATTAGTTACTAATTTTAGATGATTGGCAAAAGAAGCAATGAAGACATGAGGGAAAACTCTTTATGCAGACAATGGTTAGGATCTGGAATGCACTGCCTGAGAGCGAGAGACTCAATTGTGGTTTTCAAAGTGGAATTGGATAAGCATTCAAAGAGGAAAAATAAAAATGCAGGGCGATGGGAAAAGGGCAAGGGAGTGCCAGAGAGCAATGCAGTTTTACAGTATTGCCCATCATGTCTACACCAGACATCAAACACCTATCTATTATAATCCCAATTTCCAGCACTTGGTCCAGAGTCTTGTATTTACTTATTTATCATTATTGCCATACAGTGTGAAGCACAATGGCACAGTATTAAAAACATGCTCAACAACATCAGACAACACATACATAGAAATCACACTATGTTTCTAACAAATCTTCTAAAACTCACTACGTTTTCAGCATTCACAACAAAAGCAGGCAAAGCCTTTCAAGTATCAACAATTATGTATAGAACATAGAACACTACAGCGCAGTACGGGCCCTTCGGCCCTCGATGTTGCGCCGACTTGTGAAACCACCTGAAGCCTATCTGACCTACACTATTCCATTTTCATCCATATGTCTACCAAGTGACCACTTAAATGCCCTTAAATTTGGCGAGTCTACTACTGTTGCAGGCAGGGCTTTCCACACCCCTACTACTCTCTGAGTAAAGAAACTGCCTCTGACATCTGTCCTATATCTATCACCCCTCAATTTAAAGCTATGTCCCCTCATGTTGGTCATCACCATCCGAGGAAAGAGACTCTCACTGTCCACCCTATCTAACCCTCTGACTATCTTATATGCCTCTATTAAGTCACCTCTCAGCCTTCTCCTCTCTAACAAAAACAACCTCAAGTCCCTGAGCCTTTCCTCGTAAGACCTTCCCTCCATACCAGGCAACATCCTAGTAAATCTCCCCTGAACCCTTTCCAAAGCTTCCACATCCTTCCTATGATGTGGTGACCAGAACTGCATGCAGTACTCCAGGAGTGGCCGCACCAGAGTTATGTACAGCTGCAGCATGACCTTGTGGCTCCGAAACTCAATCCCCCTACTGATAAAGGCTAGCACACCATATGCCTTCTTAACAGCCCTATTAACCTGGGTGGCAACTTTCAGGGATTTATGTACCTGGATGCTGAGATCTCTCTCTTCATCTACACTACCAAGAATCTTGCCATTAGCCCAGTACTCTGCATTCCTGTTACTCCTTCCAAAGTGAACCACCTCACACTTTTCCGCATTAAACTCCATCTGCCACCTCTCAGCCCAGCTCTGCAGCTTATCTATGTCCCTCTGTATCCTATAACATCCTTCAGCACTATCCACAACTCCACTGACCTTCGTGTCATCTGCAAATTTACTAACCCATCCTTCTACACCCTTTTCCAGGTCATTTATAAAAATGACAAACAGCAGTGGCCCCAAAACAGATCCTTGCGGTACACCACTAGTAACTGAACTCCAGGATGAACTTTGCCATCAACCATCACCCTCTGTCTTCTTTCAGCTAGCCAATTACTGATCCAAACCGCTAAATCACCTTCAATCCCATACTTACTTATTTTCTGCAATAGCCTACCGTGGGGAACCTTAATAAACGCCTTACTGAAATCCATATACACCACATCAACCGCTTTACCCTCATCCACCTGTTTGGTCACCTTCTCAAAAAACTCAATAAGGTTTGTGAGGCATGACCTACCCGTCACAAAACCGTGCTGACTATCGCTAATCAACTTGTTCTTTTCAACATGATTATAAACCCTATCTCTTATAACCTTTTCCAACATTTTACCCACAACCGAAGTAAGGCTCACAGTTCTATAATTACCAGGGTTGTCTCTACTCCCCTTCTTGAACAAAGGGACAACATTTGCTATCCTCCAGTCTTCTTTTTTGTTTACGAATATCAAGACATGAACCAGGTTGATACTGATGACCATCTCCCTATGCAAAATATTGTAATTTTGAGTAAAAATCTTTTCAGGCTTAGAGGTAGTAAGGCTATGTATCAATTTATAAACTTCAACTAAATCAAATAACAATCTTCTCTTCTCTAAAGATTGTAATCCAAGAATTCTTAAACCCCCCTCATAAGATATTTCCCTCATGCCTTCCATTTTCCTGGTATCTTTTCACCCCCTCTATAAGCTGTATATCTCCCAAACTGTGCATGCATACTCCAGATGTGGGCATACCAGCTGCTTATAGAGTTTAAGAAATACTTCAGTCATCCCAACTCCAAAATGATGCATTCTATGCTCCTAAAGCATTGGTCTGGAATATGCTGCGATGTTTCAACTGCTATCTGGAAACAATTGTGCTTGTTGAGAGCCAGCATGGATAGGATGGACCAATTCATGATTCCATGAAGTGCAGTACATGGAAATACCCAAAGTAAGTGTTATAAACAATCCTCACATAAAATGCAGAAGGTAAGAGCTTGGACAATTAGGTCTGTGGTGAAGAAAGAATGAAGAATATTGAAGAAATAATGTGCCATTTTCTTTATTTGATATCTCCATACACCAAAGCAACTATTCAAAGGCTGTTGCATCTTTAGTTGTATGCAGAGTCTACCATAGGATACCTGTGTTGAACTGTCTTTTCACATCTGTAGCCAGATCCAAAATAATAACGATCATTTTCAGTTGACTGGATTGATCTGAACGTGGATGGCAGGCAGCGGGCAGTTGCGATTGAAATGCAGTAAATGGTTCTCATTGGCTGCCATGTTCTTTGTTGAGTTTGGCAGAGGGGGGTACTGGCTTACAGGCAGCACACAGGCTTTCAGTTTTTAATTCTATCTTTGACCTTATGGATAGTCAAGTGTTTGCTGTTTTTTGCTCAGTTATCTACTAATGGGAAGTAGATGAGCCAGGAAGAGAGCTGAATCATTGGACTTGCTTTACGATCTAGGGAGTTTGGTCCACCATTCTTCTAAGATCCAGATGTGAATGGAGGTTGTGATGAATGCAGGATTTTTAAAAAATATAATCGATTGTATTATATATATATGTTGCAGTAATATTATTAAAAGCCTGGGTTATATCTGTTGCAATCAGGGGCAGCGCAGTGGGGTAGTACTGCTGCCTCATGACGCCGAGGTCCCAGGTTCGATCCCGGCTCTGGGTCACTGTCCGTGTGGAGTTTGCACATTCTCCCCGTGTCTGCGAGGGTTTCGCCCCACAACCCAAAAATGTGCAGAGTAGGTGGATTGGCCACACTAAATTGCCCCTTAATTGGAAAAAATAATTGGGTAATCTAAATTTAAAAAAATAAAATTTAAGTTGACTGTACTTTCTATGCAGGGCTATAATGGACCTGTTGTTGGAAACACTAAACTATGTTCCATCACGGGGCCTATAGAATTGTGCAGCTTTGATTTAATCTCTGCTTCATGCTTATTTCAGGCACTTGGCACTTAGATTACCTTCTTTGGGGGAGAGGGAAGGGGGGGCGAGGGGTGGGTGGGGGGGTGCTCTCTGCATCTAGACAAACAATCCCATATTTAGGACTGGAAAATTGTTCAATATATAAATACTCCGATTAGTTGTGATGCTCTGCAGGATTAAATATTATCTTCTTGGCCAGAGCCCAGCTGGAGTCTGGAGCTTTCCACTGGCGACACAGAATTCCAAAGCTTGGTTATATAGGCACAGGTTTGTAATTCCGACAATATAACAGCGGTGACACGTTCAATACACCCAACGGGCTGTGGGACATCCCAAGACAATGAAAGAAGCTGTTCAAATGTAAGCTATTTATTATTTTCTTTACCAACGGAAGATCACTTGGATGATAACTAAGCAGGCGTCAGACATGGGAATCTTTGCTGAGTGCCTTAAACTGACTAGGGCAGTGGGCCAATAGCAGAACTAAGTAGCATGACACCGGTTGGACAGCAGTAGAGTGACACCAAAGGGAAACTGCAAATGAGCAGCTGAACCATGCTGGGACCAGAGTTCTTGTGAATCACATTATGAGGGAAGTAGAGAAGATTTTAAACTAAATAATAGCACCAAGGGTTCAAATGTGGACACATGTGGTATATCAAAGAGATAAGAGAAGGGAGGAAGGTATTAATATCGGAAATGATAAACAGACCGTGACAGGAAGGGATAGATCGTATACAGCTAGAGGAAATCAACAGCTAAGGCTGGAAGTTTCAAAAATAATAAAAGGACAAAACTTAAGGATCTGTGTTTAAATGCATGGAGCATTCAAAACAAGAGTTGGAAGTGCAAATAGAGATTAATAAATACAATCTAATATAGAGATTAATAAGTACGATCTAATTGCCTTTACAGAGACATGGCTGCAGGATGGCAGAGATTGGGACCTGAATGTTCAATGGATATGTGATTTTTAAGAAGGATAGAAGAAAAGGTGGACAGGTGGTTCCGTCAATTAAAGATGGCATTAAGACAGTACAAAGGGATGACCCATGCTGGGGAAACTAGGATAGAAGTATGGGTAGAGATGAGGAATGATAAAGCCAAGAAGTCACTTGTGGGAGTGGTGAACTGGCCCCCTAATACTCATCACATTGTAGGACGGAGTATCAAAGAAGAAATAATAGGAACTTGTCAGAAGGTATGGGGATTATCATGGGAGATTTTAATTTACATATAGACTGAATAAATTAGAAGGACAAAGGCAGCCGAGATGACAAATGCATCGAATGTTTTGGGAGTAATTTATCAGAACAGCACTTTCTGGAGCCAACTAAGGAGCAGGCTATACTATACCTAATATTTTGCAATGAGATAGGATTAATTAATGACCTTATAGTGAAGGCAGGGATCATAATATGATTGCATTTTTCAGTTTGAGGGAGAGATGGATAAAAGCAAATTACTGCGGATGCTGGAATCTGAAACCAAAGAGAAAATGCTGGAAAATCTCAGCAGGTCTCGCAGCATCTGTAGGGAGAGTAAAGAGTTAACGTTACGAGTCCAGATGACCCTTTGTCAAAGCTGTGAGCAGAAATGTGAGCTGTTTTCTCTCTCTGCAGATGCTGCCAGACCTGCTGAGATTTTCCAGCATTTTCTCTTTGGTTTGAGGGAGAGAGGAGTGGGTCTAAGACCAGTATTTTAAAATAAGGGCAGCTATGAGGTCATGAAAGCAGAGATAGCTAAAGTGAACTGGCAATTTAGGTTAAGGGGTAGGTCAGTAGAGATGCAATAGCAAACAGTTAAAGGGATATTTCAGTATATGCAGAATAGATACATTCCAACGAGAAGGAAAAATTCTAAGGGGAGACCCTCCATCTGTGGGAAACTAAAATTATAGACAATGGGCGGGATTCCCTGGCCTCCCAGCCATGTGATTCTCGGTGGCAGGAGGCCGTGCGCCGGTTGCTGGTGACGGGATTCTCTGCTCCCGTTGCTATCAATGGGAATACCCATTGAGGTTACCCCACGCTGCAGGAAACCTGTGGGCAGGGCTGCACTGCCGGTGTGTCTAGAGAATCCCGTCACCAGTGAACGGACGGAGAATTCCGGTCAATATCAAACGTAAAGGAAAAGCATATAATTGCACAAAGTTGGGTGGCAGGACAGAAGATTGGACAGTATGTAAAAAAACAATCAGGAATGATTCAAATATTAATAAGGAATGAGATTCCGGAGAAAGCTAGCTAGAAATATAAAAACAGATCGTAAGAGTTCCTATAAGTAATTAAAAAAGAAAAAAAAGATTTGATAAAGTGAGCATTGGTCCAATAGAAAATGATCTCGGGAATTAATAATGGAAAATAAGGCAGATGAACTGTACAGGTATTTTGCATCTGACTTCATGAAAGAAGATACAAGTAATGTCCCAAAAATGGCTGCGAATCAGGAATTGGAAGGGGGGGGGGGGGAGAGAACTCAAGAAAATTACAATCACCAAGGAAATTCAACTTTGGGTTGACACATCCTCCGGTCCTGCTGGTTTTCATCTTAGGGTCTTGAAAAGAAAGTGGCTACTCAGATAATTGATGCACTGGTTTTAATTTTCCAAAATTAACTAGATTTGGGGAAGGTTCCGTCAGATTGGAAAATACCTAATACAACTCCTTTATTCAAAAAGGGAGAGAGACAGAAAGTAGGAAACTATAGGCAATTTAGCTTAACATCGGTCAGTGGGAAAAAGTTAGAATTTATCATTAGAGATGTTATAACAGGGTGCTTGGATAAATTTAAGATAATAAGGCAGAAGCAACATGGTTTTGTGAAAGGGAAATCTTGTTTGACCAACTTATTGGAGTTCTTTCTAGAAGTAACAAATGTTGTCCATAAAGGGGAACCAGCTCTCCAGAGGTATTAGTTAAGGTGCCATGTCAAAGATTATTCTGAAAAATAAAAGCTCAAGTTGTTGGGGGTAACATTTTGGCATGGATAGAAGACTGGCTATCTAACATGAAACAGAGTAGGCATGAATTAGCATTTTCTGGTTGGCAGGATGTGACGAATTATGTAGCACAGGGATCAGTGCTAGGGCCTCAACTCTTTACAACTTACATAAATGATTTGGGTGAAGGGATCAATGGAATGGTTGCTACATTTAATGAGGGCACAAAACTAGGTAGGGAAGTTGTGACGAGGACATAAGGAAGCTAAGAAAGGAAACAGATAGGTTAAGAGAGTGTGCAAAGATCTGTCAAATGGAGTACAATATCAGAAAGGTTGTCCATTTTGGCAGGATAGATAAAAATGAAGTACTTTGTCTAAATGTTGAGAGTTTGAAGAACTCTGATATGCAGAGGGATCTGGGTGTCCTAGTGCATGAATCGTAAAAGGTTAGTCTGCAGGTGCAGTAAGTAATTTGTAGTAAGTAAGAAGTGAATAGAATGTTATCATTTACTGCAAGAGGAATTAAATACAAAATAAGGTTGTTACGCTTCAGTTATACAGGGCATTGGTGAGACCACATCTGGAGTGCTGGGGACAGTATTGGTTGCCTTACTTATGGATAAATGTAAATGCATTGGAAGTATTTCAGAGAAGATTTGCCAGATTAACACCAGGCATTGGCTGGATAGGCTAGGTTTGTATCCACTGGACTTCAGAAGAGCAAGAAGTAGCACTGCTGCCTCACGGCGCTGAGGTCCCAGGTTCGATCCTAGCTCTGGTTCATTGTCCGTGTGGAGTTTGCACAGTCTCCCCGTGCTTGCGTGGGTTTCGCCCCCACAACCAAAAGATGTGTAGGGAAGGTGGATTGGCCACGCTAAATTGCCCCCTAATTGGAAAACTTGAATTGGGTACTCTAAATTTTTATTTTAAAAAAAGAAGAGCAAGAAGTGACTTGATTGAAACAGAGGGGACTTGACAGGGTGGATACGGAGAGGATATTTCTTCTTCTGGCACAATCTAGAACCAGGGGCCGTTATCTAAAAATAAGGGGTCACCCATTTAAGACAAGAGATGAAGATTTTTTTTGCCTCAGAGGACTGTGAGACTTTGGGATTCTCGCTCTCAAAAGGTGTTTGAGGCAGAGTCTTTAAATATCCTTAAGACAGAAGTAGATCGATTCTTGGATAAGCAAGGGGGTGAAAGATTATCGAGGAATGTGAAGTTGAGGTTAAAATTAGATCAGCCGTGATCTATTTGAATGGCAGAGCTGACATGTGGGACCTGCTCTTAATTCATTTGGTCTCACAGTGTGGTCGCAATGATCCGTTTACTTGTTAACAATTGAAAATACTAGTAAAAGCATGATGCACCCAGGTCATCAACTAATGTCAATTGTGGCTGACAAGCAAACAAAAAATGAAAAAAAACATAGATGGTGATTGATGAACTGTAAACAAAAGGGCTATATTTGAAATGTACTTCTGTCCAATGGAATTTGGAAAATGTGTCATCAATTGTTGCCTTAAAAAAATGTCAAGCCCTGCTTACCAGTTTCTGGCTGGAGATGGCTCAAACTTTATTTACTACTTGCTCCACTGAGAATGAATCAGTCAGTCAGCTCATCGCAATTGCCAAAATACCAATCAGAGGCAAACAATTAACTGAAAGCTCAAAAAATGCTTGCGGAGTTAAAACTTAGTGAGCTAGATTCGCAATGAAAGTACAATGACGTCTACCAATGATTTGTGACGCATTTGAAATTTAAGAGTAAAGTCAACAATCTCCTTAGGAGTTGCAATTGAGGATTGCAGAGGTCGGAGGATAGGAAAGTAACATGTGGCACCAATTCTCGATTCTGCAGTCCCTTTGAGCATTACTTTGTTTTTCACTCTTCCTTGGAAACATTGAAATGGTGTCAGAGTTTTATCTGGTAAAGTCAGATTTAAGAAACTAGTGCCACTTGCCTTTTTGATGCTCTGCCTCTGTGGGCTGAATTCTCCGCTCCCCACGTGGCGTAGGAGAATCGTGGGAGGGCCTCCCGACATTTTTTACACCCCCTTGGCGCCCCCAGCGATTCCCCCCCCCCCCCGGAAAAATTGCCGCTCGCCGTTTTTCACGGCGAACGGCGATTCTCCGAGCCCGATGGGCCGACCCTTCACGCCCGATTCACCACGGCAGCAACCACACCTGCTCGCTGCATTTGTGAAACGGGCGCCAGACGCCTGTTTGGGGCATCTAGGGGCCCAATTGGCACAGGAGCACCAGGACTGTGCTCTGGATGGGACAGGCCCGCGATCGGTGCCCACCGATCGTCGGGTCAGCGTCCAAAATGGACGCACTCTTTCTCCTCCGTCGCCCGGCGAGATCAAGCCACCTGGCAAGACGTGTGGCTGAGGAGAAAGATGGCCACCGCGCATGCACGGTTCGCGCCGTCTGCACGATGAAGTCATCCGCGCATGCACGGGTTGGAACCGGCAACCCGCGCATGTGCAGATGACCTCACAAATGCGCCGGTTTGCACATCATTTCCGGCGCGACGAGGTCACGGCCGGGAAAGACGGAGGCCCATTCCTAGCCCCTCGGCTGGGGGTGAATTAGGTGCGGGGAGGTCGTCGTGAACCTCGGCCGATTTCAGGACGGCCATCCCAATTTTTATCGGGAGCGGAGAATTCTGCCCTATGTGTTTCGTTCTTTCTGCAACCTGCTCACCAAGTACCAACTGAGCTTATTTGCAAATGTAAGTCTGTCAGCTAAAAGCGCTGTGGATGGGAGTTCACTAATCTTCCTTCCGCTAACTTTTTCACTATGGATAGCCCAAATATCGCAGTGCAGCACGTGCCTACATCATCTGCTCAAGGTAGAAGTGAGGAGTTTGCAAGTTTGGAAGGTCTGCTTGCTAATTTCTACTATTTGCAAGTCTTTTTTCAAACCTTTCTTTGCATTTTTGTACCCTTCACTGAAACCTGCATGGTTATTCTACTCTATGGCACTGTTATCGAAGAGCAAGGGCAACACCAGCTGGAAGGAAGAAAACCAGGCAACGTGCCAAAAAGAATGTAGCTTTCCATATATTATCCCACCCCCACCAGGGAAATTTATAGGCAACAGAAGTCCCTGAGGAGCCCTGAGTCAGAACGGTTTGCTTTTCAAAAGCTCCAATTGGACTGCATAACACGAGGTGTAGAATAAAGATTTCAATTGACATTCATCTTCCAACACTGCTCTCTTTATTGCAATGAAGGCCTGTGTCTACTGCTCTGAACTTTTATATCTCAAGATCACTTCAAGATCACTGGGGCAGCACGGTAGCATAGTGGTTAGCACAATTGCTTCACAGCTCCAGGGTCCCAGGTTCGATTCCCGGCTTGGGTGACGTGCAGACTCCGCACATCCTCCCCGTGTGTGCATGGGTTTCCTCCAAGTGCTCTGGTTTCCTCCCACAGTCCAAAGATGTGCAGGTTAGGTGGATTGGTCATGCTAAACTTCCCTTGGTGTCCCAAATTTCCCTTAGTGTTGAGTGGGGTTACTGGGTTATGGGGATGTTGGAACCAACAATTCTACGGACACGTGCTTGTAGGATTAGAATAGCGGTTTTAATATACTCACAACAGAGCCAGCTGTTTAGCCATTGAACTTTCGGTGAACTGGCCGGCTGATCATGTGGCACTGAGCTTTTATACAGCAGCTTCCGGGGGAGGAGTCCTGGGCAGAGCCAAGGGAGAAGCCCCCATACAACTTGAGCATTCCCAGAGCTACTCCCCCTGGAGGACAGGTAGTGCAGATTATAATCCGGTTTGAATCACATTCACCACAGGGGATAGGGGTGGAGGTATGGGCTTGGGTAGGGTGCTCTTTCCAAGAGCTGGTGCAGACTCGATGGGCCGAATGGCCTCCTTCTGCGCTGTAAATTCTATGAAAAGTCTCTGCCCCACAAGCCAGGGAGAAGTAAAGGCATACAAATGCCAGGTCACTGACGTCTGTACAGGAATAGAAAACAGGATTGATATGAAAATTATGCATTGTTTTAAATACTTATTATGAGAGAGTGTCCAGGATCTTAGAGTTGAGGACTAAGCATGAAATTGCAAGTGTGTTGTTACAGGTATGGGCCGACTCATAGCAAAGTTAGGGCTTGTGGAGTCAGGGGGCAAATAGTTCAATGGATAGCAGACTGATTTAATAAAAAGAAAGCAAAGAATATGCGTAAAGGGCTGCTAGATTGGAGGAATGTAGAAAACAGTATTTGACAGGGATCTCTGCTGTGCCAGCTGTTAATGACCGTTTACTTTCAGTGTTAGAACCTGCAAGTACCATACGAGGTGGGAACAATAACTTCCCCGTGAACCTTGCAGAATTCAGGCTCCCCCGTTAAGAGGTCGGGGGGTGGCCTCTGAACAATGTATAGTTTGAGGGTATATAAAGCTGGCCAGTTCGGCGCTGGCAAGGTAGACCCAGTTGGGATCTATCACGTGATGTATATAATGGTGATTGTAAATAAACTAAGTTTCTTTGAACTACTCAGTGTGGACTCCTTCGTAACCCTATGAAATTAAGGATTGTAACTTAGCAACCCAGGATCCAAATTTGCAGATGAGGGACAGAACAAACACTGAGGAAGAACGGAACACAACACAAGAACACAACTGAAGAAACGAACATAGGAATTAGGAGCAGGAGTAGGCCATTTGGCCCCATGAGCTGGAGGAAATAGCACTTTAGTAAATGCAACGGAGTTAGTCAAGTAAAAATAAAGTACTGGTTTATTCACAACAGAAATATATATACACACAAGACCCGGATAGGTTTAATCAGTCTTTTCTCTCTGGAGGCAAGGCCGACCTTATATACAACAGTCTCCACCCTGTAATAAACAAGGGAAATTCATCAAAATCCTCCACAACAAGATATCGGTGACAGTCCTCACTGACGAAAATAAGGCAGAAACCTTTGAGGTCAAGAATGGAATCAAGCAGGGATGTGTCATCACCCTCAACCTTTTCACCGTCTTCATTCCCACCATCCTTCACCTGGTCAAGGACAAGTTTCCAATGGAGTGGACATGGTCTGCAAGATGGGCAGGAAACCTTTCAACCTCAACCGGTTGAAATCCAAGAAGAAAACGAGACCGACATCACTTGTGGAAGTTCAGTATGTGGATGACATTGCCATCTCTACTCTCTCAGTAGAAAATCTCCAAACCATGCTTGCCACCTTCGCAGAAGAATCGGTCTCAACCTCAACTTCAAGAAGCCTCAAGACCTTTATTGATCCACCGCAGGGCAAAATCTGGTCCTGCTCTCCATTATAATAATAATCTTTATTAGTGTCACAGGTAGGCTCACATTAACACTGCAATGAAGTTACTGTGAAAAGCCTCTAGTCGCCGCACTCCGGCGCCTGTCTGGATACACGGAGGGAGAATTCAGAATGTCAAATTCACCTAACAAGCTCGTCTTTTGGGACCTGTGGGAGGAAGCCGGAGCACCCCGAGGAAACCCACGCAGACACAGGGAGAATGTGCAGACTGCACAGACAGTGACCCAAACCGGTAATCGAACCCGGGACCCTGGCGCTGTGAAGCAACAGTGCTAACCACTGTGCTACCGTGCCACTCCATGGAGAAACTATACCACACAGGAATATTTCCCATAACTCGAGAGCAACCTCTTCTCTAAGGTTGACATGGACGCGGAGATCCAATATTGTACCCAATCCATGAGCACCTCCTTCAGAAGCCAAAGGACAGGAGTCTTTGATGACTGCAATATCTGTGCTGACACCAAGTCAGTCATCCTCTCACTCTTCTATACGGTTCAGAAACCTGAACTACCTACAGACGCCACTTCAAGGTTCTGGAGAGGTACCACCAATAGTGTCTGAGACAGATTTTCAGCATCAGCTGGGAGCACAGGCATACTGTCAGTGTCCTCGAAGGAGTCAAGAGCACCAGCATCGAGGCCATGATCATCCAAAACCAACTTCGCCGGGCCCGCCATTGGCTTAGGAGTCCCAACTGCTAAAGCAAACCATATTTGCCCAGCTCAAGGAAAGCTCCCGAACAAGTGAAGGCAAAGGAGGCATTCAAAAAGACACCATGAAGGCTTACCTCACGAAATACAACATAGACATCAACGCCTGGGAGACCCTTGCTCGGAAAAGACCCGCTTAGAGGAACCTTCTGATTAGATAGATAGATAGATAGATAGATAGAACAGTACAGCACAGAACAGGCCCTTCGGCCCTCGATGTTGTGCCGAGCAATGATCACCCCACTTAAACCCACGTAACCCGTATACCCGTAACCCAACAATCCCCCCATTAACCTTACACTACGGGCAATTTAGCATGGCCAATCCACCTAACCCGCACATCTTTGGACTGTGGGAGGAAACCGGAGCACCCGGAGGAAACCCACGCACACACGGGGAGGACGTGCAGACTCCACACAGACAGTGACCCAGCCGGGAATCGAACCTGGGACCCTGGAGCTGTGAAGCATTGATGCTAACCACCATGCTACCGTGAGGCCCTTGAAGGGATACAATTCTTTGAGGACACCCGGTGGCAAGAGGCGGTCTGGAAAAGGAGCCTAGGAAAGGAGCACCAGCGATTTTGAGTGCAAGGACTGATCCCGCCGCCCAGAAACACTTCCCAAGTGTACGGTCGAAGATTCGGCTCTAGGATCAGGCTCATCAGCCTCGCAAGAATTCACAGAACCCATGACCAGTAACAGAGTTTCTTAGGTAGGCAATCATGCTCGTTAGCTAGTGATCGCACTGGGCAGCCACTGTTGTTACATCTGATTTGCATATGAGGGTGGTGGGCCCAAAACCATCCATTTCCTCATCCCCTCCGAACTAAGAACCCACCACTTGGGAAACCCCAAGGCAGGGAGGGTAATTTTCGGAAAACCCAATCCCAAAAGTCTAAACCAGCTCGGGAATACAGAAGTATTAAATACTGGAAGCAAAGAAAATGAAGGATACATTGTGTAATAACCTGGAAGGGATATACGATGTGAGGATGATTGTTTTCCCCGTGCTCCTTAAGGAGTACAAGCTCCCCCGCTGGGGACAGGGTAGCTTACCCGTACTTGTATAAAAGGTCAGCCAGTCTGGAACCAACTAACAAGAGAGAGGGCATCTTGTGAGGTTCTACCAGTACTCATGTGTACATAGGTTGAGCATCCCGTCTCTGAAATACGTGGGGCCGGGTGTGCATCGGATTTCAGAATTATGGGGATTTTGGAACATACTGGGCAGGTGTGACGCACATTGGGAACTGCGCATGTGCAGAACGTTGGGAACTGCAATGTGCAGAAGGTTAGGAACTGAGCATGTGCAGCGTGCGTTAGGAACTCCGTATGTGTGACGCACTCAAAAAATGTGCGGATTTCAGAATTTTGGGGTTTTGGGAATTTCGGGTAAGGTATGCTCAACCTGTAGTTGTAAAATAAATGTTGTTTACTTTTGCTTACTTTGGACTCCCCCAGCCTTATTAAACATTGAATCATTTGTTGAATAAATTATGGGAGAGGCTAGAAAAGATACTGACAGATTCAACGCTTTCCATGTCATCTTTGTGCAAAACAGCAACACACAAAGCAAACAAAATACCCACTGCCAAATTCGGAGAGCTTCAGTCTGAAGTGGAACTGTCTGAAACAAGTATCCTTCATGATGACTGAAGCACAAGCCCTAGAAGTGTGCAGAGAAGGGCGACAGATCTAAGGAGAGTGCTTTGACCAAGTATCAGGAAACTTTGTCCTTATTGGAGCCAAATGAGTCGGGATTTAGGAAAGTTTTAAAGATACTGAGTGGAATAGAAACAATTAGTCCAGAACATTGTTTCAAATGGAAGCACAAATTTGAATGTAAACTAAAAGCTTGGAATATGTAATATATATTAGCAGAAGATGAATTCAGTGTTGATATCAAGAAACATCTCACACAGAATAATTAATGGTCTGCCGTTACCCTAGTGGAGCAAAAGGCTCTGAAATTGTTCCAGGGACAGTAAGATCATTGATTTCTACAGTAGGATGACGGGCCAAATGGCCTCCTCATTCATTGGTACTTACTTGTCTTTGTCTATAGATTTACATTGTGCATTTATGTATGCACTGTGCTTTTTTTCATGTATGGAATGATCTGCCTGGACTTTATGCAGAACAATACTTTTCACTGTACCTTGGTACACGTGACAATAAAACAAATCTAATCGAATCCAACTTCAACTTGATTTCTGGGGCATGATGAATGACTTTACGGCAGTTTAATTTCCTGTCTTTAGATCTGATGTTTTTGGTCGAGATGTGACTTTATTAATCAAGGTGCAGAGAGTAAAGAGAGAGAGAGGGGGCTGCAGTATATGTGATGCCTTCCCCTGAAGTCTGTGCCTCGTAGCCATTTAACGCTCGGAAGGATATGAACTGGCTCAGGATGCCTCACCTGGGGAGGAAGTTTCACCTAAAAAAGCTGCCAGCCAATTGGTATTGGTAAGTCCAAGTGGCTGGCACAGCTGGGACTGCAGCCAGAACCCAAAGAAGAGGAGGTTGTGAAAGCCGGCTGAAGCTAAGCGAAGGGTATCATGGTGGCACAGTGGTTAGCGCTGCTGCCTCACAGCTCCAGGGTCCCGGGTTCAATTCTGGCCTCGGGTGACTGTCTGTGTGGAGTGTGTACATTCTCCCCGCGTCTGGGTGGGTTTCCACTGGGTGCTCCGCTTTCCTCCCACCTTCCAAAGAAGTGCAGGTTAGGTGGCTTGGCGCATTAAATTGTCCCTTAGTATTTAAAAGATTAGGTGGGTAACGGGGATAGGGTGGAGGCGTGGGCTTGAGCAGGGTGCTCTTTCCAAGGGCCAGTTCAGACTCGATGGGCCGAATGGCCTCTTCCGGACTGTAAATTCTATTCTATGATCCGCAGGGGCTGTCTGACATGCCCCAACGAGGGGCATGAGGAGGTGGGGGGAAACAGGGTTCGAGAGGCCGCAGAGAGAATGATTAGAGCGTGGGTGGGGTGGGGTGGGGGGTGGCGATGGGTATAACCCTGGAAGGGACGCCTCTGGTGGCTATGGTAAACCAG
This sequence comes from Scyliorhinus canicula, assembly GCF_902713615.1. NCBI lineage: Eukaryota > Metazoa > Chordata > Chondrichthyes > Carcharhiniformes > Scyliorhinidae > Scyliorhinus > Scyliorhinus canicula. Next base: position 26,759,745 of record NC_052149.1, read on the forward strand.
ACCCTCTTCTTCCCAACCCCAGCTCATCCACTATAGGCTGCCAGGCAACCCACTTGACCTGGGCTTCAATCTGCTGTGGGTAAAATAACAACAGGGGTGGGGTGAGGCACTTAACTGGCCATTAATTGGCCAAGTAAGGGCCTCAAGAGGCCCATCGGCGAGGCATCGGTGAGCACAGTGGGCTTACCAGCTGGCTTATAATGCAGAACAAGGCCAGCAGCGCAGGTTCAATCCCCATACCAGCCTCCCCGAACAGGCGCAGGAATGTGGTGACTAGGGGCTTTTCACAGTAACTTCATTGAAGCCGACTTGTGACAATAAGGGATCATTGCCTCCACCATGCCCTGTAGAATGGGAGATAGGTCGAGGGTGGTTGGGGAGACGGCAGATGCTGCACTGTCCGAGCCGCCCCACCTTAAATAACACCAGCGGAGAGCTGCCAAATCCAGATCACAACCAGGGAGAGAGATCAGATTCACACTTATTATTCCTTGAATGAAAATTAATTTCTTCATTAGGAACATTCAATCTATTTGGACTCAAATTTAATATTTCAAAACTGATAAGTTCAGGTTTGACAATTTAAACCTGCTCATTCACCTTGACTCGTTTTTCCCAGTTGGTAAGCTGAATTTGGTCATGGTATGTTGAGAACCATGAACATACATATTGGTTATATTTTTCATTGGCTCTGAAACTTTCTAATACTGCTATTGATCAAAATATGATATACCTCAAATCCTCAATTACTATTACCCAGATAGGAAATGGTTCAGGATAGCACACTTTGATGGGGTATCTGGGAGATATACAAGCATTTCTTTATATCAAATTACTTTTTGAAATCTGCTCCCCAAAGTCTGACAAAATTCATTTGAAATACTGCTTCAATATTCGAAAAATCAATAATTTAAACCACAGGTTGAATTTTTTTTTTACGGCGTGCACTACAGACCCTTATTTTTTTTTCCCAAAATGAAAATGCTAATGACACCAAGGGGAAAAGTCAAAGCCTGAAGACATGCTTCATGTTGAGTACTGAGCGGCTGGCAGTTGAGTTTTTAATCTTACCCTTACTCATCTGTGACAAGATATTTCCCGCAGACCTGCACACATGATATCAGTGCCTCCAAAAAGAAACTTTAATCAATTAAAAATCTACAAGTAATTTAAAAGGCGAATGTCAGTCAGAATTAGATAAAAAATTTTTCCAAAAAAAGCCTCAAATTACCAGACCATTGGCATTTAGCTTTTATTGAAAAGGTGCACATTACAATATTTTAAATCGGATGAATCCAGGACAGTTATGTTCTCAGGGACCTTTTTAAGTAGACAGGAAATCAAATTTACAACTCGCAATATTTATGAATAAAGTGTTATTTTCAGTTTCCCATTGACAACATTGCAAATGTTAATAAGAAAGACTGCCATCAACAAATAACCACATAATAAAGAGCAAGCCCATTGATTCAAAATTGATGTTTCTCATATATTTATTTCTGCAAAACTGTAGCAGTTTCTAGATAATTCAAATACAATCGCCACAGTGACATTTTAAAATTAATTTTTAACTTGACATCTTGGATTAAGTTTTGTATCCTCAATTTTAAAGTAACTTTCAGAACTGATGAGGTAAACCATGTCAATTATTGCTGCCATTAGCCCTCGCTTACTTGTATTGTATGAATGATCTGTTAAGTTTAACTAATGTTCCAGTCCGTCCTCCAATCTTTCTATGTTCACCAGCCATCCATGGCAAACAGTCGCAAATAATATTATCCTGCAAATTCCTGACGGCCACTTATCATGTTATGGCCGCCGTGGCTAACTCACATAATGACTCCATCTTCACCATCTCTGTTCCCAGCGAATCGATGATTGTCCTCCCAGCCATGTCCATTCTCAAGAGCGGCTCTCAGTACCTCTCACTTTTTAAAATATTTTTTAAAATATAAATTTAGAGTACCAATTCATTTTTTCCAATTAAGGGGCAATTTAATGTGGCCAATCCACCTATCCTGCACATCTTTTGGGTTGTGGGCGATACCCACGCAAACACGGGGAGAATATGCAAACTCCACACGGAGAGTGGCCCAGAGCCAGGATTGAACCTGGGACCTCGTCTCTCTGAGACAGCAGTGCTAACCACTGTGCCACCGTGCTGCCCAGCTCTGCTCACTTAAATCAGAACGCTGAAAACTCAGATGTACCTGCTGTACAACTGGCTTAGCTCTTCGTCGTGAGAGCTGGCTTCATCAGAACAAGTACCAGTGTCACCTGCTACCTCAAGTCAAAACTCAGAACTGTGCTAAGATTATCCCGGAAGACAATGATAGCCATGGGCGCGCTTGATCCATAACCAACCACCTGCCTGTGTGCCTCTCAATAGTTGAGATGAACTCATGGATTCCTTTCACACCTTTCATAGGTTAGCCACTCAATCTTGTTCATCCATGATAAGGCCTGGTCAGCCATCTTACTCCAGTTTCTCTCCCCCGACCCGAGAAGCTGATTGTTTTTACCTCACTTGCACTCATTGGGATTAACAGAAACGTTGTGCTTTTGGATGACTGCGTTGCCAAGGCGTTTCAAATCTCGGAGATTTCCACTTTTTGATTTTGTGTGCCTTACTCTGACCTAGCACTTCAGCTAAATATGGGAGCCATTTTTATCTCTTGGATGGACAAAATCAGTTGAAGAAAGACGAGCAGCAGCAGCAGCCCGAACAACCTGGATGAGCCGCAGCTGGCTCTGTTAGAGCACAGCAGGCAAGTAATGGAGGCAGATTGTGAGGTGTCACACATGGCTCGATGGTCGTACTCTTGACTTTGAGACAGGGTTCATACTGTATTCCACTGCCAACACTTTTTTTCTTTTTTTTTTACATTTCTCCAATCCACTTATCCTGCACATCTTTGGGTTGTGGGGGTGAGATCCGACAGACATGGGGGGGGGGGGGATGTGCAAACTCCACACGGACAGTGACCCGGGGCCAGGATCGAACCCGGATCCTTGCCGCTGTGAGGCAGCAGTGTTAACCACTGCGCCACTGTGCCCCCCCCCCCCCCCCCCCACCCTTCCCCCACTGCAAACACTTGAGCACCTTTTTAACACAGTGCACCATCAGAGTTGTGGGGCGCCATTCAACAGAAATAAAGCGAAGCCTGCTTTTGGGCACGTTTAGAGGCGTGATTCTCAATGGCTGCAGCGCTGAGATTCACGCCACTAGTCTCCGGCACTTTGCGGTTTATTTGGGCCTTGGGGAGTTCCTCCCCATCAAGGTCAGGCTGAGGTACTTTTCTGGCTTCTCGCAGATCAGGACGCAATTTTGAATGACTGTTCCGATCTACACCACCTCCCCCTTTCAGGCCCATCTCCCCTGCTTTTGGGACCCCCTCCTTCACCCCACCCAACCTTTTCTTGGTCCCCTAACCCCTCCTTATCCCTCTCAGGGGAAAGGCCCTCCAGGGCCTGGTCCCGAACAGTGCCAGGGTGGCACCCATTGTGCTCGGTTCCACCTGTGGTTTTTCAGATGAGTTGTTAAACCCAATCTGCCCTCTCAGGTGTCCAGGTTAATATTTATCATTTAACCAAAGTCGCTGTAACAGATTGTTTGATCGTTCCTCATTGTGGGAGCTTGCTGCGCACAGCCCGACTGCCGTGTTTCCGACAGTGTTTTGCATAAATGCTTCATTGGCTGTTAAATGATCTGGAATATCCTGAGATTATTATGCAAATGAAGGTTTGTTCTTGCTTTTACCTCCGTCCACAAGATCTGCAAGCCACAAATCACTTTCCCGGACATTTCAGAGGAGCTGTGCATGAGGAAACTGTATTTGACCACACAGGCAGCGCTGCCTGCTGGATTAGAGGCCCACATTCAATCAGTAACTACGAGAGGCATCACGGCCCTATGCATTCTCACCTCAGACAAAAAGCCAGAATGTTTTGGAAACCTCACCCGCATTTCCAAGTCTGTGTGGCTGCATCAACCAGCCAGTCAGTGCTCTTTTCACCATAGTAGATCAACAGAAAACCTTCCCAATGGATGGCAACAGATATCAGGACACCAGATGAGCGGAAGTTTTTTTTCTCACAGTGAAGACCATCGTTACACCAATGTCTAACGTGATCACAATCAAAGTGTCATGCAAGTCTGTGCAAGTTTCATTGGATGCTGCTACGGTGCTTACATCCAGAGATATTTGCACATCCCGCATGCTATTACCCCCTTCCAGAAATGTCAGAGCATGGCTGCTTAGTGGTGGGGGGAAGGGGGGGGGGAGAACAAAGAACATACTGACTGCTGAAACCCCTCTGCAACACCACCACACTTCAGCAGTATTAGAAATAGACATAGAATTTCCAGTGCAGGAGGAGGCCATTTGGCCCATCGAGTCTGCACCGGCTCTTGGAAAGAGCACCCTACCCAAGGTCCACACCTCCACCCTATCCCCATAACCCCACACCCCAGTAACCCCACACAACACTAAGGGCAATTTTCTGGACACTAAGGGCAATTTATCATGGCCAATCCACCTAACCTGCACATCTTTGGACAGTGGGAGGAAACCGGAGCACCCGAGGAAGCCCACGCACACACGGGGAGAATGTGCAGACTCCGCACAGACAGTGACCCAAGCCGGGAATCGAACCTGGGACCCTGGAGCTGTGGAGCAAGTGTGCTAACCACAATGCTACCGTGCTGCCCTAAATTGGTACCATAATACATAGAAACATCAACGAACAAAACACCTTGAAGTGAAAGTTCCAGTGTCTTGATCACTCTGGAGGCTTCCTGTAAGATGCCCTCGACGAAGTGGGCCTTGTATTGCACTGTACCGCATCTATATAACATGAGCTATGCAGGTGGAATTGAATTAAAGACAACAAAGCAACCACCGAAGAATTGTGCGGAGGTGAGAGAGAACCAGAAAGTGGAACGGTGGTACCAATGCCTGGGATCCAGAGGGTCTGAGATCAGTTTACTTATCAGCAGCAAAAGCATCAAAAAAAGACCCTCAGCATAAACAGTCATTGTAATCAATTTCATTCCCTTTACTCTGCACTAAAGAGTGTTCGAATTAGGGAGTGAGCCTCTACATCGCTGACATTCAGACAATGCAGACTAACTAACTGTAATGAAATGAGCCCATACACCAAACTTCCAAATGCTAAAATGATGATGACCTGATTTACAAGTAGAAATTCAAATAAATACTCTTAATATCAGAGTATACATCCCAGAACGCTTTCCCCAACACAAGGTTTTTTCATTCTATTAACACTATGCAGTCCTTCCCAAAGGCCATAACAGAGCTGATGGAAATCTCCTGTCGTTCAGAACTGAGGAAATTATCGTGGGTGGCAGCTGCTGGGTTCTTGAGCCCCAATGGCAGTGGATTGCTCCACTTCAGCTTGTAACAGGGCATTCTGGCCCAGCTGTTTTTTTGCCACTCCCATGAGTATCAACTGAAGGAGCAAATGTGCTGACACTCTGAAAGAGGTCAACATATACCATGCCATCTAAACCACTGCCGCTCCCATGAAGCTGGAGCTCATCTCATCCATTGATCTGTCGGAGCGTAGACTGCAAATGATTCCTTGAAAAATCCAATTCATTTTCTCCACCAGTACAGTACTCTTCCAGCTCTTTGGAAATGAAAGAAAACAGAAGATAACGCAACCTGTCTTTACGATGTGCAATCTTGCTGTATGAAGAGAACGTAATTGCAGGTGGGGAAAAGAGGGGAGGGGTGGTGGGAGGAAGGTAGGTTTAGTTCCTCTTGCAAAGAGCTGGCAGAGCCACAATCTACTGAATGGCCTCATTTCTGTAATCTAACCATTCCATGATTCTATGATAGGTCAACCAAGAGCCTAAATTTGAAATCGGTGACCTTTGGTTCTACAAAAGGTCAGGTGGTCCATGAAGGTGATTCAAATGGAGGTCTATTTATAACCAAACGAAAAGGCCCCAATGCGGCATCCAGCACATAGGTCCCAACCGGGACTACCAATCATGCCAGTCGCAAACTGGGACGGCTTTCAAGGGTTGAATGTATGAGCCCCTCAGCGGGTAAACTCGTATTCCACAAGCCCTATGGGGAGATCAATCGGGTCATCCTCGTGGGTCTTCTGAGGGTTACTCCAGGTTCTCAGGGCGCGATTCTCCCAAAACGGGAGAAATCGCAAGGCTGGCGTCAAACCCGCCGCCAGCGCGCCCCTTCCCGACCGGGAACCGATTCTGGTCCCCGGTCAGGGCTAGCAGCCCGACGCCGTAAGCTCCGACATCACGGGCTTAACGAATTTTGTTAAGCCCGCTTGCCGGAGTTAGCGCCGGCTGACGCGTCATATGACGTCAGCCGCGCATGCGCGGATTGGAAGACTCCAACCCGCGCATGCGCGGATGACGTCATCGCGTATTTGCGTGAAACCCGCGCATGCGCGGGCCGGGATGCCCCTCAGCCGCCCCGCGAATGGATACTGCGGGGCGGCGGAAGGAGAAATAGTGCGCGGGCATCGGGCCGTGGTACTGCCGTGCCAATCGGTGCCATGGTTATAAAAAGCGAGTTGTTCCCGCCGTTTTTACGAACGGCCAGACCAGGTGTGTTTGCCGTTCGTAAAAACAGCGTAAAGGGCTGGGACTTCGGCCCATCTATCAGCTGTGAATCGCTGCCGGCCGTAAAAAAACGGCGGCAGCTATTCGTGTCGGGAGTTGGGCGGGGGGGGGGGGGGGGGGGGGGGGGGGGGGGAGAATAGCGGGAGGGCGGGAAAAATGTCGGGAAGGCCCTCCCGCTATTCTCCGACCCGTCGTGGGGGGCGGAGAATCGCGCCCTCAATCCTTCCATCAATGGGACCAGTATTTCTTTCCTATCTACTCTCTCCGGGCCTCTCATGATTTTGAACACCTCTATCAAATCTCCTCTCAACTTTCTCTTCTCCAAGGAGAACAAGGCCAGCTTGTCCAATCGATCCACGTAACTGATGAATTGACGTGCCTGGTGGAAGTTTGTCCCATGTTTTCTATTAGGTCAGGAAATTCCGTGGCAAAACCCACCAAGCTTGTAATAAGGTCCGGAAATGAAAGTACTTTGCGTCTCCTGTTTTTAACGACAGCAGGTGAGTCTTGAATTGAACTCAATGACTAACTCAAATCTGATCCAAAGTTAAAATCTGATCCATTATCTAACAATAATAGAATCAAATCGAAATCCGAAAAAGTGCAAAGCACATCGCTTGCCAGTTAAGAAATGGTGATAGACAAAATTGTAGAAGTATATCAAACTGGAAATGGATGCGTAAAGGAAATGAAATAAACCGGACACAATGTACAGTGCATCAATATATGTTTGAAAGAGATTTCATAAAAATGAAGAGAAAAGAATATGTGCTGTAGAGGACCAAGCCAAGTATTTCCAAGCAGGGCTGTCATTATGAATTTAAATTATTTTCTATTACCTCAATTTAATTATCGTAATTTACTTTGGACGAGAGCCAGCTAATCTATATTAAAACCATTAACTTGATTGCATAATCGAGCAGCAAAAATTGTAATAGGTACATCATTGTCTTGCTTCCAAGAAGAAAGCAATCTTGAAATGCACATTTGATTTTTAGCTGGGAATTTGAATCTACAATAGCATTTTCACCACGGTGACTATGTTTTAAGAAGCTGACTCATTAGTTATCCACATTCATACACATCACATATTCCCATATCAAACACGATTGTACTTACCAAGAGCATACAGAAATTAGAGCCGGTATTCGCCTCATTCATTTTCTCATAAGTTTGGAATGTAGCAAAAAAAATTTAACACCAGGGATTTTCCCTTCGGTAGCTGTTAATTTGGCGGAACCCCCAGTGGAAATCCCATTTGTTTGGTGCATTAAAGTCAGTCTCAGCGGAAGTATTTCCATTGGTTTTCCATTGGCATTATTTCCAATCCTTGATTTTTAACCATGGAAGCCTCCATAAATGATTAAATCATTCAAACCCTTTCAAGATTTGAACAGTTATATAACAGCTCTGGCATCCTCAGTTCAAGCGCAAAACTTGGTTGAAACTGAAAAAAAAGCTGGTGTCAGAAAAAGGGGGGGTGGGGTGGGGGGTGTATTTTCTGAGAGACTCAGTGGTGGATGGGGGGTAGGGTGCAAGAAAATGATTGTGCGTAATGGCCTGTTGTATATTACATACTTTGAGTAAGATTTTCTTTTTTATTTGCTCATGTGACGTGAATGTTGCTCACTGGGCCAGCATTTATTGATCATCCCTAATTGCCCTCAGAGGACAGTTAAGAGTGAACCACATTGCCGTGGATCTGGAGTCACATGTAGGCCAGACCAGGTAAGGGTTACAGATTTCCTTCCAAGAAGAACAAAGAGCAATACAGCACAGGAACAGGCCCTTCGGCCTCCAAGCCCGTACCGACCATGATACCACCTTTGGCTAAAACCCTCAGCACTTCCTTGTGCCGTATCCCTCTATACCCATCATACCCATGTATTTGTCGAGACGCGTTTTGAACGCCATTAATGTGTCTACCTTCACAACCTCCCCTGACCGCGCATTCCAGGCACTCACCACCCGCTGTGTAAAAAAGCCTGCCTCGCACATCTCCTCTAAACTTTGCCTCACGGACCTTAAACCTATGCCCCCTAGTGACTGACCCAAAACCACCCTGGGAAAGAGTGCTTGCCCATCCACTCTATCCATGCCCCTCATAATTTTGTAGACCTCTATCAGGTCGCCTCTCAACCTCCAATCGTTCAAATGAAAACAGTCCAAATCTATTCAGCCTCTTCGTATAGCTAACGCCCTCCAGATCAGGCAACATCCTGGTAAACCTCATCTACATACTCTCCAAAGCCTCCACATCCTTCTGGTAGTGTGGCGACCAGAATTGTGTGCAATATTCCAAGTGCGGCCTAACCAAGGTTCTATGCAACTGTAGCATGACTTGCCAGTTTTTATACTCAATGCCTCATCCAATGAAGGCAAGCATTCCCTATGCTCCTTTGACTACCTTGTCCACTTCTGTTGCCATCTTCAAAGATCTGTGGAACTGTATGCCCAGTTGACTTTAGTCTGACTTTCTATACTTTCATTTTTCATTATATTCCTAAGAGTTGTGCCTTTTACTGTATATTTCCCCTCTATGTTAGACCTACCAAAATGCATTACCTTAAATTTGTCCGGATTAAACTCCATTTGCCATTTCTCTGCCCAAGTCTCCAACCCATCTATGTCCTGCTGTATCCTCTGACAATCCTCAACACTATCTGCCACTCCACCAACCTTGGTGTCATCCGCAAACTTACTAATCAGACCAGCTACATTTTCCTCCAAATCGTTTATGAATACTCCAAATAACTTAGGTCCCAGCACCGATCCTTGTGGAACACCACTGATCACAACCTTCCATTCAGTAAAACACCCTTCTACTGCTACCGTTTGCCTTCTGTGACCGCGCCAGTTCGGTAACCACCTTGCCACCTCACCTCTCATCCTGAGTGACTTCACCTTTTGTACCAGTCTGCCATGAGGCACCTTATCAAAGGCTTTACTGAAGTCCATGTAAACAACATCCACCGCCCTCCCCTCATCAATCATCTTTGTTTTCTCATCAAAAAACTCAATCAAGTCAGTGACCTCCCCTTCCTTAAAGGAACTAGTGAACCAGATGGATTTTTAAAACAATCGGCAATGAACTCAGGGTCATCAATAGACTTTTAATTCCAGGTTTTTTTTTTTGTTTAAATTTCACCATCTGCCATGGCAGGATTCGAAACCAGGTCCACAGAGCATAAACCAGGGTCACTGGATTACTCGTCCAGTGACGATACCACTTCGCCAGAGCCTACCCTAAAGACTGACATCTTTATGCTCATCATTGAACAATTTTACTTGCACCCCAACAGAGATGGGCGCATACAGGGAAGTGTAACAAAATGCTTGGCTTTACACCATATTATATTCCCTCCCCACTTAAAAATCACATTAAAACAGTACATATACATAATTTCACAAAATACATTATGACCAAACCAACAGCAACAATATCTGTAATTTAACAAGTTGTTTTTTGTCCTTCAATCACAACCAAAACATATATGTGTCTAAAATTATAAAAATTCCTCAAGAGCAGGAACTAGTTAACAAAAATATTATTTCACTCTCACAACATCTCATAAAGTTCCACTCTCACAACATCTCTGGCTGTGTCAAATATGAACTTTAGCTTTGACTACCAACTCCACTTCATGGTTGGGACTGTGACATTGATTGATTTGTCTTAATCAAAGACCTCAACTCACTTTGCTCTACAGCTGGATTCTGTGATACTGTCAAATGTTGAGTTTCTTTTGGACTTTCACTTTCTTGTGGGTAGCGCAGTAGAATAGTGGCTAGCACAATGGCTTCACAGCGCCAGGGTCCCAGGTTCGATTCCCGGCTTGGGTCACTGTCTGTGCGGAGTCTCCACTTTCTCCCTGAGTCTGCGTGGGTTTCCTCTGGGTGCTCCGGTTTCCTTCCACAGTCTAAAGATGTGCAGGGGTAGGTGGATTGACCATGCTGAATTGCCCTTAGTGTCCAAAAAATGTAAGGTGGGGTTACGGGGATAGGGTGGAAGTGGTGGGATAGGGTGGAGGTGTGGGTTTAGGAGGGTGCTCTTTCCAAGGGTCGGTGCAGATTTGATGGGCCAAAAAGCCTCCTTCTGCACTGTAAATTCTGTGATTCTATGATTATTTCTGACTTTCACTTGGGACTCTTGGAGGAATTTGGACTATAGGAGGTTTCTCATATTCTCCCTCTGTGAGATTTCCTCTTTCAAGCAAATGATCTGCATGACACTGATGGGGTCTCTTTTCAATCATCACTAGATATGGTTACCAGCTTCCCTCAGCCATTCAATATTTGGCGCGGTGTTAACTGACTAAAGTTGAGACCTCTGCCTCCATTTGCTGAGGAATGTTTGCCTTAGAGAGCTGCCGAAACATTGGCTGGCTGGCAGATCTGTAGGCCCATAAGTTCCAGGTCCAAGTGGTGTTCATTGCTAGGATGACAGCCAGAACCCAAAGAAATGGAGAGTATGGAGGCTGGGTTGAAAGTAAGTCTGGGGTATTGGCGAGTCTTGGCTGACAGAAGTGATGGGTACGATTTAATGCCTAAAAAACAGAATGCCAGGGTGTTTTTCAGCTGCTGCAGTGCTGTGAATGACCCTGTTATCAGCAGGACTTTTTGGGGGCCTGGGCGACGCCTCAATTCCCCCATTTTTTTTTTGGACATTTAAAGTACCCAAATATTATTTTTTTTCCAATTAAGGGGCAATTTAGCATGGCCAATCCACCGAACCGGCACATTTTTTGGGTTGCGGTGGTGAAACCCACGCAGACACAGGGAGAATATGCAAACTCCACATGGACATTGACCCAAGATCCAGGATTCGAACCCAGGTCCTCAGCACCATACTCCCAGTGCTATCCACTGCGCCACTGTGCGGTCCTCAATTCCCCCATTTTTAAATGGTGCCCCAATCTCATGACCTCCCCCTCAGACTCCACACTCTGGCCTCCGCACTCCCCCGACACCTCCATCTACCTCTTAAAGGGTCCTCAAGTCCATCATCACCACCTCTTAAGGGCAGGGAACCCCCGGGCCTGGTCCCTGGCACGGGCAACCTGGCACCCAAGACCTTGGCACTGCCAGCCTGGCACCCTGGCATTGATAGGGTGGCACTTACAGAGTGCCTGGGTGGCACTGCCAAGGTACCCAGTTGGCTGTGCTAAGTTGTCAGGCTGGTAGCAGGAGTGCCAGAGTACCACCCTGCCCAGAGCCCAATCACCCCGGAGCCTCCGATAGCCTGGGAAACCCTCCCAGATGCCAATACGCCTGGTCCACATTTGTGTGCACCAGTGCTAGATGGCGCCATGGTGAGGTCTCCCAGCTGTGGGCATTCGTTGAAGTGGACCCGAGAGGTAATTGTGTTCCCACACACTTGCTGCCCTTGCCCTTCTAAATGTATGTTTATTACAGGTCTTGTATATCGACAAACTCACTGGACCATTTGTTTATCAATGGCACACACTAGGGGCAGATATTCAGAATTTCCACATACCCAGTCTATCGTTTCTGCCCATTACATGCATTTATAGAAACATCTGACTTATCTCTGCCCCCATCATCAATCGTACTCCTATTCTCGGCTAGCCAGAGAATTTCTTGGAAGCCAGGAGATCAATGGAGTCAGGGTTTTCAGAATATATTGTGAAAAATGCCTTTATGTTTTCTGCAGTTTCATATCCTCCTGCCAGCACTCCACAGTGTTATCTGCAGATGACAGAACGCGCAGGAAAGCATGTGGAAGGTGGCTCCAAGGTTAGGCTGCAGAATAAAGTTCACGTGATGGGGTTAAGGAAAACTGAACTTTTATACAAAATGATTTTCATCACTGGGACACAAGCAAGAGAGTAAGCTGCTATTTCCATGCAGCTGTCATGCCACTTGTGGGATACAGATCTTTTTCCTGCTTTCACTGGAGCTTGATTATGACTTTATTTCTCCTGTTTTGTACAATCAGACCCCAGTCGCAGGGTAAAAGGGGCCCATGCTCAGGGTTGTAAGCTATGGTCAATGGCGGAACCAGTGAATTTTCAATGGTGGTGGCAGAAGAGCTAGAAGCTCGAGGGACAACATTCGCTTACAGGTCGAGGGGGGCTTCTTTGGGAAGAGGACATGTGTTTCCTTTAAGCACACTCACCGAAAGCTTTGGGAACCAACTCATAGGGAGGCTGTGGCTTGGTGGTGCTGTCACTGGTCTAGTAATCCAGAGACTCAGGGTAATGCTCTGGGGTCCCAGGTTCGGATCCCACCATCGCAGATGGTGATATTTGAAGTCAATAAAAATCTGGAATTGAAAGTCTCAAGCTGACCATGAAACCATTACCGCTTGTTGTAAAAATCCATCTGGTTCACTAATGTCCTTCAAGGAAGGAAATCTGCCGCCCTTACCTGGCCTGGCCGACATGTGACGCCATGCCCACTTATCTGCCCCCACTGAAATAGCCTAGCAAGCCAATCAGTCAAAGGGCAATTAGGGATGGACAACAAATGTTGGCCCAGCCACCGACTCCACATCCCAAGCATGAAAAAAAAAACTACAGAACAGTGCAGTCCTGTAACAATGCTAATAGATATTAGCCAAGTTACTTGTGTTTAGCTGAGATCATTAGCTGGGTTATTTGCAGCTTTCGCTAGTCGCAGAGTGGAATTTATTATCATAATACAAATGGGAATACAGAATTGATGCTTTAAAAAGATCACTGCCAACCAGCTGGGAATTCTGTTTTTTTTTGAGTCTTGGTGCATGAAAAGTTAAAGGCTATCGTCACGCACTTTTTATTAAAATTACAAATATTATTATTCATGAGAAGGTTTTAAGTGTTTGTGGAGTTGCTTCTACTGGGTCGCCAAAAACAAGTTGATTCCTTTCATTTGCTGGTCAAACACAAAACTTGGGGCTGGATTCTCCGTTTCTGAGGCTAAGTGCCAGTATCAACGGAGAATCAACGGTGCTCCACGATGGGAAAATCGGCGCAAATGCCTCACCGATTCCAGTGCCGATGAAGGCCTAGCACTGGCACCATGCGCGGAGAACGGTCGAGTACCGGGGCACACACGTGCAGGGCTGAGAAGCTGGAATTGACCACCAACTGGGAAATGGGGCAACCTTGCTGCAGTGATTTCCGGAATTCAACGGCAAGTCACGCACGCCTATCCCGACCTCCCCCCCCACCACCCCCACAACTGGTCGCACCGGGAAACCATAAGATATAGGAACATGATGAGGCCACTCAGCCCATCGAGTCTGCTCCGCCATTCAATAATGGCTGATATTTTTCTCATCCCCACTCTGCTGCCTTCTCCCCCTAACCCCTGATCCCCCTTGTTGATTAAAAATCTATCTCTCTCTGTCTTAAAGACACTCAGTGATTTGGCCCCCACAGCCTTCTGTGGCAAAGAGTTCCACAGATTCGTCACCCTCTGGCTGAAGAAATTCCTCCTCATCTGTTTTAAAGGATCGTCCCTTTAGTCTGAGATTGTGAAACATGGATGGCGCTGGCCCTGCTGGACCGGGTACCCTACCACCCTGACCCCAGACAGCCCACCCATGCCGTCAGAAATTCGGCCCATCAGAGGCGGAGCATTGCGGGTGGGCCAGCTGATGAGACGCCAATGGCATCACAGCCGCGCACGCCGCATGTCCCGATGATGTCAATTTGGAAGGGGTGGAGCATCGCGAATTGGCGTCAAACTGGCGCCTGCCTCAATTCCGGCATCGGAAGCCATTCTCCGCCCAATCGCCGTTCCCGATTTTGGTGTCGGGCTCCGGAGACTTCCGCCCCTGATATTTTCAACCATGAAATGTGGTGTGTAGTTACATCCGGGATGCCCTGCATTTCACTGCTGTCTACACACCACCCATGGAAGATGCTGAATCAGCCCAGGTTTTTGGCCACTGATTTCACTAAGTATTGAGGTGAGGATTCTGTCGGACATATGCCTTTTCACATCTGGCATCAGTGAAACTGCAGGATCCATTATCCACAGGGCGGGCCATATATTGATCCAGACCATTCACTGTAAAATAATAACCCTGAATGATTCCTTGAAGGAACTCAATAGGGGGTGATTTAGATTGATACTTTGATATTTTGCTAATGGAAAGAAAGTTGCTGTCACAAGCCCACTCCAAAGCCTGTGATTGGTGTCACAATCAGTCTGAATCAGCAGCTCTTTCAGAGAGGATTTTTCAGGCACCACCAGTGGAGGTGTTGCAATTGCTTGAGTGCTGGCCAAGACATGGGTTCCTGTGGTCAGCTAACCAGGTCGATATCATCGCAGAGTGGAAAACAGCCTAGCGAACTGAGCCAATTTTTTGTAAGTAGAAGGATGGTCTGTTGCCAAGTTGGTTTCTGAATTCTCTCTGCACTTGAAAGAGCCTAACATTTACATTCTAGTGACCAGCAACCCCATCAAGCCAAAAAATGGTTACAACTGTAGCAAGCCTGGAGGAGGCTTTAATTTTTCTTAGGTCATGTCATGATAAAGAAACGGCTTGCATTTATATAGTGGCAGGAAGCAGCAAACTGCTTCCTAATCAACAAAAGCTTTTGAAGTGTACTCATGTCTGCACTGTAAGAAATGTGGCAGCCAATATGCTCGGGGTGAAGTCCCACAGACAACTGGATTAATAACCAGGTTGCCTGTTTTAGTGATAACAGATTAAGGGATGAATGTTGGTTAGGACACATGGGAGAGCTTCCCTGTTCCTCTTCAAAATAGTACCATACGCTATTTCACTGCCACTTCAGGTGACATTTAGGATCTCGGGTTAACACCTCATCCAAAAGATGGCTGAGACCACAGTGAATAGATGAGTAATGGGAATTCGTAACTCCACAGCATTCAACATCATTTTTAAATTTAAAAGCTTGCTTGGGCTGACAGCCACAGTGAAGATCAACCAGTGTCAGCCTGATTAAGATAGATCTATTTTCAAAAAGCGCTCAGTAACTGACAGCCAGAGAACTTTGCACACTTAAGCTACAAACATTCTTGATAAATATTAAAGAAAACGTCAATCTTTCTGGAGGATTTGTATTGTTTTATGGTAGAAAGACGACTGATAATTGCCAATGGAACCTTTGTTCAGCTGCGGAAAAGTTGAAATGATTTGCTGCCAATGACAAGAGTAAAAAGGAACTATGGATCTCGCCTAATATGCAATAAAGCTAGGAATATCTCCTGAGGTTTAGATTCATAAAGAGTTGGCATTCCCGGTTTTTCATTTATCAGATGACAGCAATTGGCATTTGCATCTGGTGCCTGAATCAATGGCAACGCATTGTTAGTTGAACAGGTAATTTCTGAACTTGGTACATTTCTCTCAACGAGGAAAGAAGGTCATCTGCATTTTCCTAAAGAGGGCATTCGCTGTACTTATTAGCTTTGCAATTAGGCAAAGAGCTCAGTTATATTGCCATCAATTCAGAATTGTGGAAGGAAAAATATGCATAAAACATTCAAACCATCAATCAAGCTTTGTGAGGATATCAAAACGTTTTATTCACCGATAATTTATGAACGGTCACTTCCTTATATTGAATTAGACAGGTGTTGGGGGTGAAGGCTTGAATTTCTTTCCCAGCACAAGTAAAGATTCAAAACCGAGATCCTTTTGGAGAAGCTGATGGAGGTTGTGGGGGAAAGGTTCACTATTGCTGTTTTCAAATAGATCGGGCTAATCAAATTGGAAATGGCAGCCAAGAAAATAAATTCATACGGTGCATTCGGGACAGTTATTTGGAGCAATATGTTACGGAGCAAACTAGGGATCAGGATATTTTGGATCTAGTAATTTGCAAGGAGGTAGCTTTAATAAATGATCTCAAGGTTGAGGATCCCTTAGGATCACAATATGATAGAATTTAGCATTCAGCTTGTGTGAGAGAAAATTGGGACTGAAATATCAGTGTTAAACTTTTACGAAGGGGAATTAGAAAGGTATGAGGATGGAATTGGCCAAAATGAACTGGCTATTTAGATTAGTAGGTAAGACTGTAGATGAGCAATGGCAACAAGCAAATAATTCATGACTCCCAGCAAAAAATACATCCCAAAGTGGAGGAAGCACTTGGATAACCAAGTTAAGGATGGTATTGAGTAGAAAGCAGAAACATATAAGGTAGCAGAGGTTAGTGGTGGGCCAGAAGAGTGGGATAGATTCAGAATGCAGCAAAGATAGACTAAAAAAAAACATTTGGAAGGAGAAAATAAACTAAGAAGACAAGCTCACGAGAAACATAAAAACAGACAATAAGAGCTTTTTTAAAAGTATATTTAAAGGAAAAGAGAAGTAAAATAAAGTATTGAGTCCTTAGAGAAAGAAACTAGGGAAATAATTATGGGGATCAAAAGAATGGCAGAGGAGTTAAATAGGTACTGTAGAAAATATTACAACCATCCCAGTCACAGTCAAAAAATACAGAGGAGGAATTAAGTAGTCACCATCACCAGAGAATTAGTAATAGGCACACTAATGGGATTAAAAGCTGACAAGTCTCCCGGACCCGATGGTTTGCACCCCAGGATCTTAAAGGAGGTAGCTACAGAGATTGTGAATGCATTTGTAGTCATTTCCAAAAATTCTTGGATTCTGGAATCAGTTTTAAAAATTCATTTACAGGGTGTAACTGTGCCAAACGATTGGAAATGTTGCCAATGTGGTACCTTTGTTCAAAAAGGGGGAAGGAGGCAAAATGCAGGAAATTACAGATCAGTTAGTCTAAATTCAGTTGTTGGAAAAATATTACAATCGATTATTAAGGAAAGAATAGCAGTCATAATCTGATCAAGCAGAGTCAGCACAGTTTCATGACAAAGGAATCACGTCTGACCAATTTACTATAGTTCTTTGAGGAGCTGCAAAAGAAACTCAAAAGTATCTCAGCTAGAAGCCCAGCAGTGATCCCCTTAGAAAGCACTTTGGGATTAGGGTGGTGTCCCTTCTGCAGTTGGACACATTCTTATCTGGCGTGATAGTGACTAGGAGAGTCACAGGCACCACGGTAGCATTGTGGATAACACAATTGCTTCACAGCTCCAGGGTCCCAGGTTCGAATCCCGGCTTGGGTCACTGTCTGTGAGGAGTCTGCACATCCTCACCGTGTGTGCATGGGTTTCCTCCGGGTGCTCCGGTTTCCTCCCTCAGTCCAAAGATGTGCAGGTTAGGTGGATTGGCCATGATAAATTGCCCTTAGTGTCCAAAATTGCCCTTAGCGTTGGGTGGAGTTACTGGGTTATGGGGATAGGGTGGAAGTGTTGACCTTGGGTAGGGTGCTCTTTCCAAGAGCCGGTGCAGACTCTATGGGCCGAATGGCCTCCTTCTGCACTGTACATTCTATCTATCTATGAGAGAGCATTAACAGAACTGTTTGGTCCAAAATAGCAGTTTGTGTGCCAATTGAGCATTTAGATGCTGGTTTACATCACAATCTGTCCCCTCGTTATGTTTTCAGTGCTTACATGGCATGAATGCACCCGGGCCTTCGCAGGTAAAGTGCGTGGGCCACATCAGAAGTGGTCTGGCTGCATATTTAGAAATTCTGGGCTTCCACGGCACGGGGTAGCATAGTGGTTAGCACAATCGCTTCACAGCTCCAGGGTCCCAGGTTCGATTCCCGGCTTGGGTCAATGTCTGCACGTTCTCCCCGTATGTGCGTGAGTTTCCTCTGGGCGCTCCGGTTTCCTCCCACAGTCCAAAGATGTGCAGGTTAGGTGGATTGGCCATTCTAATTTTCCCCTTAGTGTCCAAAATTGCCCTTAGTGTTGGGTGGGGTTACTGGGTTATGGGGATCGGGTAGGGGTGTGGGCTTGGTAGGGTGCTCTTTCCAAGAGCCCGTGCAGACTCGATGGGCCAAATGGCCTCCTTCTGCACTGTAAATTCTATGATTCTATGATTCACAGTGCCGGCCCAGTGGTGCTATGGATTCAAATCTGGCAGTCTACCTTATTCCCTCAAGCTGAAAGCTGCAGACACAAACAGTTTCCAATTACTAACTAAATGGGAATATAGTGTAAATCTCCTTCTCACCCAGATAAATTGGATCTTTTCCATACACTTTTTCAGAAGTTGTCAGTTTTTTCATTTTAAGAAAAGGAAAGGTTCCTTGTGCCATGCTGTCTGTCATCTAATTTATTTTAAATCTTATCTTTAAAACAGGGACAGTTACTACTTCAGTTTGAATCTGACAAGATAGGCTTTTTGTTTGAAGTGCCAGCATGGGAGAAGAAAGCATTCAATGTAAATAGAGCCTTCACTGCACTTGGGCCTTTGTTGCAAGTAGGCCTAATTTGGAAAATTATTGGCCCAAATCTTTTGATTAGGGTCAGAACCCGTATTTCAGGCCCCGATCAGGCAAGACAGTAGTTTCCTGCGATTTTACTGGCCAAACTCCCAATGGAGGATCCTGCAGATCCGCAGAAGTTGGTGCAGGGAATCTCGGAGACATCAGGAAAGGAAATCCGGGCCAAAACAATGTCCCCTTTCAGCAGCTTTCTAGTGTGTTCACGAATGACTGCCGCTGGGTGGGCGAGGCAACTTGGTAAGGGTGGCAACTGGGTAGAGTGGCATTTGGGTAGGATGAAGAGGTCACGTCAGGTTAGGACTTGATGATGAGTTGAGGGGGGAGGGATCAGTGAAGGAGGCAGGTGGTGGGAGCTAATCATGTCAGGTGAGGGGAAGCCAGAGGTTCAGGGTGGGTACATGGAGAGTTGAGGGGAAGTAAGTGGTATTCAATTGTACAGTTACCCCAGATGTTCAACTAGGATTTTTCTGTCTAACAGTTCTAGGGGGTTATTCAAGTCTGAACCATCCAACATCTCCAAGTCTAACTCAGTTATTTGTTTGTGTAGAGAAATTTGTTAGTGTAGTTTCTGCTGCTGACACTGAGGTGGATTGGTTGCATTCTGGATCTGTCCTCTGGGTTCAGGTCCCAGGGCAAGTGCATTCACAACATGACCAAAGAGTTTGATTGTCAGCCTGTAAATATTTCCAAAATGTCCAACAGTAAAAAGGAGATTTTCAAGTCAGCCATTTTGCATAAAGCAGTACTTTGTCAATGGAAGTCCATGATTGCCAACTGCTTGGATCCCAGTTGGTGTTATAACTGGATGGCAAGATCCCAGAGTGGAACCTGACTCAAGATATCATGGGCGGGATTCTGTGCTGCACGACGCCAAAATCAGGAACGGCAACCGGGCGGAAAATCGCTCTTGACGCTGAAATTGTGATAGGCGCAGTTAGACGCCAGGTCGCAATGCTCCACTCCCTTAAAATCGGCGTCATCGAGCCGCGGCCGCACGCAGTTGCAACCCCGTTTGAATGTAATTATTGGACCCCCCCCGTGATGCTCCGCCTCCAATGGGCCGAGTTCCTGACGGCGCTGTCAACGTGTGGTCTCAGCGGTCGTGAGCCTGGCATGGCGGCTGCAGGGAGAGAGAGAGAGGGCGTGCGGACAGTGTCGATCACCATCATACTCAGCCGAGAGTTGTGCCGCTGGCCGGGAGGTATTCTGCCAGAGCTGGGAGGAGGGGTGGCGGGTGGCCAGGAAGTGGGCTTTGGGTAGGGTTGGCCGAGAACGTGATCTAGGATAACGGCCAGCATATTTCCTGATGCGATCAGTGCGTGTGGGGGGTGTAGGAGTACGCGCAGCTGAAGCTGGTCAGCCCTGCAAATGTCCAGCACGGAACAGAGGATTCTCCCACCGTGTTTCATGCGCTCCATGGGTGTTTCATGCGGTGCCACTGCTTTCCCCTCACTGATACCCGAATCGGTGCGGGTACAGTACCGATTCTCCCGCCGTGAACCACCGCGGATCCTCCGTTGGCATCAGCACTTCGATGCAGGAACGGAGAAACCAGCCCTGTAACTTTTCTGTAACTTTTACTTTTAAATGCATAGAGCAACAGAGTCACAGGACAGTTAGGTGGGGGAGTGGGCCTAGGCAGGGTGCTCTTTCAGAGGGTCAGTGCAGATTCAATCGGCTCAATGATCTCCTTCTGCAATGCAGAAATTCTAATTAATTTCAACAACAAGGATCTATTAAAAATGAAACATGCAATGTTTGATCAACATACAATACTGCTTTAGTCCCTCCTATAGCTTCACAAATATATGGGCAGGATTCTCCGGCCCCCCTCCGGGTCAGAGAATCCCGGGGGGTGCGAATCCCACCCCGGACCCCCGATGCTGGCTGCCGTATTCTCCGGCGCCGTTTTTCGTGCGGGGCGGGACCCACGCCACGCAGGTCGGGGACCGTTGGCAGCGGCCCCCCCTGGCGATTCTCCATGCCCCGATGGGCCGAGAAGCCAGTCCCACCGGCATGGGTTATGTATGGTCACACACGGCGGGACCTGGCAGGTAAGTCAGCGTGGGCGGTCCTCGGGGAGGCGCGGGGCGATGCGCCCCTGGGTTGGAGGGGGGGGGGGCACGGTGGCCTGGCCTGCGATTGGGGCCCACCGATCTGTGGGTGGGACTGTTTGTGGGGGGGGGCACTTCTTCCGACCGCGCCGGCCCCTGGAGGGCTCCGCCATGGCCAGCGTGGAAAAGAGAGGCCCCCGCGCATGAGCGGTATCACGCCGGCAGTTCCGCACATGCGCGAGACCATGACGGGCCTTCCTCTCTGGCTGGAGCGGAAGCAACACCTCCGGCGTCCACCTAGCCCCCGGGACAGGTGAGAATTCCTCACCTTGGGGGGCCCGTTGACGCTGGAGTCGTTGGCGCCGGTTTTCCCACCTGCGTAGGGACTTAGTCCCTGGAAAGGAGAATCCCGGCAATAGTTTCTAAAAAATGTAGCCTCACTCTGAGCCCAATGACCAATGCCACTCAACCCATCTTTACACAGAGCAGAAGAGGCCCTTTGGCCCATCGAGTCTACACCGACCTACCTACCTAATCCCAGTTGCCAATACTGGGCCTATAATCTTGTATGTTATGATCTGCCAAGTGCTCATCCAGGTGCTTTTTAAAGGATGTGACGCACCCCGTCTCTACCACCCTCCCAGGCCGTGCATCCCAGACCGCCACCACTCTCCGGGTGAAAAGGTTTTTCCTCAACCCCCCTCAAACCTTCTGCCCCTCACCTTGAACATATATCCAATCGTGACTGGCCCTTCAACTAAGGGGAACAGCGGCTCACCATCCATCCTGTCCATGCCCCTCATAATCTTGTACACTTTGTTTTCAATGTTTTAATATTGGAGCTAGTCCTCCAAAGAATGCATTTTATTGGGATCTTGGTCGACAGTAAGACTAGGATACCTGATCAGAATTGGAGAAAAAATATATTTTCCGATCTTTACAATAATTGGAACAGGAAACATACAAAGGGCAGGAGCATAAAGTAGACATCGGTTTACCTCCACTTCTGCCAACTCAAAAAAACAAAAACAAAATCAACCTTTTCCTTTTCTTCCCCTCTCTCCAAGCTCTCGGAGCTGTTTCTAGAAACAAGGGTCGAATGGCCTCCTTCTGCACTGTAGGAATTCTATGATTCTAGAATTCAAGGACTCGAACGTGTACAATATTTAAAATCCGACCCCTTGTTCAGTCTTTTCAGTATTTGTTTTTACAGTTCTCAGTAAGTCCACGATTGTGTTTTTTTTTTACATAAAGTGCACTTGTCCAGCAGAATCGAACCACCAGCAGCTCAAGTTAAAACTCGGGATTCTACAAACTCCAACTTTCCGAGTCCGCTGTACAACCCCCAGTGACCCAGGGAGAGAAGTTGATCGTAACGGAGCGTGGAGTGCCTGATTTTATCAAAGGTCATGCTGCAGTTCTCGTCGCCAGTCACAGGCATCATACAATCCAAATCTAACTTTGCCACCTTGGGGAATGGTACCCATGGGAACTATGATGCAAATGAGGCATCTGCCGCCGCTGGACTTGAAATCTTTTGTTCTCGTTGCGCAGCATGTACAAGGCCAGCATGATCAGCAAAACTAAAACGAGGCCTCCCACAATGGGCAATCACTGCAACCCTGAATCAGAGCTCCTTCAAGGACGTGATGTAGCCACCTGGGGTGGCCACGTCCCGATTCCAAAATGGACACTCGCAAGGAGTGCAGGGAAAAACGGACAACACCAGAGAAAACAAGCAGGTGCAAGGTTTCCTGTGTATTACGATTTGCGGAGCCCATACAGAACTGAAACCAATAGCCATTAACATATTAATGGGCTATCTCCAGGGGCAAAAAGCAACATTAAAACAATCGAGACCAAGTCAGACTCCCCGGCGCCAGCAGGAGCACCAGGCCAACGGACACATAGGGCCCGCCCAACAATCAGGGAACACCTCCAGTATTGGAGAAATCGATAAGAACGATTGGGGCATGGTCCAATTAATTGGGACCAAGTCCGGGGTCCGCCCAAAAGGGCGCGAAACCCCTGGGATCTATAAGATAGCGTCCCCAAGTTCAGTTCGTTCTTCTTGGCCATGGCTCTCAACGAGGAGAGACCTGCCTAGCAGCTGCATCAACCAAGTAAGTCTCAGATCAACGCACGCTACGAGATAGACGCTCCTAGCTACTATTCCGTGCCAGCTCGAAGCCAACAGAATCAGAACTGGACAAAGGCCATTGTTCCTCTGACCTGGTGGGCCATTCGAAGCTAAGTATAGGTTTTAGTAATAGTGATAGTTTAGTAAGTAGAGTTTTATGCATGAGTAGTGACTGACTGTGTGTATAATAAATGTGTATTGATTTGAAACTTACTAACTGGTGTATTGAGTTATTGATCAGCACTTGGCTTGAACCTCATGGTGGTATCAGAAAGATACCTGGCGACTCTAGAGCAAAGGTTATTGAAACAGAGCAATTAAAGAGAAAGCACTACGAGCAACAGTGAGTTTTGGCATGCTGCAGATCAGGTTCCTGCTGGAGTCCGGATGATACCGAGCTCCTTGATCTGAGCTCTCACTTCCAGGATGTGAACGAACGTCTTGCAGCCCTCTATAATTGCACATAGCCTCGTGATAGCGCTCCAGCAATGGCCAGGTTCCCACGTGATTCTGGGATCTTTTGTCCATGACAGATATTTGCCGAATTTGAGAGTGTGTAAGCAACCGTGAGTTGAAGGGAGAGTTTGTATTCTGGGGGTTCCGGTGTCCTTGAAAATAATGGTGACAGTTCCGCTTTGCACCTGCAGCCCATTTGCCACACAGTTAGATGCATCACAGTAGCATCTAATTTCACCTTTGGTTAAGAGGATCGCTATCGCACACAGTTCCAGCTGCAGCCAAATCGAGATGGGATTGGGATAGCGGTCCATTTTTTGGCACTATTTTCTTTCCACTGTTTCACCCCACGACCCCCCCCCCCCCCCCCCCCCCCCCCCCGCCTCCCTACCCTCCACACTCAGGTCCATTGGGTGTGAATTTCCACAGCCTGATTTTCCACCGCCAAGCGACACGCACTCTTTTCCAAGCTTCTGGCCGTTCCCCTGGAGATTTCATGGCTGAATTTGTCCCTCCTGCTTCACAACACAAGCTCCATAGAGCAAAGCAGCTGCTGGCCCAACTTCCTCTCACTCACTCACTCCCTCCCTCCCTCACTCACAATCCTCTCTGTGATTTTTAAAAGTAGAGACTCCAGCATTCAGCATTCAGCCTCCTAATGCTGTCCGCAGGGTCGGAGAATAGCCCAGGGTCAGCGTAAATCCCGCCCCCGCCGTGGCCGGAATTCTCCGCCACCCGGGAATCGGCGGGGCCGGGAATCATGCCGCGCCGATTGGCGGGCCCCCTGCGGCGATTCTCCAGCCCGCGATGGGCCAAATTCCGGCCGCTGATAGGCCTTTCCCACCGGCGGGAATCAGAGCACCTGTGGTGCTGGTGGGAGCAGGTGGCACGAGTGGGCCCCGGGGTCCTGGGGGGGGTAATCTGATCCTGGGGGGTGCACCCACGGTGACCTGGCCCGCGATCGGGGCCCACTGATCGGCGGCTGGGCCTGTGCCGTGGGGGCACTCTTTTTCTTCCGCCGCCGCCACGGCCTCCACCATGGCGAAGGCGGGAGAGACCCCCTCCACCGCGCATGCGCCGGGGTGACGTCAGCGCCCGCTGACGCTCCGGAGCATACGTGGACTCACGCCGTGGCGCCGGTCGGGGCCAAAGGCCGTTCGCGCCAGTCGGCGATGCGGGAGCCACTCCGACGCGGGCCTAGCCACTAAAGATGCGTAGAATTCCGCACCTTTGGGGAGGCCTGACGCCGGAGTGGTTCTCGCCACTCCTGTACGCCGGGACCCCCTGCCCCGCCGGGTAGGGGAGAATCCCAGCCCAGGTTTTTCACCTCTCCTTTCAGGTTTCCCATGTCTTAATTACTTGTTTTCTTACTCCATGGTATGGCTTTTCTTCTAGCAAAGCTGAGAGAGATGTTTCTTCTGTAGCGTCCTATATCCAACTGCTATATTCAGCTAAAATTACACTCGATAAGCCTTCCTACCCTAACGGTACCCCTGGTTACCAAGCAGTGACTTCTCACATCTTGTTTACTTTTCATGCTGTAATCCACTGTAAGAACAACAGAAGCACAGTTTGAGCTAACTAAACCCCCATACATACAAACATTTAGCATGAATCTATCTATAGGTTTACCCTTCCTTGCACAGCAATACTAAATTAAACCCACTTAAAACTATGTCTTCTTGCTAAATACTTAATAATGCAAATACAGATCACTCAAAACTACTACTGTTTTCATGGCACAACACCTTCTTAGGGCATGAAATAGGAGGAGTAATGCATCAAGTGGTATAATGCAAAATTCTCTCCCCATGAGTTAGTGCACCAACAATAACATTAATTTCACAATACTTTCTCTAAACACAAGTGTGCAACATGACTGTGCCGTACCCCCTCAGTTCTTTGGATTGGTGATGAACCTTTGGTCTTTAATTAAATTTCAATCCAGATTAAGGTTTTGAATAATCTTTGTTTGGACAGTAAAATTCCAATTGATGCTGATGCGTGCTCTTTATCATTGCTCATTTGGTTGTCACCCAGTCAAATGATTTTCAATAAGAACAGTAAGACTTTGTGAAATATCTGGATATAAAAATAATCCTGATAAATTAATATTCATGCCACCACTCGTCAGTATGTGAGTATATATCTTGAACTGGTGGCTGCTACTTTGGAAAAATGCAAAGTGGGGCATGATGCTGGTTTAGCTCACTGGGCTAAATGGCTGGCTTTTAAAGCAGACCAAGCAGGCCAGCAGCATGGTTCGATTCCCGTACCAGCCTCCCCGAACAGGCGCCGGAATGTGGCGACTAGGGGCTTTTCACAGTAACTTCATTGAAGCCTACTCGTGACAATAAGCGATTTTCATTTTCATTTCATTCATGCTTTCTGTGTGTCCAGGGCATAATGAAAGAGGAGGGCAAATAGACAGATACAGTCCTACACATTGGTACCAACGATATAATAACATTTACAGTGCAGAAGGAGGCCATCTGGTCAATTAAGTCTGCTGGCCCTTGGAAAGAGCACCCAACCTAAGCCCACACCTCCACCCTATCCCCACACCACCACCCTATCCCCGTAACCCCACCTAACCTTTTTTCTTTGAACACTAAGGGCAATTTAACAATCTTAGGCTTACTTCTGTTGCCAAGTGCTAGTGAGTATAGAAATAGGAGATTAGCCCAGATGAATACATGGCTGGAGAAGGAGGGAGGGCTTTTGATTTCTGGGATTTTTGGACTGTTGTTGGGGACAGTGGGACCTGTACAAGGTGGACGGTTTGCACCTGAAATGAAATGGGACCAGTAATCCTGCAGGGAGGTTTGCTAGTGCTGTTGGCGAGCGTTTGGCAGGTGTTTGAGATTCTGAGAGAAGGCACAGCAGGGATAGATGCCCTACAAAAATTTGAAGAAACATTAAGTGAGTCAGGAAGGCACAGAATTTCTAGACCAGTTAAGTCACAAGGAAGTTTGGAAAGATTAGATGGTATTTATTTTAATGCAAGGAATCTGACGAACAAGGCAGATGAGTTGAGACAAATTAAAACATGCAAGAATGATGTAATTTCTGTCACTGAGACATGGTTGAGAGAGGGACAGGATTCACAGCACAATATTCCAAGACACAAGATGTTCAGGCGAGACAGGGAAGGAGGTAAAAGAGGAAGGGGGATTCACGATTCTGATCAGGGAGTCAATTACAGCAGTAAGGTGGGACGACATCTTCGAAGGCTTTTCAAATGACCATAGAATCCCTGTAATGCAAAAGGAGGCCATTCAGCCCATCGAGTCTGCGCTGACCCTCTGGAAGAATACTCTACCTAGGCCCAATCTGCTGCCCTGTCCCCACAACCCCACCTAACCGTTGGACACTAGGGATCAATTTAGCATGGCCAATACACCTAACCTGCACATCTTTGGACTGTGAGAGGAAACCAGAGCACCCGAATGAAACCCACACAGACCACGGAAGAACGTACAAACTCCACATAGACAGTCACCCGAGGTCGGAATCGAATTCGTGGTCCTGGCATAGTGAGGCAGCTGTGCCACTGTGCCATATGGGTAGAACTTAAAAACAAAAAAAGGAGCAATCACATTGCTGGGAGTGTTCAATAGGTTCCCTAACATTCCGAGAGAAAAAGTGAGGCTTATGGCAGATATTGAGGGCTCAGAACATCAGAAGCCTCAAAGGCGTATAGAATATGAAAAAGGAAACTTAAAAAAGGAAATTAGGAAACAAAAAAGGGGGCATGAAAGGATACTGACACGTAAAATAAAGGTAAATCCTAAATTGTTTTACAAGTATATTAAGGGTAAAGGGATAACTAGGGAAAGAGTAGGGCCTGTTAAGGACCACAATAATAATTTGTATGCGGCGTCAGAGGATGTAGGTAAGGTTCGAAATGCATACTTTGTGTCAGTGTTCACTAGTGAAAGAGCCTGTGTGGGTACAGAAATCAGGGATAAATTTATATTGACAGAGAGGAGGTTCTGAGTAGTCTGTCATGCTTAAAAGTAGGTAAACCTGCATGGCCAGATGAAATGTATCCCAGGTTGTTGAGTGTTCCTCTTCTTCATCCACCTCCTTGCCCCTCATCTTTCCGTCTGCTCCTTGCACAGCCCTCATTCCACACTGCCCTCCTTGTCTAGGTCAGGTACCTCTCACCCCGCCCTTGGCCTCACTTCGCATTCCATCCCCAGTCACAAGTCAGATCTGTGCTGCGATGGCTGCATGATTCCTGCAGCACAGTGTTGTCCAGGTAGACACTGCTGTGTGGCACCAGAGGGAAGGAGACCCCTGTTCTCCCCAACTCTAGACACAGTACTGATCTGAGAAGGTGACACAGGAGGGTCCACAGCACAGTGTTGTCCCCGAAGATCGCCTCGCATGAAGATGAACGGCAGGGACCAGTCTGCCCCAGCAGAGTGGTGAACAGCACATCGGGGTAATGAAGCACTATGGCAGAATGGTTGTTGCACTCACCCCGAAGACTCTTGTGAACTGAGGACTGCTTCGTGCACGCCACTCTTTAGTAATGAGGTTTTAGACTCCGTAACGTCACGCTGGCCTGATGCAAGATTGGAAGACATTATGGGGTGCCAACGAGCAGTCATGAGATGCAAATGGCATTTGTGCAACCAGTCAGTGGGAAGACCGACCTGCCATTATCCCACAATTGGGACAACTGCAATGTGATTTTAGGCTTGTGGGTTTCTGAGTTCTCAGCCCTCGTTAGATTCTCTGCACCCACATGCCATCAAAGCCCCCATGGATGGGATGGGAGAATTCTGCCCTACCTTTCTAAAATCAGCTTGTTCATCAATCAGAAGAAGTGCGAGGATAATCTTGTCTGACCTCACCATATTCTGAGGCTGCATTTCCATTATCCCTTGCAAATGGAAGAATGCCAATCTATCACCATTTTGTTAAACACAGGTGGCTGGATAGAAAATATTGTTTCTAATGTCCCGAGAGATGATTCTTTCCTTCAAAACATCAACGTTTCCTGCTATAAAACATACTGTGATTTGAAAATAGGATGAAATTTGGTCTAATTTGATCAACAAGGATGCAAACCATTTTTGCTTCTCCTAAAAGATGTCACGGTGAAATAACAATGCGACTCGGTAAACACGAGAACTTAATAATAGTAATAATCGCTTAAGTAGGCTTTAATGACGTTACTGAGAAAAGCCGCTAGTTGCCACATTCCGGCGCCTGTTTGGGGAGGCCGGTACGGGAATTGAACCCACGCTGCTGCCTTGTTCTGCATTACAAGCCAGCTATTTAGCCCATTGTGCTAAACCAGCCCCTTAAGAATCCAAGGAAACCTCAAATGTCATTCCACCTCGCAATCATGACATGTTCCAAACCCAATCTTTTATTCTTCAAAAAGATCTTCAAAATCTCAACCATTCTAATAATGTTCTGCAACAATCCTGTGAAGAGTCTGTACTGTTCATTTATCATATAATCTACAAGGTGATTGATTCCATGTTTACCTTAACATCTTTTCCTCAAAGTTTGCAAATCTTCCTCATGATGCGTCCAAAGCTTTTTGTCACTCGGCCTGATTTAAGTGCAAACACGTTTTGGGGTTTGCATATAAAGCTTAAAATCAATGTTGTCATGAATATTTCAAGTTGGAGTATCAGCCATGGCTCAGTTGGTGTAGCACTCTCACTCAAGGTTCCCGATTCTAGTCACACTCCACTACCTTGTGCACAAATCAAGGGTAAAGCTCTGGTGCAGTATTGAGAGAGTGCTGCAGTGCTGGAGCGGCCAAATCCTATATTGTACACGGTTCCCCTCCTACACCTTGGGAGTATGAACTTCCCATGTGTTTTGGGGGAGCTGAGCCTCCCACCTAATTGGGAGGAACTTCGCAGGATATAAACTCTGACCAGGGAGCAGTGGAATTGTAATATTATGGGTCGAGTAAATAAATCTAATTGTTATCCTGCCTACTTGGTATCCTTACCGTCAGCTATCACACTGGGTCATCATCATGTTGCCGTTGGTGCGGGGGTTGTTCTTGGTTACTGGCCTTCCCACATAACGAGCGTCAAGTGGTGGCGGCAATGTCACTGGACTAAA
Organism: Scyliorhinus canicula; assembly: GCF_902713615.1. NCBI lineage: Eukaryota > Metazoa > Chordata > Chondrichthyes > Carcharhiniformes > Scyliorhinidae > Scyliorhinus > Scyliorhinus canicula. The sequence goes on from NC_052149.1 coordinate 26,789,424, forward strand.
CGCAGAGTCTGGGTAGCTGGTGGAATTTGGATACACTTAATAAAACCTGGATTTTAAAGCCAGCCTCCGTAATAATGACCATGAAACTGTTGTCAATTGTTGTAATAACCCACCTAGTTCATTAATGCCATTCATATCTCGTCTGGCCTCAGTGGCTCCAGATAGTTGCCCTCTGATGTGGCCGGGCAAGCCACTCAAATCAAGGGCAATTAGGAATGGGCAACAATTGCTGTATTTGCCAGCGACGGCCACATCCTTTGATAGAATAAAGTAAAATGAAGTGCTTTGAGACATCCGGTGAGAGTGAAAAGGGGACATGAATTTAAGTTTTTCTCTTCTTGTAGTGTTTAAGCGCTGAAAAAGTTACAATTGTCATATGAGATGTAACTGTGTTTTTAACTGAATACTAACTTCAAAGTTACTGTTCAACATCCCCATTGGCTCTGAAAAACTAATTTTATGTTTGTGGAATGCAAAATTTCCTCATTAAAATATATACATTTTAACGTTTGGTTGCGGGCTTTGCTCTTAATTCGATCATGATCATTTATTTCACCATCTGAAACATTGAAATTAAAAACAAAGTTATTCATGCTCCCAACTTACTGTTCTGAACTCTATGAGAATACTTTATTATGAGCGTCTGGTCACTCTGCTTGCTGACATCACTAATGGTTTATCTAATGGTTCACCCAGGTTTATCTCACTGGGCTAAATCACTGGCTTTATAAAGCAGACCAATCAGCCAGCAGCACGGTTCGATTCCCGTGCCAGCCTCCCCGGAGAGGCGCCGGAATGTGGCGACTAGGGGCTTTTCACAGTAACTTCATTGAAGCCAACTCGTGACAATAAGCGATTTTCATTTCATTTCATAATGGTGATGGCGATTCACTTGACTTGGCGCCAGATTTAAACTCCCATCAGGAAAGGGGGAATCCATGCCAGAAACATCACTAGATCTTAGTGAGATGCTTTGTTTGAGGTCAGGAGCAAGTGGTCTTGCTTTCCCACGGATCACAAAATCTGGCCCATTGAGTTTGAATTTTATATAGAAAAGTCTAGTATGCAGGTACAGCAGGTAATTAGGAAGGCTAAAAGAATGTTCTTTGTGAGGGGAATTGATTAGAAAAGTAGGGAGATTATGCTTCAGTTGTACAGGACACTGGTGAGACCACATCTGGAGTACTGTGGTCTCTTTATTCAAGGATAGCTGTAAAAACGTTAGAAGCAGCTAGGAGGTTTGCTGGGCTAATGTCAGGAATGGGCGTGTTGTCTTCTGAGGAAAGGTTGGAGAGTTTACGTCTATGTTCACTAGAATTTAGAACAGTAAGAGGCAACTTGATTGAAACCTTTTAGGATCCTGAGGGGTATTAACAGGGCAGATGTGGAGAGGATGTTTCCTCCTGTTGGAGAATCTAGAACTAGGGGTCACTGTTTAAAAATAAGGGTCACTCATTTAGAACATAGAACATTACAGCGCAGTACATGCCCTTTGGCCCTCGATGTTGCGTCGACCTGTGAAACCACTCTAAAGTCCATCTACACTATTCCCTTATCATACATATGTTTATCCAATGACCATTTAAATGCCCTTAATGTTGGCAAGTCCACTACGGTTGCAGGCAGCGCATTCCAGCCCTTACTACTCTCTGAGTAAAGAACCTACCTCTGACATCTGTCCTATAACTATCTCCCCTCAATTTAAAGCTATGTCCCCTTGAGCTGGACATCACCATCTAAGGAAAAAGGCTCGCACTGTTCATCCTATCTAATCCTCTGATCATCTTGTATGCCTCAATTAAGTCACCTCTTAACATTCTTCTCTCTAACGAAAACAACCTCAAGTCCCTCAGCCTTCCCTCATAAGATCTTCCCTCCTCTGCACCCTTTCCAATGCTTCCACATCCTTCCTATAATGCGGCGACCAGAACTGCACGCAATACTCCAAATGCAGGTGCACCAGAGTTTTTTTACAGCTGCAACATGACTTCATGGCTCCGAAACTCAATCCCTCTACCAATAAAAGCTAACACACCGTACGCCTTCTTAACAACCCTCTCAACCTGGGTGGCAACTTTCAGGGATCTATGTACATGGACACCGAGATCTCTCTGCTCGTCCACACTACCAAGAATCTTACCATTAGCCCAGTCTTCCTGTTATTCCTTCCAAAATGAATCACCTCACACTTTTCTGCATTAAACTCCATTTGCCACCTCTCAGCCCAGCTCTGCAGCTTGAGGGGCCGAGCGGCCTACTCTTTTTCCTAGTTCATGGGCTGGATTCTCCGCACTCCGACTCTGAATCCGCGGCCGGCGCCAGGGCGGAGAATACATTTTGGAACAATAAATCGGGATCGGCGGCAGTTCCCCGATTCTGCGGGTTCCAAAAAGCAACATGTAGGCCCTACCTGTGGCCATTGCCAGAGGCCCGCTCTGCCCCTGACCGGCCGAATTCCCGATGGTGTGGATCTATATGATCCAGCCGGTCGGGATACTCGCATGGCGGCTGCAGACTCAGTCTGCGGCCGCCCTGGTTGGGGGCAGGCGGATTGAAGGGCGGGGGGGCCTTAGAGGCAGCCAGGAAATGTTTGTGCGGGCGGACAAAGTCAGGCGAGCGGCCAAACGGTCCAGTTCCGCGGTACAAGTCCGCCATGGAGCACGGCGCGGCCGCTGGAGGCCACCGCCATGGGCATTCACGGTCTCCGACCCGGAAGTGCGGGGAATCTGCAGCAAAATCTGCTAGAAACACGGCAGGTCCCTGGTAGCCCCTGAAGGGCCTTTTTACGTGATATTTTTTGGCGTGAAATTCCACCACTTTTGCAACGGCGTGGGGACATGGTCCCAAAAACAGAGAATTCAGCCCCCTATGTTCATGCGTCAAAGAACTTAACGGCTACTCTTTTACATTCCTTGTTTATTAAAAGTAAGCATTATATTTCCTCGCAGCTGAGCATTTTTTCCTCCTTCACTGTTATTGAGTTAGGAACATCTAATTTGTAATCAAAATTAATATTTTCCACCTGTAGGGATCAGTTAGGTTTACTCACAAAGAAACAATATTCTCCAGTTGCCGTCCTTCTCCATTTTAAAAAGAGGTTCAATTTTCTGTTGTCAATCACCGATGAAATTCTGTATTCAATTCCTGACAACATGCTTTACCAATGAAAATCTTATTTTCCTTTGGTTTATCTTGGGAGAATAAATAATAGACCCTACTCTGCCATTCATTCCGATCATGCTGATCATCCAACTCAGAGACCTGTTCCTGCTTTTCCCCCCAAATCCTTTGGTCACTTTGACCCCTTCTTGAAAACATAACGGGTATGATTCAGCAGACTTAAGTAAATGTCGCCGTTGATGTTGCCGTTTCTTTTGGCCTCGGATAGTTTCTCCCCTCCGAGGGTGTGTTTAGAAGCTCATCAGCAGGAAAGCCGCCTCGCAGAGCAGGCTGCCATTTTGTCTGGCAGCCCTAATCTCATCACCACACCCCCTCCAACCAATTCCAAGGCCCCCCCGTTTTTGACACCCCTTATTGCACCCCCCCTCCCCCCGAAACGTTTGGGAGCAAACCCAGGAACCCCCCCTTACCCCCTCTTCTTGGCAAGGCACCCCCCCATGCCTAAACCCTGGCAATGCCATCTGGGAACTCTGGCAGTGCCACCATGGCACACATGTGCCAGGGTGCCTGTGTGCCAGGGGGAAGCTCGGGTGCCATCCTGCCCCCTCCCCAAACACCCAGGAGTCTCCAATGGCCTGGGCGACACTCCAGGTGCTGTATGGACCAGTACTAAATGGTGCCCTGGTGAGATCTCCCAGGCACAGCCGGTGAGTCCCAGGCACCGGTTGAATCTGGCGTCCAGGTATTTAAAGGGGCTGTTAGGCTCATCTAAATATTTAGAACTTGATATCACCCAGCGAGGATGAGCTCCAGATTGCGCTGGGCAGGGTGAGTTGGGGGGCTCGCGATCGGCCTGGCACGGAGCCCAATTTGGGGCTCACGCGCCATTCACACTGGATCCGCGTTTGAAGCAACGGGGTCGATCAATCACGCTCACAATGTTTCGGTTTCAACTGCTTTCTGGTGTAGCGAATTCTGCAAGCTCACCACTCTCTGGGTGAAGAGGCGCCTCCTCAGCACGGTAGCACAGTGGTTGGCACAGTTGCTTCACAGCTCCAGGGGCCCATGTTCGATTACCAGTTTGGGGCACTGCCGGTGTGGAGTCTACACGTTCTCCCTGTGCATGTGTGGGTTTCCTCCGGGTGCTCCGGTTTCCTCCCACAGTCCAAAGATGTGCAGGTTAGGTAGATTGGCCATGATAAATTGCCCCTTAGTGACCAAAAAAGAGTAGGTGGGGTTACTGGGTTACAGGGATGGGGTGAAGGTATGGGCTTAAGTATGCTCTTCCAAAGACTGGTACAGACTCGATGGGCCAAATGGCCTCCTTCTGCACTGTAGATTCTAAGATCCCAGTCCTAAATTGTTTCCCCCGTATCTTTAGACTGTGACATCTGGTTCTGGGTGCCGCCCTGCTATCAGGAAAACTGCATCTATCTTGTCTTAAACTGCAGCTAATACATAATCCTAACTGACTCAATCTCCCCTCATACATCAGGAATCAGTCTGGTAAACCTTTGTTGCACTCCCTCTATAGCAAGCACACCCTTCCTCAAATTTGCATCAGTGCATTGCAGTCACTGCATCCGGTTTATGGAGGAGCTGTTGTCAAGTGACCCCAAACACCTCTTCAGTGTTTCCCTCCCTACCTCCTCCTCTAACCAAAAAAACACAAACACTGTAAGGAACCCTGCCGAGTAAAGGTCAAGAGAGAGACTCGAGGGCAGGTAGAAGTAGAAAGAAGTTGAACCGTGACGTTACAGACAGCAGGTAAGTGATTGGCTGGTGACTGGGCAGTAGTTTTTCTTTTCCCTGAGGTGTGCTGATAAGGTAAGATTTTTCTATTTCTATTTGTGTGACTGGTAACAATTTTTCTTGTTTTTCCTTTTTCATTTATCTATTATTTGATATAGTTGGACGAAGTTAAGTTTAAGATTAAAAATGGCAGGAGATCTCAGACCCGTGTTATGCTCCTCTTGCTCAATGTGGGAGCTCAGGGACGTGGCTGATGTCCCTGGCTCCTTCACGTACGGGAAGTGTGTCCAGCTGCAGCTCTTGCTAGACCGCATGACGGCTCTGGAGCTGCGGATGGACTCACTTTGAAGCATCCGCGATGCTGAGAAGGTCGTGGATAGCACGTTTCGCGAATTGGTCACACCACAGATTAGGATTGCTGAGGGAGAAAGGGAATGGGTGACCAAAAGGCAGAGAATAGCAGGAAGACAGTGCAGGTGTCCCCGGCGGTCATCTCCCTCCAAAACAGGTATACCGTTTTGGATACTGTTGGGGGGATGGCTCATCAGGGGAAGGCAGCAGTAGCCAGGTTCATGGCACCGTGGCTGGCTCTGCTGTACAGAAGGGCTGGAAAAAGAGTGGAAGGACTATAGTCATAGGGGATTCAACTGTAAGGGGAGTAGATAGGCAGTTCTGTGGTCGAAAACGAGACTCCCAAATGGTATGTTGCCTCCCAGGTGCACGGGTCAGGGATGTCTCAGATCGGCTGCAGAATATTCTGAAGGGGGAGGGTGAACAGCCAGTTGCCGTGGTGCATATAGGCACCAATGATGTAGGTAAAAAACGGGATGAGATCCTACAAGCAGAATTTAGGGAGTTAGGAGCCAAGTTAAAAAATCGGACCTCAGAGGTAGTAATCTCAGGATTGCTACCAGTGCCACGTGGTAGTCAGAGTAGAAATGAAAGAATAGGCAGGATGAATGTGTGGCTTGAGAGATGGTGCAAGTAGGAGGGGTTCAGATTTTTGGAACATTGGGATCGGTTCTGGGGAGGTGGGATTACTACAAATTAGATGGTCTACACCTGGGCTCGACTGGGACCAATGCCCTTGGGGATGCTTTTGCTAATGCCGTTGGGGAGGGTTTAAACTAATGTGGCAGGGGGGTGGGAACCAAATGAGGAGGGTAGTGGACAGTAAGGAGGTAGTAACTAAAGCCTGTAAGGAACTAGATCATGAAGTCAGCATGGCCAAGGGGAAGAGTAGGCAGGGAGCAGATGATGAACGCAGAGGGACTGGTGCTCTGAGGTGCATTTGTTTTAATGCAAGAAGTGTAGTAGGTAAGGCAGATGAACTTAGGGCTTGGATTAGTGCCTGGGAGTATGATGTTATTGCTATTACTGAGACTTGGTTGAGGGAAGGGCATGATTAGCAACTAAATATCCCAGGATATCGATGCTTCAGGCAGGATAGAGAGGGAGGTAAAAGGGGTGGAGGAGTTGCATTACTGGTCAGAGAGGATATCACAGCTGTACTGAAGGAGGGCTCGGACAGTGAGGCGATATGGGCAGAGCTCAGAAATAGGAAGGGTGCGGTAACAATGTTGAGGCTGTACTACAGACCTCCCAACAGCAAGCATGAGATAGAGGTACAAATATGTAAACAGATTATGAAAGATGTTGGAGCAACAGGGTGGTGGTGATAGGAGATTTTAATTTTCCCAACATTGACTGTGATACAATTAGTGTCAGAGGTCTAGATGGAGCAGAATTTGTAAGGAGCATCCAGGAGGGTTTTCTAGAGCAGTATGTAAATAGTCCAACTCAGGAAGGGGCCATATTGGACCTGGTGTTGGGGAATGAACCCGGCCAGGTGGTTGAAGTTTCAGTCGGGGATTACTTTGGGAATAGTGATCACAATTCCCTAAATTTTAGAATACTCTTGGATGAAGACGAGAGTGGTCCTAAAGGAAGAGTGCTAAATTGGGGGAAGGCCAACTATACCAACATTCGGCAGGAGCTGGGGAATGTGGATCGGGAGCAGCTGTTTGAAGGTAAATCTACATTTGATATATGGGAGGCTTTTAAAGAGAGGTTGATTAGGGTGCAGGACAGACATGTCCCTATGAAAATGAAGGATAGAAATGGCAAGATTAGGGAACCATGGATGACAGGTGAAATTGTGAGACTAGCTAAAAGGAAAAAGGAAGCATACATAAGGTCTACACGACTGAAGACAGATGAAACTTTGGAAGAATATCGGGATTGTAGGACCAATCTGAAACGAGGAAGCAAGAGGGCTAAAAGGGGTCATGAAATATCTTTAGCAAACAGGGTTAAGGAAAATTCCAAAGCCTTTTATTCATATATAAGGAGCAAGAGGGTAACTAAAGAAAGGGTTGGTCCACTCAAGGACAAAGGAGGAAAGTTATGCATGGAGTCAGAGAAAATGGTTGAGATTCTTAACAAGTACTTTGCATCGGTATTCACCGAGGAGAGGGACATGATGGATGTTGAGGTTAGGGATAGATGTTTGATTACTCTAGGTCAAGTCAGCATAAGGAGGGAGGATGTGTTGGGTATTCTAAAAGCATTAAGGTGGACAAGTCCCCAGGTCCGGATGGGATGTATCCCAGGTTACTGAGGGAAGTGAGAGAGGAAATAGTTGGGACCTTAACAGATATCTTTGCAGCATCCTTGAACACGGGTGAAGTACCGGTGGACTGGAGAATTGCTAATTTTGTCCCCTTGTTTAAGAAGGGTAGCAGGGATAATCCAGGTAATTATAGACCGGTGAGCCTGACGTCAGTGGTAGGGAAGCTGCTGGAGAAGATACTGAGGGATAAGATCTATTCACATTTGGAAGAAAATGGGCTTATCAGTGATAGGCAACATGGTTTTGTGCAGGGTAGGTCATGTCTTACCAACTTAATAGAATTCTTAGAGGAAGTGACAAAGTTGATTGATGAGGGAAGGGCTATAGATATCATATACATGGACTTCAGTAAAGCATTTGATAAGGTTCCCCATAGTTGGCTGATGGAGAAAGTGAAGGCCGCATGGGGTCCAGGGTGTACTAGCTAGATGGATAAAGAACTGGCTGGGCAACAGGAGACAGAGAGTAGTAGTGGAAGGGAGTTTCTCAAAATGGAAAACTGTGACCAGTGGTGTTCCACAGGGATCCATGCTGGGACCACTGTTGTTTGTGATATACATAAATGATCTGGCAGAAGGTATAGGTGGTCTGATTAGCAAGTTTGCAGATGACACTAAGATTGGTGGAGTAGCAGATAGTGAAGGGGGCTGTCAGAGAGTTGGGCGGAGAAATGGCAGATGGAGTTCAATCGGGCAAATGCGAGGTGATGCATTTTAGAAGATCCAATTCAAGAACGAACTATACGGTAAATGAAAAAGCCCTGGGGAAAATTGGTGTACAGAGAGATCTGGGTGTTCAGGTCCATTGTACCCTGAAGGTGGCTATGCAGGTCGATAGAGTGGTCAAGAAGGCATACAGCATACTTTCCTTCATCGGAGGGGGTATTGAGTACAAGAGTTGGCCGGTCATGTTACAGTTGTATAAGACGTTGGTTCGGCCACATTTGGAATACTGCGTACAGTTCTGGTCGCCACATTACCAAAAGGATGTCGATGCTTTGGAGAAGGTGCAGAGGAGGTTCACCAGGATGTTGCCTGGTATGGAGGGCGCTAGCTATGAAGAGAGGTTGAGTAGATGAGGATTATTTTCATTAGAAAGGCGGAGGTTGAGGGGGCACCTCATTGAGGTCTCCAAAATCATGAGAGGTACAGACTAGGTGGATAGCAAGAAGCATTTTCCCCAGAGTGGGGGAACTCAATTACTAGGGGTCACGAGTTCAAGGTGCGAGGGGAAAAGTTTAAGGGAGATATGCGTGGAAAGTTATTTATGCAGAGGGTGGTGGGTGCCTGGAACGCATTGCCGGTGGAGCTGGTAGAGGTAGACACCATATCGTCATTTAAGATGCATCTAGACAGATAAATGAATGGGCGGGGAGCAGAGGGATACAGATCATTAGAAAATAGGCAACTGGTTTAGATAGAGGATCTGGATCGGCGCAGGCTGGGAGGGCCGAAGGGCCTGTTCCTGATCTGTAATCTGTAATCCTGCTCCTGTACCCAAATCCTCTTGCTATGAAGGCCAATGACAATTTATTTTCTTTACCGCCTGCTGTACCTGCATGCTTACCTTCTGCGACTGGTGTACAAGAACAGCCAGGTCTTGTTGCACATTCCCCTCTCTCAATCTGTAGCCATTCAGTTAATAATCTGCCTTCCTATTTTTGCTGCCAAAGTGGATAACCTTACATTTATCCATATCATACTGCATCTGCCATGTATTTGGCCACTTGAATCACACTGAAGCATCTCTACATCCTCCTCACAGCTCACCCTCCACCCAGCTTTGTGTCATCTGCAAATTTGGTGATAATACATTTAGTTCCCTCATCTAAATCATTGACATATATTGTGAATGGCTGGGGTCTTAGCACCTATCCCAGTGGTACTGCATTCTGGCTGCCATTTAACAAAAACCCCTTTATTCCTACTCTTTGTTTGTCTGCTAACCAGTTTCCTATCCATCTCAATACATTACCCCCAATCCCATACGCTTTAATTTTACACTCTAAATCTCTTATGCGGGACTTTTGTCGAAAATCTTCTGAAAACCACATCTAATGGCTCTCCTTCATCAACTCTTCTGGTGACATCCTCGAAGATTTCCAGTATGATATCCCTTTTGCAAATCCATGTTGGCTCCGGCTGATCCAGCCACTGTTTTCCAATTGCTCTGGTATTAAATCTTTTCATAATGGACTCAAGCACTTTCCCCACTGCCAATGTCAGGCTGACTGGTCTATAATTCCCCGTTTCCTTTCTACCTCCCTTTTTAAATAATGGGGTTACATTAGCTCCCTCCAATCTGTAGGAACCATCCAGAGTCTACAGAATCTTGGAAGATAACTACAAATGTATCATGTTAAAGATCTTAAACTACTCCTGTTCTTGTTTTTATAACCTATATCTTTGGCAGCATAATTACCAAATTTGTCGGCATTACCGTGAGGATATCATCGCTAACACACTATGCAGAATAAACATAATGTTCTTTGCAATGGATTTTAGTATTCTGTTAGATTTATTAAATGCCATGTCATATTGCAATGCCATTCTAAAGACTGACTCATAATTGCTGCTGAGTGTCCTCCTTGATCCTTTACTGTTACCAATGCCATTAAAATGTATATTTTTGTACCTTTGGGATTAGTTAGTTTTAACTCCAAGTAAGTGATATTCTCCAGCTGTTGTCCTTCTCCAGGTCCAGGTTTTACAACCAGGTTCAATGTTTGTTGTCAACTGTTGTAGAAATTCTGCTTTCAATCCTGCAGCTAGGTCACTCTGTTAGATTGCAAACAGCACCGATCCAAAAAATAATTCACAGCAACTTGATTCATCATCATTGGCCCAGCTCAATATATCCTCTCTACTTGTTTAAAACTTCCTTCAAGAAACATTGCGAAGCCGGTTTTAAGATTTCTGAATTTGAATACACAGACCATTAGTGAGCTGTAAGAGAATGTTCCCTGAAAGGAATTACCGGTATTGCAGTTATGTTACTGGATTATGAATCTCGAGGCCTGTAATAATAATCCAAAGAATTTGGGTCGATTTTTATGCCCCGACTTGCGTGGGATCAGGCTATTGAGTTGGATGAACAGCCATGACCATAATGAATGGCGGAGCAAGCTCAAAGGGCCGAATAGCCTCACCCTGCTCCTATCTTCCATGTTTCTACGAGCAGACAGGCAGTTAGACGTGAAAATTCATGCCATCGGCTGGCTTGCTGTTTTGCTGGCAACATCGCATCTCCGGTAATTTTTCCCTCAGGGCAGGGCTATCCACTTGTGAGTAGTGAATTGCCGATTAAAGGGGTGCCATAGCTACTTGGAACCTATCGTCAGAGGTAGATGGGAATTTTCCAGTCAGCCTCAGGGCTCCCCAGGCCATTAAGGAAAAAGCTAGTTGGTCAGACATGGCCCTCCGGAGGAAGGTCAGGGTGGGCAGCACTCCAGGCATGCTTTCAGGCCCTCCCTGGCTATCCCCACAATAGCAGGCCCAACTGCTGAGGATTTTCTTCTAGTTAAAATTTCAAAACACTGGAGAGGGGGCACCTCCATCTTGAGCTGCCACCTCTCTGTTTTAGTTTCTTCAGTGCTGGGGGAGCCTCCAATTGGAACAAACTTTGAGAGTCCGCCGCCATCCTGAAATGGACGGTGAGCCTGCCTTCCGGCCGCTAAGGGGAAAACCATTGCCAGTTGACCATTTCCCACACAGCACAACATTGCGACAACAATTTAAAACCCAAATCAGGGACCTTGAAACTTGAATTAATTCTTGAAATAAATAGCTGGCACAAATAGCTGCTGTAAAAACCCAACTGGTTCACTCATGCCCCTCAGGGGAGGAAACTTGCCATCCTTCCTCAGTGTGGCCTCCGCGAGACTCGTCTCACATTGCCTTGGTTGACTCTGAAGCTCTCTCTGAAGTGGCTTTGTAATGAGCCTCCAGGTCATATTCTCTGCAAAGAATAACTGAAGCAATTCAGGAAGAAGACCCATCACTATTTAGGCCCAAGCAGCATGCTAATAGCACATCCCACAAAGAGGGCCTAAAAAGTTGGTGTTCGAGCGCCATTGACACATATTGCTTGAATTGCCAGAACCTTTTGCCCTTCCTAAGGCAACTCACACATTTGACTAAGTTGAACATTCGAGATAAGTCTTGAACAGAAGGGAGTGATTTGGACTGGCAACAGGGTGACCGATGAGGCTGAAGATGGACAATCCTATTTCTTTTCATTGCACAGCAATGATTTCTGATTATTTTCTCAGTAAAAATAAATGTACCTTTCACTGGCAGATACAGGGCCATGTAAGAATCCCAAATATGGATATTTATTTTACAATAGATGTTAATAATTTTGTTCCTGTAGCAATTAATTAAGTTGATCAACAAGTACATAATTTTCTCCAGTTCCCTTTCAAAACAATTTTGCGTTGTCAACTACGCAGGAGACCAGACTCCTGCACTGTTCCTGGGTAACCAACTTTGACAAGGGGTAGAGCAGCACGGTGGCACAGTGGTTAGCATTGCTGCCTACGGCGCTGAGGACCCGGGTTCGAATCTCGGCTCTGGGTCACTGTCCGTGTGGAGTTTGCACATTCTCCACGTGTCTGCGTGGGTTTCACCCCCACAACCCAAAAGATGTGCAGGATAGGTGGATTGGCCACGCTAAATTGCCCCTTAATTGGAAAAAATAATTGGGTACTCTAAATTTATTTTAAAAAGTTTTTTTTTTAAATCTTTGACAAGGGGGCACACAAATAGCTATTACATGTGCAGCTGCCAGGAATGCCTGCAAAATGACATGCAAACGTAGCAATGGCCTGAATTCACATGCAGGCCATGCCACCAAAATTTGACATTGTAGTGTGGTTTAACACATGAAACTGGACACAATGCATATTTTCCTTAAGTAATACCTCAGGCTGAACTTCACCCGATCTGAACGGAGAACGAGGTATGTAACTGAACTTGCAGCCATTACAGACTGACATCATGTCATCTCAATTTTATCGAACAGTAAAGGATTTCAGCAATTTGATCTCAAGTATTTAATTGTTTGCCTGCTTGCAAGAAGCTCAAAAGGCAATATCGTGAAAACGGTTGCTCTCAAGGCATATTCTAGCTGCAAGGAGACATTTTTATTCTGATATCTTGCAGCACAATATGTAAATATATATCTACCTCAATTACTATTTTGCAAAATATGCAAATGTGTGTTTGCTGAGGGTGAATATTGACTTCTAAATATTTAATATTAATGTAACATTTAATAATATTGCAAAAGCTATTAAAGTAAATCATAAAATCATAAAACATTGAAGCTTTTGTGTCCAGGACAAGCAAGTTATACATATTTTCTTGTATATTTCTTCAGAAAATAACAATTGGGCAGCACGGTAGCATAATGGTTAGCGCCTCAGCGCCGTTGGCTTCACAGCTCCAGGTTCCCAGGTTCGATTCCCCGCTGGGTCACTGTCTGTGCGGAGTCTGCACGTTCTTCCCGTGTCTGCGTGGGTTTCCTCCGGGTGCTCCGGTTTCCTCCCACAGTCCAAAGATGTGCAGGTCAGGTGGATTGGCCATGATAAAATTGCCCTTAGTGTCCAAAAAGGTTAGCATGGGTTACTGGGCTATGGGGATAGGGTGGAAGTGAGGGATTGGGTCGGTGCAGACTTGATAGGCCAAATGGACTCCTTCTGCACTATATGTTCTACATAATTAAAATTCATCAAATTCTGGAATTCTAGGGCACGATCGAATGGCCCATTGCACCCAACTCGGTGATGCGAGGAGGCCGTTAAAGCTTGCGCGAAGCCTCTCAAGAGATTTGCAATGCTCGGAACGCTTTGCAAGATCTAACGCGATCTTGCAAGACAATGCAATCTGGATCTCGCCCTCGCTGGGCGAGATTCAGATTTACTTATTTAAATGAGCCATTAGACTCATTTCAGTATTCTCCCGAGGCCCGGGAACGAACACCATGACTGAGAGACGTCGCCATGGTGCCATTTGGCATCGGTCTGCACAAATTTGGACCAGGTGTAACCGCACCTGCGGGGTTTCCCAGGCCTTTGGAGTCCCCTGGGTGGTCATGCTCTGGGCGGTGTGGTACCTTGACACTTACGCTGCCACCTAGGCTCTTTGGAACTGCCAGGGTGCCCAGGTGGCACTGCCACATTGGTGCGGGCACAGTCAGGCTGGTAGGCCACTGCAGGGTGCCATGCTGGAAGTGCTAAGGTGCCAGGCTGCCATGCCACTGATAGGGTTCAAATGGGCCCTGCCCTTAAGAGGTGGCATGGGGGGAGAGGGGGGAGGTGGGAAACCTCTAACAGGTAAGTTGGGAAGTGGGTCGGAGGTGGGTTCCAGACGCCACGGGGTTGTGTCCTAGAAGGGTTGAGAGATCAGGGCAGCATTTAAAAATGGTGCCCCAATCGCTTCCTGCACCGAGGAGCTGAGCTTGTCAGTGCAGGAAATTAGGTAAGTGCGGCCTTGGCGGGGTGTTCCCCACTGAGGCCAGATCAGTACCATTTGATAGCGAGGTCGGGCCTGGTGCTCCAAGCGCAAAGAAGGACCCTGCTATACGGGCTCAAAACAGGGCCAGGATTCTCCCCTACCCGGCGGGGAGGGGGGTCCCGGCATAGCGGAGTGGCACCAACCGCTCCGGCGTCGGGCCTCCCCAAAGGTGCGGAATTCTCCGCACATTTGGGGGCTAGGCCCGCGCCGCAATCGTTGGCGCCACACCGGCTGGCTCCAAAACAGGAGCCAACGGCCTTTGACACTCGCCCCAGCGTCGGGGCTGGCCAGAAGGCCTCCGCTGGTTCGCGCATGCACCAGTGCGTCAGCTAGCGCAGACGTCAGCACCGGCGCATGCGCTATAGGGGGGTTCTCTTCTGCCTCCGCCATGGTGGAGGCCGTGGCTGTGGCAGAAGAAAAAGAGTGCCTCCACGGCACTGGCCCGCCCGCCGATCGGTGGGCCCCGATCACGGGCCTGGCCACCGTGGGGGCACTCCCTGGGGTCCGATCTCCCCGCGCCCCCCCCCCCCCCCCCTGATCCCGCCGCCACCAGAGTTGGTTCAAACCATGGCGGCGGGACTTCGGCCCATCATAGGCCGGAGAATCGCCGCAGGGGGCTCGCCGATTGGCGCGGAGGGCACGCCGATCGGCGGGGCGTGATTCCCGCCCCCGGCCAATTCCCGGGTGGCGGAGAATTCCGGCCACGGCGGGGGCGGGATTTTTGCCGGTCCCGGGCGATTCTCCCTGCGGGGGTCGGAGAAACTCGCCCCGGACTCTGCTTTTTGGCTGTCAAATCGTTCCCCTAGTCTTTTTCGGGTATACTAAGTAAAATACTGCCAGTGATTTTAATTACTGTAATGGGCATGTTTATACAACAGTAGGTTATGTATCAGAACTTAGTGATTGTGCAATTTAGCTTTTTGGAGATTCATAGTGACGCAAAAATGTCAGATTTCATGAAAATAGCGATTCACTAAAAGCCGCGTAAAATGACACAGCTGTCTGATTTTGAGGAAAATATTCCTGTTGCCCAAGATCACAGATTAGCTTCCGGTATCCAGTGTGAGCTCAACTGCTCATGACAACTCTTTGTTTGAACTACACCCTGATTCTGTCACAAAATGCCTCCGTGTTAACTCGAGCTATGTTTTCTGCCAGTCTCTCCTAGTGTGCCAATTACATGGAAGGCACTTCTCAGGCATCAGACAAAAATTCCACAAGGCTGGTGTGCTAGCACACCCTAATTAACCATCAGCTTAATTAGACAATTTACTGTGTAATTAGCAGGCAATTAGTCAGCACCTCTCAGTTCTTATTGACTGCTGTGACAGCCATGTCTGCTTTGCACATTCCAACACTAAACAGTGGATTGTGCTGCCTGCAGTCCAGAACATTACAGTGACATGAAGTACCGTACCCCCCCCCCCCCCCCCCTCCCCAGATCGGAGTTTACAATACACTTTGCCTTGTGCAATTAATAATTTTCTTTCCCAGGATTCAAACCTTTCAAAGGCAACTCATTCTCTGGATTGCTTGAGGAATCATGGTTCACATGAACTGAAAAGGATAGATTGCAGTAAAATACAAAGGAATGAAACCTAGGTCTTAAGGCAGGAATTGCGGAACGTGACTTCAAACCATTAAGCATTGCTATGCTGCACATTGATGATGATGAAGTAAAAACAAAGGTTGCAAAGGGAACGCCGCAAAACAGGTACATAAATATAAATGTTCTGCTCTGCCATCCTTGCTCAATCCCTGAAATATTTACATTTAGCAGTCAGGTATCCAGTGGTTTTAATATGTTACTGTCTCCCACCCATCACTGCTGAAGTATTGCACAGTGTGTTAAAGTCAACTTCACATTGCTGCGATGAAGTCAACTTCACATTGTGGCTATTCTCTTGCATAATTTAAAACACAGTAGGGGCCATTTGAATCTCAACCCATAAAATGACTTTAGAATTAAGCGGGCTCTTAAATTCTAGGGAGCTTTTGATATATTTAACCTACATGATAATTCGATAACAGATACATTTCCGATGTCTGCTCTTTCAAGTATAGATTTTTATCAATTTAATGTCATTTATTATGCCATAATAGCTCCATTAGCTTCAAAGCATCCAGCGAGCAAAAAGACTAAAGTGTAACCGGCCAGAGTTCTGCTTGCTCCTTGTGCATGTATATTTATTATAGGCACATTCTTTTTCCTTCCTACTGGAGTGAAGAAATCCAAATCAAGTTGGCAGGTGTGTGCAATTTCCCTGTCGGAATTCCTGTGAAATCCAAATTAGTTGAAGGCAGCAAGAGAAAAATCGAGCAATCCAGAAACAAACGCACTAATGTTGCTTTCACACGCCTCAAGCAATCAATTTGCTCATTAACAATTATAAATTCTGCACCCGAAAACCCACAATCTCACTCCTCTGCTGTGGTTCTGACAAGATTGGGATTTGTGCCCCATGGGTATTCCAAGTGCTCGATCTTGCTGGAGGCAATCTGCTTAATGCTGACAGACACCCACATAATCTCGATTCCCTCCTGTGTGGGCAGAGAAATGTGGCACTGGATAGCTGCAGGCCCACAAAACTGGCTGATCCGGCAGAAGAGCAAAGAAGAAATTCCTCTCATCAGCTCCTTTTTGTTTTTTGGAAGGTCGCTGACATCGGGACTGCTTGCCCTCTTCCTCAAACCCTGGCCCAGAATGTATTTTGTAGCTTTTGCACTTTTTCAAATGTTAGGCACAGGGGGCCATGTGATCAGCTCAGTGTCCAGGGATAAGGATTAATGAGAGTCCGTGCAGCGCTCTGTCAGAACGGTCAACTCGGCACGACAGCACAGTGGTTAGCACTGCTGCTTCGCAGCGCCAGGGTCCCAGGTTTGATTCTTGCTTGGGTCACTGTCTGAGCGGACACTGAACATTCTCCTCGTGTCTTCATGGGTTTCCTCCGGGTGCTCTGGTTTCCTCCCACAAGTCCCGAAAGACGTGCTTGTGAGGTGAATTGGGACATTCTGAATTCTCCCTCAGTGTAACTGAACAGGCGCCGGAGTGTGGCGACTAGAGGCTTTTCACAGTAACCTCATTGCAGTGTTAATGTACGCCTACTTGTGACAATAAAGATTATTATTATTATAAGACCTACCAGTGTAAAATGAAAATTTTATTTTCAGACATAAAAATATTTAAAAGGCAAATGGCTGAACACGTTCTCAATGAAGATTTAACCTTAATGTGCTTTATTTTGTGAGGGATTGAGCTAATATAAGATATGGGAGATGGAGGACTGAGCAGCTACAAGGCAGAAGTGCAGAATACTGAATGGTCCTCCTTTGGTGACATGAAAGAGACACAAATAAGACTGCTACAAAATATGGCTCTTACTGAGTCAGCACTGGGGTCTCTACCCACAGCAGTGCAATACATGGATGGACAACTGACTGCAATGTTGGCTGCTATTCAGATTTCTGCAGTTGCAATGGTGACCATTGCTAATCAGCCATTGTCCAATATCTCACCATTATGTATGCTTTGCAATACAAGGTCTCAAAGTATTCAAGGCCAGCTTAAGCAATTGCGACCGTCTCAATCAAGAGGAGATTCAAAAACCTTGTGGAGACCCACTTGGGGGGAGGGGGGGGGGGGTGTATGAGGAGATAACTGTAAGCGCTGGAATCCACTGAGACAGCTGTAAGAACTCACAAGGCAATGATGAGAGCCCCAATTCTGGGCCACGGTATTGCTTCGCAGAAATGGTTGTGGGCACTCCTTTAGAAAGCAAAAGGCGCAGTTTTATATCCACGGCAAAGCAGATCGCCTTGGCGCAGCGTGGCTGACAGAAGCCAGGAGACCTCGCTCCCGCGATCTACCCGGCTCGCAACGCCTCACAAAATCAAACCCATTGGGGGCGGGATCACCTTTTAGCAAATCGGCATATTGCATCGAGACAGCTAGTCTCACTGTAATGTGCAGATTCCCGAGGTACCTGAGGCATGGGATCTATCCCCTTTGCTCTGGAGACTTTGGGCGAGTGCTGTTCAGAACTGGTCTCCACAAATGGGGAGCAGATGGAATGAAATTTGTGGTAGTCTCCCAGAGGATTGGAGGCACCCAGGTGCAAGCCCTTTTGGCAGAGTGGCACCCAGGCACTCTGGGTTGTTGGGAACTTTCCCATAGTGTGTTGGGCCTTTGGGGGAGCGGGGGTTTGAGGGTTGCTCTGGGCCCTCAAAGATTGTGATGCCATTTTAAAATGGCATCCCGTTCTCTCGCTGGTGTTCCGGTGAGTGGAACTCCTCAGAGTACAAAACGGGGCTACGCGTAGTATGGCTGCGCTATCACTGTTGAGGCCCCTTATCAAACTGCGAGCACCGGGAAACACATGGCTAAACGTGCTCATAATGGGACTTCATTCTTATTTAAAATCACGGCAAAACAGTCCTTCATGCTGACAGCACAGGCAATTCCTGGCATAGATGCAGGTAGATCAGAGTTAGTCCGCTACCAATGCTTACAAATCATAGGTCGCTTGCGCATTAGTCAACCACTACTGCTACTCCCTTTACTCAGGAGCACATCTTATCAGGTCGCATCAATACGTCGCACATAGAAGGATATAAATTGCAAACTCACCGTCACCATCATTTGCACTGAATAATAAAATTATGGGCACGATCTTATGGCCACGCTGTGCCGGAAAGCAGCTCGCTGGGGCACATGCCCTCATGCAATCCCACAAACAGGGACCAGATGGAACGACACTCGTGGATGTCTCCAAGAGGATCGGAGGCCTCCTGCTGAATGCCCTTTGGGAAGGGTGGTGTCCTTTGGGAAGGGCGCCCTGGCGCTGCTGGTGCCACCTGGGTACTCTGGCAGTACCAGCTGGGTGCCAGACCAGTATTTTTGCACATGCGTGCTTGGGCTGGGGTTGCACGCGGGGATGGGGGTTGCATGCGGGGATGGGGGGTGCAGGTAGGGAGTGTGTATGGGTGGGTGGGGGACCCTTGCATGTTGCGTTCGGGCTGGGAGGGGGAAGGCGGGGATTTTTTTGCGGGCCTTGGAGGTGTTCTGGCGAGCAGAGCTCCCATTCTAAACAAACAGGGCTATGTGCGGCCTCGGCCATGCATTCCCCGTTTCGGCCAAAAGCAATTTTGTTGAATAGCCATGTGTTTCTCGGCACTGCAAGTGCTGGGAAACAAGCGGCTAAATGTGCTCACTTGGCGACTTTGTTCCCTTTTGGGAAGATTGCGCCCTGTCACTTTAGATATCGATCAGAATTCTCTGGCTCTTTGCTGGACTCTCTGATCCTGCCAGAAGCACACCCCCACCTGCGGGTTTCCCAGTAACATGGGGTGGCTTCAATAGGAAATCCCATTGATAAGCGGTGGGAGCAGTGAATCCCAGCACCAGCAAATGGCACGGCCAAATTCTCCGTCCTGGCTAGCAGCGGTAGCAGGGCAGGGCAGACTCACCACAAAGAATCCCAGCCACATCTTTGATTTGAATTCCAAATGTTGATCAAATTGAAAATACACAGTTAAGCAGTAATTAAGAGTTCTACAATTGTTAACTTTTCTATTAGAGAGATATAGGGTGCGATCGAACAACCTTGTCCCGGTTGATTCGGTGATGCGACAAGGCCATTAAATCTCATGAGACTTTGACACTCAGAGGGTCTCACAAGATATAACGAGATCTCGCAAGACGTTGTATAGAAGGGTGTGAACAGTCGAAACCTTTCAGGAGTACAAGGAAAGTAGGAAGGTACTGAAGCAGGAAATTAGGAGGGGTCATGAAAAGTCCTTGGCAAGTAGGATTAAGGTGAACCCCAAAGTTTTTTATTCATATGTAAAAAGCAAGAGGGTGGCCAGGGAAAGGATTGGACCACGTAAGGACAATGGGGGGAATCTATGTGTTGAGCCAGAGGAAATGGGCGAGATACGAAATTAATACTTTGCATCAGCGTTCACGAAAGAAAGGGACTTTGTGGAAGTTGATTCTTGGGTAGGGTGTGTGGACAGTATGGATCATGTTAATATCGAAAAGGAGGAGGTATTGAGTCTTTTAAAAGATATTAAGGTAGATAAGTCTCCTGGACCATATGAGATTTATCCCAGAATACTGAGAGAAGCAAGGGAGGAAATTGCTTGGTCCTTGATTGACATCTTGGTATCCTCATTATTGGCTACAGGTGAGATCCCAGAGGACTGGAGAATAGATAATGTGGTACCACTGTTTAAGAAAGGTAGCAGGGATAATCCTGGAAACTATAGGTCGGTGAGCCTCACGTCGGCAGCAGGCAAATTATTGGAGAGAATTCTCAGGACAGGATTTATACCCATTTGGAAACCAATGGACTCATAAGCATTAGACAGGATGGTTTTGTGAAGGGGAGATCGTGCCTCACTAACTTGATCGAGCTATTTGGTGAGGTAACAAAGATGATTGATGAGGGGAGGGTAGTGGATGTTGTTTACATGGACTTCAGTAAAGCCTTTGACAAGGTGCCTCCTGGCAGACTGGTAAAAAAGGTGAAGTCACATGGGATCAGAGGTGAGGTGGTAAGATGGATACAGAACTGGCTGGGTCACAGAAGGCAAAGGGTAGCAGTAGAAGGGTGTTTTTCTGAATGGAAGGTTGTAATTAGTGGTGTTCCACAGGGATCGGTGCGTGGGATCGGCCTCTGTTGTTTGTAGTGTACATAAACAATTTGGAGGAAAATGTAGCCGGTCTGATTAGTAAGTTCGCGGATGACACCAAGGTTGGTGGAGTGGCAGATAGTGTTGAGGATTGTCAGATGATACAGCAGGACATAGATAGGTTGGAGACTTGGGCAGAGAAATGGCAAATGGAGTTTAATCCAGACAAATGTGAGGTAATGCATTATGGTAGGTCTAACATGGAGGGGAAATATACCATAAATGGTAAAACTTTTAGGAATATAGAAAGTCAGAGAGATCTGGGCATACAGGTCCACAGATCTTTGAAGGTGGCAACATAAGTGGACAAGGTAGTCAAGAAAGCATACAGAAAGATTGCCTTCATTGGACAGGGCATCGAGTATAAAAACTGGCAAGTCATGCTACAGTTGTATAGAACCTTATTGAGGTCCGTGGGGCAAAGTTTAGAGGAGATGTGCGAGGCAGGTTTTTTAGGCAGAAGATGGTGAGTGCCTGGAACATGTTGCCAGGGGAGGTTGTGGAAGCAGATACATTAACTGCATTCAAAAGACATCTTGACAAACACATGCATAGGATGGGTATAGAGGAATATGCACAAGGAAGTGCTAAGGGATTTGGCAAAGGTTGGTATCATGACCGGTACAGGCTTGGAGGGCCGAAGGGCCTGTTCCTGCGCTGTATTGTTCTTTGTTGTGATCTGGATGTCGCCCTTGCTGGCTGAGATCCAGATTTACACATTTAAGTGAGCAGTTAGGCTTATTTAAATATGTTGGCACCCGATGCTCACGAGGCCCGGGAATGAATGCCATTTGGCACTGGCCCACACAAACGTGGACCAGGCGCAATGGCACCCGGGGGCCTCCCAGACCA
Source organism: Scyliorhinus canicula (assembly GCF_902713615.1). Taxonomy (NCBI): domain Eukaryota; kingdom Metazoa; phylum Chordata; class Chondrichthyes; order Carcharhiniformes; family Scyliorhinidae; genus Scyliorhinus; species Scyliorhinus canicula. The sequence continues at coordinate 26,810,988 of NC_052149.1, forward strand.
TCAACAGCCCCTGGGTGGTCAGGATCTGGACAGGGGGTCTGGAAGCCATGCTGGTGAGTCCGAGGGGGATCGAGAGATCGGAGCTCATCAGTGTAGGTAGTCAGGTAAGTGCGGTCCCGGCAGGGCACTCCTGGCCAAGGCCAAAAGAAACACAGAGTTCCTTTGATAGCGGGGTTGTTCTCGATGTTGCAGGCACCGAGAAAGACCCCCCTGTACATGCCCAACATGGGACTCTGTTTTTCCTGTTAAATCGCGGCTATAGTGGTCAATTGTAAAGTGACTGACTGAGCATTGAGCCATCTCCCTTCCTGCTGTCGCTTCATATTTACAGCATAAAAGGAGGCCATTCAGTCCATCGTGTCCACACAGGTCAGCAAAGATCTGACTATACTAATCCCATTTTCCATAGCCCTGGAGGCTATACACGTAAGTAAATATCTAAATACATCTTAAATGAGTTTCTGACTCAACCACCTTTTTCAGGCCATAAGTTCCAGACTCTCACCCTGCCTCTGGGTGAAAAACTTATCAACTCCCCTTTTCACCTTCTATCTCTTACCTTAAATATTTGCCCCCTGATTATTGACCCCTCTACTAAATGAAAAAGTGCCTTCCTATCCACCTGGTTATTGACCCCTCTACTAATGGAAAAAGTGTCTTACTATGCACCTAATCTATGCCCCTCGCAATCCTGTACACCTGTATCAGGTCCACTCTCAATTTTCGCTGCTCCAAGTATAACAGTTCTAGCTTACCCAATTTTTCCTCATAGCCCAGACTCTCCAGCCCAGGCAGCATTCGGGGCTGGTTTAGCTCACTGAGCTAAATCTGCTTTTAAAGCAGACCAATGCAGGCCAGCAGCACGGTTCGATTCCCGTACCAGCCTCCCCGGGCAGGCGCGGAATGTGGCGACTAGGGGCTTTTCACAGTAACTTCATTGAAGCCTACTCGTGACAATAAGCGATTTTCATTTCATTTTCATTCTGGGTAAATCTCCTCTTTACCCTTTCCAGTGCCTCCTTCCCAGAATGTGGTGCCCAGTATTGCACACAGCACTCCAGTTGTGGCCTAACCACCATTTTATTCAGGTATATTGACTTGCTACTGGTAGCTTTTGGATATGAGCATCTTTCAGTTTTCCATACGATCTGTTTAAATTTAGATTTGTTGTCACGTGTACCAAGTTACAGTGAAACGTATTGTTCTGCATACAGTCCAGGCAGATCGTTCATGAAAAACATGGGACATATGATAAATACACAATGTAAGTACATAGACATTGGGTGCAGTGCTAGCACAATAAAGAAGATGCATAGAGAGATCAGTTCAGTCCATAAGGCGGCCATTCAGGAGTCTGGTAACACCAGGGAGGAAGCTGTTTCTGAACCTGTTAGTAGGTTTTCTCAGATTTTTGTATCTCCTGCCCAATGGAAGAGGTTGGAAGAGAGAATAACCCAGGTGGACGGAGTCTTTGATTGTGCTGCCCGCTTTCCCAAGGCAGCGGGAGGTGCAGGCAGAGTCAATGGAGTCAATGGATGGGAGGCAGTTTGTGTGGGATGGATTGAGCTGTGTTCACGACTCTCTGAAGTTTCTTACAGTCTTGGACCAAGCAGTTCCCACATCAGGCTGTGATGCAGCCAGATAGGATGCTCTCTATGGTGTATCTGTAAAAATTGGTAAGAGTCAATGAGGGCATGCCAAAGATCTTAGTTTCCTGAGGAAGTATAGGCACTGTTGTGCTTTCTTGGTCGTAGCATCGACGTGGGTGGAGAAAGACATATTTTTGTATCTTCTGCCTGATGGAAGAGAGAATAAGCCGGATGGGAGGGGTATTTGATTATGCTGCCTGCTCTCCCAAGGCAGCGGGATGTGTAGACAGAGTCAGTGGATGGGAAGCGGGTTTAAGTGACAGTGGGGCTATATTCACGACTCTCTGTAGTTTCCCACAATCTTGGGCCGAGCAGTTGCCATACCAGGCTTTGATGCAGACATAAAGAATGCTTTCTGTGGTGTATCTGTAAAAATTGGTAAGAGTCGATGTGGGCATGCCAAATTTCCGTAGCGTCCTGAGAAAGTATAAGCGCTGTTGTGCTTTCTTGATTGTAGCATCGATGTAGGTGGACCAGGACAGATTTTTGGTGATGTGCACACCTAGGAACCTGAAGCTGTCAACAATCTCCACCTCGGCACCATTGATACACTTCGCTTCCTGAAGTCAATGACCAGCTCCTTAGTTTTGCTGACATTGAGGGAGAGAACATTGTCGTTGCACCTTGCCACTAGGTTCTCTATCTCCCTCCTGCATTCTGACTCATCATTGTTTGTGATACAACCCACAACGGTCTTATCAGCAGCAAACCTGTGGATGGAGTTGGAACCAAATTTTGCCTCACAGTTGTATGTGTGTAAGGAGTATAATAGGGAGCAAAGTACGCAGCCTTGCGAGGATTATCATGGAGGAGGAGCCATTGTTTATCCTTGCTGATTGTGGTCTGTGGATCAGGAAGTCAAGGATCCAGTTGCAAAGGGAGGAGCCAAGTCCTGGTTTTGGACTTTAGATATGACCTTGACTGGGATTATGATGTTGAAGGTGGAGCTCTGGTCAATGAATAGGAAATTGATGTAGGAGCCATTGTGGAGATGCTCTAGGGATGACTGTAGGGCCAGGGAAATAGCGTCTGCCAGTTGTGACGGTATGCAAATTGCAATGGCTCAAGATAGTCTAGAAGTATGGAGTTGATGTGTCCATAACCAACCTCTCAAAGCTCTTCATAATAATAGATGTCAAGGCCACCGAATGGTAGCCATTGAGACACATTGCCTGGTTCTTCTTTGGCACCAGTATGATGGTGGTCTTCTTGAAGCAGGTGGAACCTCGGAACGGAGAGGTTGAAGATGTCTGCGAACACACCCTCCAGTTAGTCCGTGCAGGATCTGAGTGCACGATTAGGGACTCCATCAGGACCTATTACTTTCTGTCGGTTCACTTTCAAGAATGCCGATCTAACTTCGGAGGCTGTGACAGTAGGTATGGGTGTGTCCGAGACTGCTGGAACAGTTGGCAACGGTTTGATGGCTTCCTGCTCGAAACGAGCATAGAATGCATTGAGTTCATCAGGAATACATGCTCTGTTGCCAGAGATTCTACTGAGCTTTGCTTTGTAGCCCGTTATGTTGTTTAAGCCTTGCCACAACCGACGAGTCTGTGTCGTTAGTCTGTGACTCTAGTTTAGTCTGGTATTGTCTCTTGGCGTCCATGATGGCTTTGCGGAGATCATACCTAGATTTCTTGTATAGGTCAGGGTCGCCTCTCTTGAACGCCTCAGATCTGGAGTTTAGTAGGGAGTGGACCTCTCGGTTGAACCATGGTTTCCGGTTCGGGAACACATGTACTACCTTCTTCGGAATGCAATCTTCAACACACTTACTGATGAAGTCTGTGACAGTGGTGACATACCCGTCTAGATTGGCCACTGAGTTCTTGTACCTGGACCAGTCCACTGACTCCAAGCAGTCGCATAAAAGCTTTTCTGTTGCCTCGGACCAGCAATGCACGACCTTCTTAACCCGATTCCCCCGCTTAATTTGCTGCTTATACGCCGGGAGAAGGAGCACCATTTTATGGTCCGATTTTCTTAAGTGTGGTCGGGGGATGGATCGGTAGCACTCTTGATGTTTGCGTAGCAGTGGTCATGGATGTTGGGGCCCCAGATGGGACAGGAGATGACTTGGTGGAATTTTGGCAGTACATTCTTAATGTTGGCCTGGTTGATGTCGCTGGCCACGACGAACAAGGCCTCCGGGTATTCTGTTTCACTGTTATTTATAGCGTTCATCAAGCATCTTCTTCACTTCCGCTTGGGGTGGGATATAGACCACTCTGATGATGGCAGGAGTGAACTCACATGGAAGGTCGTATGGGCAGCACTTCACTCACAGATATTCCAGATTCGAGGAGCAGTAGATCACCAGGACCACGTCTGAGCACCAGGACGAGTTGACGAGGAGGCAAAACTTCACCCTTCACCTTGCCCGATGCCGCCGTGCAGTCCACCCTGTGAATTGAGATCCAGTTGCTCTTCATCGAAATTTATGGTGAAGCTTCTGTCCAGGCCAATACTGTGCATCATTTGATATATCCTACGGAAACTCTATTTCAGTCTTTCACAATGTAAGAAGCCTAGCACCACTCAGCTCTGCATGAATCTGGAGCAATGCCTGAACACTCCAAACACTTGCTCAATGACAGAATAGATTCATTGCTGTCTACTCTTGTCCCTAATTTCTATTCATAAACAGGTTGTGCAAAGATACCATCAGCGTGATGCAAAAACAAGCCACAACTCCAGGAGTCACCTCTCTAGCTCACCATCTAAACTTAATTGCCTCCGAATGATAGCACAGTATAAATTCCCAGGAAAAGTGCATTATTTTGGCCCGTGGTTGCCGACCATTTGCACAATGCCAGTATTTCAGTGCAGATTGGGTTTGGATTCAGAAATAGCTACAATGCATTCAAGCATATTCGTTATGTTGGGAAAGCCAGCAAGTTAGAAGATCTGCAGATATCTCTCCTGCTGGTAGCCATTTTTAACGTGTGTGCAGGTGGTAGGTGTTGAAGCATAGTTCAATTACCTATTTAATGCAACGAGGGATGGTGAAAAAGCATAAATGGAGCATTTAATCTGAGGGCAGAGGTGGCAACTGGTAGTGCGGCGCGGATGGCTGATTGTTCCTGCAGGACCAGATGGTACACCTGAGTCGCAATCTCTTTGTTGAACCCGAACAAATGCCTGAGGTAGTTTGAGCCATGACTGACCTCTCTCTCCTCAGGATGTAATGGCTGGTAACGGTGACTGCACATATGTTGTGGGGCTGAAAATACGACTGTAATATTTATCCACTAATGCGCTGTTGAAATGTCGCCTTTCTTTCATACATTTGTAGTTAATAAACCCAACTTTTATATTTATATCACCCATCCACCAGACACAGTTCTTTTTAAAAAATGAAGTGTCCTTTAACAAATGATTAGCAGTCCGTAACAAGCTTCATTTCGGTGGGTTAACTTTACAAACATATTTCAGCATGGGAGCAAGTCTCTGAGTTGCAATAAAAATTGAAGGAAATTGCTTTCTTTTGATGGTGCTCCGCCATTCACTCACATCTAATTTTCTTTGTCAAATTTGAGAAAATATGGTTCTTTGTCATCTTAAAATTCAGGGTCTTAAAAAAAATGTTACAGAGTAGACATTTGAACCGAAGATCTAACCCAATTAATTTACCAAGGGTCAAATTACTGGTGCAAAGCAATTCCGTCTGCTTTTTCTGCTATTTGACAGCCTGCTTAGTATATCCCCAAGAAGCCCTTTCATAACTCGTACACCTTTTACATAGAGCACAAATAATGAAAGAATAATAACATTTCTGTTTACTGAGATACGAGCTGGCATTTCAATGCAAGATGGCCATGTATAATCAGTAACTGTATATTATACCCTCCACCCATTCAGTCTCTCTTATACAAATGTCACAAATTTATCAAAAAGAACTGAAGAACATGTACTAAATTTCCCCCCAAAAAAGCAAAGTTCATTCGAACATATTCGAGCCAGAAATTACCGCAGTATTCAGCTGTCAATCTACTTGCACGACAAGGGAGTAACCATGTCTGTAGGATAGGATAATAAAATTTCAAGCAGATGTTCAGGCAGAGCTTTAATTCTCATTTAGGTCCCTTGGTAAGCATTTCATTTTGTCTTCGTATGCGAGCAATGCGAATCACACTTCATCAAAAGTGTATTCTGCAATGTTACTAATTCATATTATAGTACATTGATGAAGAAACAACCTTTGTCAGATAAAAATGATCAAAATTTAAAATGTCAGAGTATTATAGTTCACAGATGTTGTGATGCTCTCAATTTGCCCCAGTTAATAACAACGTAGGCAGATTGATAGATTTTAGTTTGAAAATTGGCATATCAAAAATTATCTCAAGCAACTTCTTGTGGTAACGTATAATTCAGATGTTTGCCATCTACATTTATACAACACTGATAAGTCTGCATTACCAACTGTTGTGCAATTGGTATTTAACATACTTTCTGTTTAGTACTCACTGAATTATGCAATCATAAATTGCCATCTCCCAGAGAGGGAGGACGAGCAACGCAAGCTGGATATAACCTGATTGAACATGGACAACACCCAACTTATTTTGTAGTACAGGTTAGAATGAAGAAGGCCGTAGAGCCCACTTGATTTTTTTCAGAAAACCAGGCCTACTATCCTCCTGTTACAGCATCTGACTAATTCCTAAAGTGTTCTGCCCTCAATCCCTCTAGATAGCAACCCAAACTCGGTCTCACTGCACATCCTGGTATCAGTCCTAAATTTGCCTTTCCAACACTCGACGTTATGCGTTATTATGCCCAAACTTTGGTCCATCTGAAAGTTGTGTTTGACATTTAATTTAAGGCAGATGCAGATCGTTCAGTATATTGTTCATCTACTGCGGAGCTTTCACATGCAGAATTGTTTTCATTCATTCGCAGGGAACACGTCACTGGCAAGGCCAGCATTCATTACCCATTCCTAATTGCCCTTAAATTTTCTTGAACTGCTGCAGCTCGGGTGTGGTGCAGGTTATTCACAGAGCTAGTCCAAGATTTTGACCCAGTGGCAGTGAAGGTATGACAGTTTTGTTCTGTGTCAGGTTGGTGCGACTTGGAGAGAGACCTTCAGCACGTGGTGTTCCCCTGTCTCTGCTGCTCTCGTCCTTCTAGGTGGTCGAGGTCGTGGGTTCGGCAGATGCTGTCGGAGAGGCCAGTTGTTGCATTTCATTTTGTAGATGGTACACGGTTCGGCCACGCCAGGCTGATGGTGGAGGGCGTGAACGCGTGTGGTGGCAGGTGGGCTGCTGATCAAGCAGATTTCTTTGTCTTACAAGGTGTCAGGCTTCTTAAGTGTTGTAGGATCTGCACCCATCCAAGCAGGTGGAGGGTATTCCATCACTCTCTTGACATGTGCCTTATAGATGGTGGACATGCTATGGAGGTCATGGAAGATCCAGGACACGATCGAATGTCCACACCGCAGCACACGGTGGGTGATAAAATCCGGGAGATGCCGCTCCCGGGAGTCTACCCGTCTCGCGAGACATTGCGATGTAAATCCCACCCACTGTCGGCAGGATCACTATTTCGCAAATCTGTATATTAAAGCGAGACAGCTAGTCTTGTAGCCATCTCAGATGGCCATCTGCAAAGGACCATGGGAATTATAGCAACCCAGGACTCAGACAGACTCAGAGCTTGTGTGTGAATTTGCAACCCAGATAGCTAGACACGATCGAAACCTCCGCTTGTTTGCACTCTAATAGCCCATTTCCCCAGATACAGACTAATCAACGCCACTCCCTTTACTCAGGGAGCCCAAACAGCAAGGTCAATGACCGCTAAGGACACGCCCATCCATCAAAGCACCCACCCCTTTATTGGCCAAAATCGAAGCCTGTCGAATCATTGGGTCCAAGTTACGAACCACCCCAAAGAGCGCAAAATCCCAGAGGGATAAGAAGAGACACAGCCATGTGCTCGGTCTCTCTTGGATCCGGCCTATGCCAACCCAAGTGCAGCATAACGACCAGACAGACAAGTTCAAGCCAACGATCGCTACCAGATGGATGAGTCCAGCAGAAACAGAGTCACTTCTTCCACGGAGCCACGCAAGATCCGGACAAAGGCCTTGTCCATTTGCATAGAGCCGGTTGCCCTGAAGTTAAGTATAGGTTATTGGAGTTGTTAGGTGTAGTTTAACTTGTAGTGTTTTGTGTTGCATGTCGAAGTAATCCTTGTGTATAAATAAACTATCTTTGAACTTGAACTGACTAACTGGTTGTGTGGTCCTTTGATTGATATCCGTTAAAGCCTTGTGGTGGTATCATTTGATACCTGGCAACTCTAAAGAGCATCATTACTAATTGGCAACATTTCTCCGGTGCCGATTGGCAACAGTCTCACTGTAATGTGCAGATTCCTGAGGTATCTGAGGCTTTGGGATTCATCCCCTTCTCCTTGCAGACCTCGGGTGAGCACCGTTTAGTACTGGTCCCCACAAACGAGGGGTGACCTGATAGAGGTCTACAAAATTATATGGGGCATAGACATAGCAGATAGTCAGAGACTTTTTCCCAGGGGAGAGGGGTCAATTACTAGGGGGCATAGGTTTAAGGTGCAAGGGGCAAGATTTAGAGGAGATGTACGAGGCAAGTTTTTCCCACAGAGGGTAGTGGGTGCCTGGAACTCGCTGCCGGAGGAGGTGGTGGAAGCAGGGACAATAATGACATTTAAGGGGCATCTTGACAAATACATGAATAGGATGGGAATAGAGGGATACAGACCCTGGAAGTGTAGACGATTTTAGTTTAGACGGGCAGCATGGTCGGAGCAGGCTTGGAGGGCCAAAGGGCCTGTTCCTGTGCTGTACTTTTCTTTGTTCTTTGGTACTCGTGGGGGTCTTCCATGCGATTGGAGGCCCCCAGCTGCATACCCTTTGGACAGTGTGGCACCCAGGCACTGCTGGTGCCACCTGTGTGGCAGTGCCAGCCTGACACCAGCAGATGGGTGCCAGGGCCGGGGGTCGCTTGGGGGAGGCCTCAGAGATCAAGGCGCCATTTAAAAATATCCCACTTCCTATTAGCATGCCCATGTATTTTATTTCTCTCCATAATCTCTGTGTATTTTCATTCTGTGCCAAACCACAGGATTTCGCCTACACTTTTCAATCCTGTCTATTCTTGTCTCACTAGTCCTCCCGGTCTCCTGGCATCACTCCCCTCACCAACAATACTGCTGCTTTCTTCCGCTTCTTTTATTGCTCTCCCCAGTCCTATTATCAGCATTCTCGGAATCTATTTCGTTTTGTTTATTCCTACAGCCAATTATCTCTTTCTGCCACCCCAAATAAAAAACTTTGAACGCTGCTTTCTCTCATTTCCCACGTTACTACAACTGGTTCTCCAATCTCACACCACTCTTTGAACACAGTAAATTATCTCTACTTTCGCTAATTGCTCATTCCCCACCTTATTCTTTCTGAGTACAGCTGCTGCGGTTTGAATCAATTCTCCAATCCATTTCAGTGCCACCTCTCAATTTCCTTCAATTTTTTTCCACTCCAGTGGTTAAGTGAGGCCTTGTGCTGCAGTGGGTAGCATCCCTACCTCTGAACCAGAAGCACTGTGTTTGCGTCCACGGTACATAATGCGGCCAAACAAATTGACTATCAACCTGTAGATCCTTTCTTTCCTTTTTAAAAAAAATTCATGGGAGGTGGGCATTGCTGGCTGGGCCAGCATTCATTGCCCATCCCTAATTGCCCTTGAACTGAGTGGCTTGCTGGGCCATTTCAGAGGTCATTATTGCTGTAGCTCTGGAGTGACATCTTGGCCAGGCCAGACCAGGTAAGGACAGCAGATTTTCTTCCCTAAAGGACATTAGTGAACCAGATGAGTGTTAATGACAATCGACAATGGTTTCATGGTCATTGTTAGACCAAATGACACCATCTGCCGTGGTGGGATTCCAACCCAGGTCCTGACAGCATTTCCCCCAGTCTCTGAATTATTAGTCAAATGACAATTCCACTAAGCCACTGCCTCACACACCAATGGCACATTGTAATAATGGGGGAGATTCCTGGTAAATCGTGTGATGGGAAGGAAGTTGAAGTTGAATCACTATGCATAGTTCCAAACTGCAACATGCGTGTAAAAGGGGCATGTTGCCTCAGCAACTCAACCTCCCTGAGTAAACTGTAACACACAACCACCACCAATGCTTAAAACATCATTGTATAGTACACAACCCCTCCCATTCCCACAACATTTGTACTGTGGTCCACGCCAATCCCTGCATAGCTAACTAACGTGCACGTCTTCATCCTGTTGAAAATGATCTTCCATCCTTAGTTCACCTCAGTATCTCCTCTTTAAGACCAACAGTGTTTCCCACTGTCTATCGCTCTAAGGTTAGCATGGAAAGGTGGAAAGAGAGCTAGAAGGAGACGTACTGGTGCTGCAAGAGATACACAATTAAGGAAGAGACTACAGAGCTGCTGGTAACTGATTGCCTTGGCAATAAGATGCGAGGACTAATTGATAAGAAGTACAAGGCTTGAATTGCCAGGAACAGAAACATCTTGCCCGGAATTCTCCACGCCCACCGGCATCACACCTCCACCCGTGGGTTTCCTGGCAGTGTGGGATGGCTTCAATGGGAAGTCCTATTGACAGCGCCAGTAGCAGAGAATCCTGCCGCCAAAAAACACGAGGCAAGCGAGGCCGGAGAATTCCTCCCGTAATTTGGAATTTCCTGCGAGTCACAATGTGTGATAACAGGAAGGGATATAACGGGTGAGAAGGCTTACATGTAACATAACAGGCGCGATTTAACGGGAAAAAATTCCCGTTTTGGGCGCGAATAGCAAGGTGTTTCTCAGAGCCTGCAGTGCCGAGACCGACTCCGCTATCAAACGCCCTAACTGCAGTTCCCTTACCGCTTTCTGGTGAATGTTGTACTGTTCCTCACTGGCCTTAACAGATTTCCCAGCTACTTTCACCTTGTTTCTTGCTGGCCTTAATAGATTTCCTAACTACTGTCACTTTCTTCATTGTGCTTGCTTTTTTTCTTTCTTTCCTTCGCTTCGATGTAGCTGGGCTGCTTTTCATTTAGATTCGCGTCACAAACCTTTAATTCATTTTCTATCTGCTGTAGTTTTTGGTTAAGTTTATCCAACTCTTTTCTCTTCACTCTTAGTTCTTCTTCCGCTGTACCTTGTCTTACTTTCTTACTGATTACAGTTTTATTGTTTGCTTGTAGTTCATTCCTAAAACTTTCAAAGAATTTCTCATTATACGACAGAAGGATAGAATGCAACTGAGTCTTGTTGCCTTCAACTCTTCATTTAGTCTATTAGGGTCCTCTGTTGCCCTCTTTTTGCGTACTGTCCGTGCCTTCTCCCTGTGATTTTTCAGGGCTTCGCCCTCTCAGGGATGTTTTACTACCCTCTCTAAGTTTGGCGTCGTATCTTCCTTGAGGCCTTATTAGCACCTCTGAACTCCAGCCTTTTCTCTTCCTGGAGATCCAAATTGCCTCCTTTGAGGTCTTCATTGCCTACTTTGAGATCTTGCATTGCTTATGGACCTCCTTTGGAGAGTTGTCCTCTATCTGGGGTCTTCTCTGATTTTCCTATCCTTGCATTTAGTTCCCCCTTGTGGTTGTTGCATTAAATGTTGTACAACTTTAAATGCATTACCGCTTTAAGGCTATCTTTTTTAAAAACTGCTAGCAGCCGTCGGTTCTCTGTGCTTTTCCCACACTTTTGAAGTTTTGGTGGGAACCTGCAGCTCCTCCTTCTGAACCTTTTGAAACCGCCGCTTTTTTTTGTTAGAAGACTTTCTCAGTGATTTCTGCCGTTTTATTTCTTTTAGCTGTCTGGAAATTCTGTTCTTTTTCTCCTTTTTTTGATGTGCCTGGTTTTCCTCGTTCACTTTCCTGCAAGATCCAGCTCTGCCTGCTCGGGCCATTTAAAAACAAATTCAACTTTACTTTTCTTTCAAACAAATGGAGACATTTGGCTGGATTCTCCGTTCCGGAGACTAGGGGCGCGATTCTCCGCACCCGCGGAACATCGCGAAGTTGGCCGTGAAAACGGCCGAGTTTTGCGACGGCCCGACACGACCCATTTCCCGAGGTATTCACGTCCGGGAAATGGGCTAGGAACGGAGCCGCGTCAATCACGTGCGCGATGACGCCGGAACACGGCGACGCTACAAACACGCCCACGTGACGCCGCCCGACGCCGTAAAAATGCGCGGGCGAGCACAGAAACTGTAGTCCAAGGTGTCGGAGCTGAGGAGAGCAGCCCCGCGATTTGTGGAGGCTGATGTGGAGATGCTGCTCGATTCCATCGAGCAGAGGAGGGGCATCATCTGCCCACGTAGAGGGCATCGTCACCCTGCCAGCGCGGTGCGCCAGGCCTGGCGTGAGGTTGCTGCTGCCGTCAGTGCTGTGGGGCAGACCCCTCGTTCAGCTGACCAGTGTCGGAAGAAGATGCACGACCTCACCAGAGCTGCCAGGGTAAGTGCCAAGAGGGTGCCCCGGGTCACAACCATCCCTCCCCCCCCTTTACTTAATCACCCACCTCCCCCCCTGGCATGGGGGGTGGAGGGGGATTGTGGCAGAGTGAGTTGAGGGTGGTTCACAAAGTTGTCACAGACCCAGCGCTCTGGCCCCCGTGGAGAGATGCAATCGTCTTATTACAACTTGACCCCCAAACTGTACCAATATCTGAACGGACTGCTGATACCTGCCGTATTGTAATAATCTACCTATACCCCCTCCCCCAACAGGACAAGACCGCTCACAACACCCGTGAGCGGAACAAGACGGGAGGGGGTTCGCCCATCCTGCGGCCCCTCACCACTTTTGAGCAGAGGGCCGTGGACATTGTTGGCGGATCTGCTACTCGGGAGATCGCGCAATGCGAGGTTGGCGGAGCTGCAATAAGTGAGACAACCCTGCATGACAAACACCCCCCCCCCCCCCCCCCCCCCATCCTCTGTCCCTTCACACACCCTGCACACTGGGATACCTCCCCCATCCTCTGTCCCTTCACACACCCTGCCCACTGGGATACCTCCCCCATCCTCTGTCCCTTCACACTCTGCCCACTGGGACCGTCCAGCGCCCGGCCGAGCGTCTCTAAATAACCCGTTTCATTCTCTTCCCTAGGACGTGATGCCGAACGACCAGGGCCGTCTGGCTCCAGACGGACACAGGCATCTGCCCCCACCTCACCCGGGGCCGCACGACAGAGGGTGCCTGATCAGCGGGGAGTCCCATCCACCCCAACAGAATCTGTGGAGCAGGACGCCCAGAGGGCGGCGACACCGCAAGATAAAGAAATGGCCTGCAAACGCCCTGCGGCCTCTCAGCGGGCCGATGACATAGAGGAGGCATCCACCCAAGACGACCTCGAGATTGCGGCACAGCTTTCTCCCACACCATCCACCATCCCAGAGACACTCACCCTGGTTGGGCTATTTAGTGATGAGGCTCCTGGGTCACAGTCTAGGTCGCACATCACAGCTGAGCAGGTACAGCAGGTGGAGGTCGGAGCAGCCGAGGGCCTGGACTGGCGGAGGCCAGGCCAGGCCCAGCACCAGCTGGCTCCCAGACGTTTTCAGAGTTCCTGGACTTTCTCAACCCACCTGCACAGCCGCTGCATCAAGAAACCCAGGGACACAATGACGGGATGAGGGCTGTCTTCCAGACTCTGCAGACGCTGTTAGAGGAGTCGAACCGCGTCCAGGGGCAGGGAGTGGTGCCGCTCATGACAGAAACCCAGACCAACACCGCACGGGTGGCATCCGCGGTGGAGGCAATGGGTGAAACGGTTTTGGCCATGGGTCAGGTTATGCAAGACGTTGGGCTTCACGTGCAGGCGCCATCCTCGGCCCTGGACAGGGTTGCCCTCTCACAGGCAGCAATGCGCCAGAGCCAAAACGACATTGCCGGCGCGCTGCGGGCCTTGGCCGAGTCTCAGCAGGTCATGGCCCAGTCGCAGCAGTCAGTTGCGGAGAGCATCAACCGCCTGACACACGTGCTGGATGGCGTCGTGCACTCACAGGTTGAGGTCGCACAGTCCCTGGCGGGAATGTCTAACTCCCTGGACTCCGTCTCTGCAAACCTTCGGATCCTGGTGGATACCGTTGCAGGCCTCCAGGACTGGCAGCGCCAGGTGTCGGTGGCGCGACGGGGCACCTCCCCGCTCGCACCTCTGTCCCAAAGTGAGGCCCGGGGGCCACCGGGCTCCCCGAGGGAGGAGGAGGTTTCGGGGCCCGTCCCATTAACTCCATCACGGGACGTCCCGGAATTCTCGGCCTCCCCCCGTCCCATCCCTGGTGCATCGGGTGGGCAGCAGGCAGAGCAAGGTGGCACAACATCACCCGAGACGCCCGCAGAGCAGCCTGGCCCATCAAGGCCGGGTCGCCCCAGGAAACGCTTGCCGAAGGAGAAACAAGTTGAAGGGGGCGATTCGCAGCAGTCCTCCTCCACTCCTGCTGTATCATCTGGGGAATCACTTAGACGTAGTGGTAGGGCCCGTAAGGCAACAAAGATAGACACTGAGTAAGTTGGCACGGGTGAAGGGCACAGTTTAGTTGTAGGGGCTAGGGCACCTGTAAATGTTTGTTCACATTAAACGCACTGTTCCACCTTACTTGTAATACCGTGTGATTGTTCCACAGCCACAGGAATCGTGATGGTGACCGAGTGTCGCTGGGGTTGACGAGTGGTGAAACTTCGGTGCCGGGTGTGCAGTGCCCCTCCCCCCCTCCCCCCCTCCCACAGCTAGCCCACGCGGGCACATGATGGAGTGTCCGTGACGATCTCAGCGGCCACCAAGGTGGATGGTTCAGCTATTGCCATGGGTCAGACTCTCTCTAACGATTCTGAGCTCACAGCTCTTCGCAGAGCGGGCTGTCATCATTCCACATGGCACTGATCACACCCACTGTCACAGCCATCGATGTTGTACCATACCGTCTGGACCCAGTGGTAAGGGTGATGTCTAAGTGGAGCAGTGTACACTGAGAGGGGGTGGGGGGGGGGGGGGGGGGGGGGGCTGTGGTGGTGGCAGTTGTGTGTTGACCCTCTGCACGACTAGCGATGCAGGTCGTGGTTTGGTGTTCAGCGGGGACGTTACATACGACGCGTGAACCGTGCTGCCACCAAGGCGTCGCGTGCCCGCCGTCCTTGCCGGGTCCGTCGTGCCGCCTCCTGGACATCACCAGCACCTGGGTCGTGTCTGCGTGCTGCGCCCGCCACTCCGCCAGCCTCCTCCTCCTCCTCTGTGCTGGCACCACTGCCACTGGCTTCTCCCTCCGCCTCCTGCAGCAGGTCATCTCCCCTCTGCATCGCGATGTTGTGCAGTACACAGCAGACCACAACAATGCGAGCGACCCTGTCGGGCTGGTACTGCAGGGCCCCTCCGGAGCAGTCCAGGCACCTGAATCTCATCTTCAGGAGGCCAAGGCAGCGCTCCACCACACCCCTGGTTGCTGCATGGACCTCGTTGTATTGTGTTACCGCATTGGTCTGAGGCCTCCGTATAGGCGTCATCAGCCAAGACCTCAGCGGCTAACCCCTGTCGCCTAGCAACCAGCCCCTCAGCCGGGGGGGACGCCCCTCAAACATCGCAGGGATGTACGACTGCGCCAGTATGTAAGAGTCATGCACACTCCCTGGGAACCTTGCACAGGCGTTCATGATCCTCATGTGGGGGTCGCATACCACCTGGATATTCATGGAGTATGTCCCCCTTCTGTTTGTGAACACCTCCTTGTCCCCTGCAGGCGGGCGCATGGGGACGTGAACACAATCGATTGCCCCCTGCACTATCGGTATCCCGGCCACGCTGGCAAATCCACGAGCTCGTGAGTCTTGACTTGCTCGGTCCTCGGGAAAGGTGATGTAGCGGTCCGCGATGGCATAGAGGGCGTCGGTCACATCCCGGATACACCTGTGGACCGATGACTAGGAGATCCCGGAGAGGTCCCCGCTCGGAGACTGGAAGGAGCCGGTCGCATAGAAGTTAAGAGCGACCGTCACCTTGATGGCAACCAGGATCGTGTGTCCTCCCCCCGTTCCACGTGGGGCGAGGTGCGCCACGAGGTGACAGATATTAATCACCGTCCGCCTACGCAGCCGGAGTCTCCTCCTGCAGGTGATGTCTGTCACTGTTAGGAAAGAGATCCGGGCACGGTACACTCTCGGCCTTGGTCGTCGCCTCTGGTGCCGTGGCTGCACCCTCACTCTCTCCTCCTCCCCCTCCTCCTCCTCCTCCCCCCCATGCTGCTCGACGACTGGCAACTCCTCGGCCCTTCCCTCTGCTGCTGCAGCTGGCCCTGCATCCACTGCGGGTTGTGGCTGTGGATGCTGCTGCATCTCCAAATGCAGTGCAGCAGCCCCAACCACTGCGCAGAACATAGCCGTTCTGTTCCCATACATTGTGCTAACCTACAGAAGGGTGGTGGGGGCAGAGAAACGGGACATGTTAGACGGAGGTTAGTCGACACCTCGGCAGCCGCCTGCCACGGGATACCTGTGTGTCCCGGTGGCCTGGTCGCGCTGCTGACACGCGGGCAGCCTAACCCCTGGTCACTTTCTGCATCCAACGGGCAGTTAACTACGTCCTCTTCACCGGTGCGTCAGTGGCCTGTGGCCGTAAGCCACAGGGCAACCAGCGGCCGTGTCCTCGAGACCGGCACGCCATGGCATGGTGGCAGACACTTTGTAACCGGGGTTGGACGGGTCACTCGCTCACTCTCTCCCTACCCCCCCACTCCCACACCTCCGTTTCCCCCACTCCCCCCTCCGTCTCCCCCATTCCCCCTTCCGTCTCCCCCACTCCCCCCTCCATCTCCCCCCTCCGTCTCCCCCACTCCCCCTCCGTCTCCCCCACTCCCCCCCTCCATCTCCCCCCTCCGTCTCCCCCACTCCCCCTCCGTCTCCCCCACTCCCCCTCCGTCTCCCCCACTCCCCCCTCCGTCTCCCCCCTCCATCTCACCCACTCCCCCCTCCGTCTCCCACACTCCCCCCTCCGTCTCCCACACTCCCCCCTCCATCTCCCCCCTCCGTCTCCCCCACTCCCCCCTCAGTCTCCCCCACTCCCCCCTTCCGTCTCCCCCACTCCCTCCCGCTCTGGACCCCCTCCCGTTCTCGGAGATGCCTTCCCCGTTGTGGCCAGACTCCAGCAGTGCGCTGAGCGGTGCGCTCACCTCCTCGAAGCTCTCGTCAGCCAGTACGACTGGTTGACGAACTTGAAAAGCAGGTGTGTTGGCCGGCGTGAAAACATTGCGTGATGACGTCGGGACTTCGGCCCATCCGGGCCGGAGAATAGCGGGGGGCCAATAAGTAGCGATTCTGGTCGTGTCGGGGGCGCGTTTGAGGCCTTTGCCGGGAATGCCGACGTGCAGTTTGTGCGGGGTTCAGAGAATAACGGGAGGGCGTCGGACCAGTGTCGCCGTGAAAATTTGCGCGGCCCGCTATTCTCCGAACCGGCGTGAGTGCGGAGAATCGCGCCCTAAGTGTTGATGCCGGGTCAGGATTTGTGGTGTTCCAGGACAGCAAAACTGGCGCTGCACCTGGACCGATTCAGCAACCATTGAGTGGTTAGCACCAACGCCACGTGGAACACAATCGACTCCAATGAGGAACGGTGCCGGATTAACGATTGACACTCAGGAGGTCGACATATTGCAGCCGAATATCTAAACTTCAGTCCCCATCCCAGCCAACAAGTTGGCATTCGTTGCGCTGGAGCTTTCCCATGCAGCTGTTGGGTCGGCTGGGGTCAGGGGGAACCTGGGGGGGGGGGGGGGGGGGGGGGGGGTGACCTGTGGGGCCAACCATACGACTCATGGCCTTAAGTTCACAGTGGGCAGTCAGCGGCATGTGCAACTGCATGGCTGCCTTGAAGGCTGTGGCAATATTGTTCCATGCCTGTCCAATCCGACTCCACAGCCCACCTCCTGGCCATCCCTCCGCTACTCCCTCCCCCCCTTCCAGGAGCCCCCGGTCAGCGGCTCAACTGTCAGCAAACTATGGCGACGTTGGACACTTTACTGTCCCTCTCAGCAGCCACAGCACCTGTTTCACGATTTTTAAAAGCACAAGTGAACCTCGCCATCAGGAATTCGGCCCATTGGAGGTGGAGAATCGCGGAAGCCCTGGCGAATGCGAACAATGTTTACTGTACATGCGTTCTGGAATGCATTGACGCCGCTGTCGAGAATTGCGATTTGGCACGAAATCGGCAAGCGCCAACATTTCAGCCTCAGAACCGATTCTCCACCATATCACCATTCACGATTCTGGCGTCGGCTGACAGAGAATGCCGCCCCTTCTCTTTGAAAAACTTCAGAGCCTCACGGCCTGCAGTCCACCAGTGCAGGGATCGCTACCCGGACTCCCTACCGGCTCTGCTTGGATCGGGAGGTGAGCATCTCAGCCTCCATTTTCTCGCCCTCCTGGGACAGGCCTTGCAGTTATCTTAGTGCATTTTCCCCCTTTTTACTTTAAACGCTGCTCTTTGGTCTCTTTTCTCTCTCTCTCTTCAAAACAACTCTGCAGCAGCTCTTCAATTTTTTTAAACTTATGTTTTACTTGCTCTCGAGGGCTAATGTCTCCATTTTACTTGTCTATACCTTTTCATAAATTTACAGTATAGAAGGAGGCCATTCGGCCCATCGTGTCTGCACCGGCCGTTGGAAAGAGCATCCCATTTAAATCTACACTTCCAACCTATCCTCGTAATCCCGTAACGCTACTTAACCTTTTTGGACATAAAGGGCAATTTAGCATGGCCAATCCACCTAACCTGCACATCTTTGGACTGTGGGAGCAAACCAGAGCACCCGGAGGAAACCTACGCAGACACAGGGAGAACATGCAGACTCCGCACAGACAGTGACCCAAGCCAGGAAGCGAACCTGGGACCCTGGCGCTGTGAAGCCATAGTGCTAACCACTATGCTATCGCGCTGCCCTTTTCAAACCTCTTGACTCGCCGACCATACTGGGCTCACTACTTTGTTTGCCCCTCAGGGTCTGGCACCACCTCGACAGCTCCCTCTGACTCTAATCACCTAAAAAACAGGCACTCAGGTGAATATCCCTTTTTCAAAACTTCAATCAAATAGGATGCTCACAGGTAGGCTGCGCCATCACAATTTATCCATCTTGCCGCCAATATGAAGTTATGTAGTTGCACTTCAGGCATCGTCAAGATATTTCAGGCTTCTTTAGGAACAAATTGCATTTATTGAGAAAGGGAAACTATGCACGGGGCCTGTGCTGGAGCCATGGCTTCCAGATATATTCTGACCAAGAGAGGACTCCACCCTCAGGGGTCATCACCTTCTCTTGGTCCCCATTGGTCCCTCAAGCCAGATGACCCTTGTCTGCCATACTGTCTTAAAGAGACGGACACCACAATCACGACAGACAAGCATTAGAAAATGGCTTGCAAATATCAGCCTCACACCACATTATTACATTGCTTTCATTTGATTGTTCCCATTATGGCAACACAGCTTATCCACTGGGTTATGTATTCACAAAATGTTTAGACTAGGAAATATACCAAAGCACAGAAGGAGATCAAAGTACAGAAGGAGACCATTCAGTTGAACCTGTTTATAGAATAGAACATAGAACAGTACAGCACAGAACAGGCCCTTCGGCCCTCAATGTTGTGCCGAACCATGATCACCCTACTCAAACCCACGTATCCACCCTATACCCGTAACCCAACAACCCCCCCCCCTTAACCTTACTTTT
The DNA here is from genome assembly GCF_902713615.1 of Scyliorhinus canicula. Lineage (NCBI taxonomy): Eukaryota > Metazoa > Chordata > Chondrichthyes > Carcharhiniformes > Scyliorhinidae > Scyliorhinus > Scyliorhinus canicula. The sequence continues at coordinate 26,830,396 of NC_052149.1, forward strand.
ATTAGGACACTACGGGCAATTTAGCATGGCCAATCCACCTAACCCGCACATCTTTGGACTGTGGGAGGAAACCGGAGCACCCGGAGGAAACCCACGCACACAGGGGGAGGACGTGCAGACTCCACACAGACAGTGACCCAGCCGGGAATCGAACCTGGGACCCTGGAGCTGTGAAGCATTTATGCTAACCACCATGCTACCCTGCTGCCCTAGTACTGTTTGCGCTAGTACTTTGGCTGTCCAATTAGCCAGCTCCCCTGTTCTTTCCCCACTGACCGTCAATTTCTCCTTTCAGTTGATATATCCAGTTGTCGTTTGAAGGGTATCCCTCACCCTTCCAGTGTTTTATAAAAGGAGATTTTGTAAAAGGGCGCATTAAAAGAATTGGGGGTTACATGGAATAAGGGCTTTGACGAAAAGTCATACGGACTCGAAACGTGAACTGCTTCTCTCTCCACAGATGCGGGCCAGACCTTTTCAGCATTTTTGTTTTCATTTCAGATTTCCAGCATCCTCAGTATTTTGCTTTTATTTTCAGGATTACGTGGAAATCGATTTCAAAATTGTACAGGCTATTCGAACTAGGTGCTGCATAATATAGTCCTCTGTTGTTAAGAAGGAACTGTTCCATCTCTTCGGAACCGTAAATTCTAATGCAGAAAGCAAAACACAGCTTGAGGTTACTCTGAGCTCTCTGTTATACTCCAAGGAGCAACTGCAATGCTCTGCTTTCCACTGCCTCAAGGTCTCAGGTGGCCCAGCATCTTCGGTACCAGAAAACTTTATGGATTCTGTGGCCTGGTCAAGGCACTGTTCAGCTTCAACAAGGTGTCCGGGGATTTGAGCTTAACTGAACTTGCAAAGCTTGTTGAGTTTATTCCTGTCACATACGGTTTAGATATGGTGATAAGTCAACAAACAGCTCTAGATCCTTTCAACTTTCACCTTGCAAAATGCGAATCTCTTTCATGGCGTACTCAGTCCTATTTTTAATTTTCGTATTTAGTACCTAATTGTAGTTGCCACCAGTCAGTTAGATGAAAAACGTGCCCCGATTAGCTTCCTGGAAGGCACAGATTTAAAGTGATTTGCAAAATGATGAGCCATCAATCGAACGCGAGACGAGTTGCTGTACAAAAGTTAGGCTTTAATCAGCTAGAAGTTAGCCCTGCAGTCGACTACAGTAAGGCGTTCTGACTATTTATACCTCGGTATAGAGGTGTGGTTAACTCAGCCTCTCGACCAATCAGAGAGCCGTCACATGACTGGTCTCAACCAATCGGTCGAGAGGCACATGACCGACAGGGGCAATGGTAAGCCGGTGTTCTACACCAATGGTAGACAGCTATGCAAATCATACCACCACAGAAAAGAAGCAAATGTCACGTGAAAAAAACTTTTTTACACAGCCAGTGATTTGGATCTGAAAGGCATTGGCTAGAGGTGTGGTGGTGTCAGGTTCAATTGAAGCATTCAAGAGGGCATTAGACGATTACTGTATTGAACCATGTGCAGGGGTATGGGAGAAAGGCAAGGGAATTGCACTGAGTCACGATGTTTGTTTGGAGAGCCAGTACAGACACGGTCGGCCAAATGGCCTCCATCTGCATCCTAACAGTGAAGAACTTGGCTGAGCCCTCAAGGTCTGCAGGACCCTGTAGTTTGATGTCACCAATGAATTTAGTTACCTTTTACTGAGACTGAAATATCATATCAATCAAGCATAACAGGAAGTGGGGCACTCCATTCAATACCACCCCTTCCTAGTAATATCAACAGTGACACCCCTTCAAGAGGAGACACTTGATCAGATCAGATTGCCTGCTTCCGCAATCTCCGCTGATTTATTTCAGAGCACGCCCTTTCTTTGTGTACATGTTTCCTCCCGCAGTATGCACTATCTTACATTTATCCACACTAATCCACACCTGCTATTCTTGATTTCATGTGCTTAATTGGGCCAGATCCTTTCAAATGCTAGCAATTTCCATTATTTAATTGACTGAAAAAGATAAGCGGGCTTCCAGCTGGTACGTTTCAGCAACACGTCTGCCCAAATGAGGCATAAGCAAATGGGGTGGGCTCGCTGCCAGGGCAATAATATGGGTGACTTTGACAAAATGGAACAGGCACACAGGCAGTCAATGCGATGGTCGGGGAGTTGAGCATGGAGAGAGAGCAACCAGTAGCTGCCAACAACAACTTGCATTTATATAGTGGCACTAACGTAAGTCCTGCTTCACAGGACTGTTACTAAACAGAATGCGACAGCAACTCACATAAAGAGTTATTAGGACGGACGAAGAAAAGGCTGGCCAAAGAGTCAAGTTTTAAACGGCAGAGAGATAGGGAAGCAGAGGTTAGGAATTGCAGAGCTTAGGGCCCAGGCACAGCCACTGATGGCGACTTGAGCACCTTAATTGTTGCTGCAGCAGCACTGATCCAGCCAAGTGGAGAGTATTCCATCACACTCCCAGCTGTGGCTTATAGATGGAGGACAGGCTTTGTGGAGACATGAGGTGAGTTACTCCCCACAGAATCCCCAGCCTCTGATCTGCTCTTGTAGCCACAGTATTTATATGGCTGGTCCAGTTCAGTTTCTGGTTAATGATAACTATCAATCTTGGGAGGGGGGGTTACCATTTCGTCAGTTGGAACTATATTGCTGTTCCTTGGATCACTGGATCAAAATCCTGCAGCTCCCTCCCTAACAGCACTGTGGGTGTACCTAAACCACGTGGACTGCAACAGTTTAAGAAAGCAGCTCACAGGGGCAGCACGGTGGCCTAGTGGTTAGCACAACCGCCTCACGGCGCTGAGGTCCCAGGTTCGATCCCGGCTCTGGGTCACTGTCCGTGTGGAGTTTGCACATTCTCCCCGTGTCTGCGTGGGTTTCGCCCCCACAACCCAAAAAAAAATTGTGCAGAGTAGGTGGATTGGCCACGCTAAATTGCCCCTTAATTGGAAAAAATAATTGGGTAATCTAAATTTATTAAAAAAAAAAGAAAGCAGCTCACGACCACCTTCTCGGGGGCAATTAGAGATTGCCAATAAATGCTGGCCTAGCCAACATCTCAAATTTAAATCCAAGAGGAGTGAGATGGTGGTCAGGATGAAGACAAGATGGTTGCAGGGCTGAGTGAGACTTCAAGATGGTGGTCTGGGGAAGCTGCATCGTGCGGCATTTACCAGTTAGCTTGCTGGGACTGGAGAAAACCCTCCTGCTCCTCCTGGTCCCTGGTTGCTGTCAAGGCATTCCCCTTGTGGATCAAGTCCTTCTCACTGCCTTTTACCTGCCAGGTTTCCTGAGCTATGTGAACAGGCCAATGTGAGTTATGTACCATAAAAATAAATCTACAAAGCTGCCTGAGAAGATTTCAGCAACTGAAGAACTTCCTGAAAGCAGACGGTCAATCATATCCCTCCCTGCCTCCTACCCGACCTTTGTTAAGTCTGGAAATGGGTAGGTTCCAACATGAGAAGTTGACGGAGCCTTCAGTTTTTTTCATAAACGCTCTTTGGGATATATTTACACTCAGCCCTGAGATGTTAATGCTCAGAAACAGAAACATTCTCATCGCAGAAACCTAACGAATGGACAGCAGAAGAAAACTCTCCCAGTTGTTTGGCTTTTTCTAGGATGCATATTTCAAAGTAAAAATACAGGATATATACCACAAATTGCCCCAAAAGATTATCTAAGTTCCCCCAGAAAGATGATCTGAGTTCATTTCAAATGCAATCTGAGAACAATTAACTTATTCCTATCTAGATTGTCCACGATTTAAAACACAGAAGTGTAATCTCACGCAGACAGAACTATTCTCCCTTCTGATCAGAAAAGGCCTAAAGTTGCCATAATCATTATGAAATATCTACAATATTAAAATATTACTGGTGCTGATACAGTAAGCCAAGTGCTATTGATATTTGAAACCAAATCAAAATCATTGAAAGTAGTCTCTTCTCTTCTTATCTTTTTTGAGCTCTCTGTTTTCTGGCTCAGCTTTGCTATTTTCATTTCTGGAATAGTATCCAAACAATATCATACAATGATACAACCCAAAAAGAGGGCCATTCAGACCACTGGACTGGAGTTGGAGGCACAGGGCCTTGGGAAATAGGGTACAACCAGACTGGGATGGTTGCCTCATACATTCCCACAACCCTGGGAAGGTGGAAAATCAAACTGGGTGCCCACACCACCAAGGAGGGAGCTCATGTTTATATAAAAGGCCCACATAGGGACGATTATGCAGACTCACAGGCATCTTGCTGCCAACTAAGCTGCCCCTGCTGTATGTAGAGACCACCTACTCAATGGAGACCGGATGCTCTGTGTCCCAATAAAGGGGGTGCAGGTCGGTAATGCATCTGGAGCCAAAACAATTCTCCAGAGAAGTTACCCCTCCACTCCAGGGGGTCCCCTGGCTTCTTCCCTCACCAATGGTGATTTTGATGAACACTTCCCACCTGTCTCAGAGGCGCCCACCACTCCCAGTGGGGCTGTGGGGGCTTCTGGCCCTCTGATTGGGCCAACAGCAATGTGAGAGCACCTCAGGGAAGAACATGTCGGTGGGCACATGCCAGCATGTGTGGGCTCGGTGTCCCAAAGCCTGGGGTAAAATCCAGTCCATCTTGTCTCTTCCAGTTCTTTGGCAGATCTCTCCAATTCGTCCAAATGATCTTTTCCCATTCTCCGACAAATGTTTCTGTCTCTTTTGAATGTGACTATTGAATCTGCTTCCACCACACATTCAGGCAGTGCACTGCACTTGCTATGTAAAAAAATGGGGCGCGATTCTCCGCTGCCCACGATGGGTCGGAGAATAGCGGCAGGGCCTTCCCGACATTTTTCCCGACCTCCCGCTATTCTCCCCTCCCCCCCCCCACGGCCGCCCCACGACACGAATCGCTGCTCGCCGTTTTTTACGGCGAACAGCGATTCTCCCCAGGCCGATGGGCCGAGTTCCCAGGCCTTTATGGCCGTTTTCACGAACGCAAACACACCTGCTCTCACCGTTCGTGAAAACGGCCGCAAAGTGCCGTCCTGGACAACCATGGCACCGATTGGCACGGCCGCGCCAAGGGTGGCATGGGCCCGCAATCGGTGCCCACCGTTCGCGGGCAGCGGGTCCGATACCCGCGCACTCTTTGTTCCTCTGCCGCCCCGCAGGATCAGTCTGCGGGGCGGCTGAGGTGCATGACGGCCTGCGCATGCGCGAGTTTGACGCATATGCGTGATGATGTCATCCGCGCATGCTCGGGTTGGAGCCGTCCAACCCGCGCATGCGCGGCTGACGTCATCGTGCACGTCAGCCACCGTGACACTTGGCGCGCGGGCTTAGCGATGGTCGCTAAGCCTGCGATGCCGTTCTTCACGGTGCCGCACTGCTAGCCCCGACCGGGGGGGGGGGGGAGAATCGGGTCCCGGGAGGGGGCGCGGAGGCTGCCGTGAAACACGGCCAGTTTCACGGCAGCCTTTACAACTCTCCGCATTTGCGGAGAATCCCGCCCATGGTTTCTGCATGCTACCTCTGAGTATTTTTTGTCAATGTGCTTTTATCAGTGTCCTCTGGTCTCTGACCCTTCTGCCACTCAAAACAATTTCATCTTTATTTACTCCATCAACACAATTCAGGATTTTGAACAACTCTGTCATATCTCCTCTTAATCACTTCTACTCTAAAGGGAACAGGTTCAACTTCTCCAGCCTCTCCGCACAACTCAATCCATTTATCCTTGATGCCATTATAGTAAATTGCATCTGCACCCTCTCGAAGGCCTTGGCAGCCTTCCCCTAAAGTGGCGCTCAAGAGCTGAACAAAATACTCCAGCTGGGGCCTAACCAATGTTAATCAAGATTAATTTGATAACCTAGGATTTGTGTAAATTCCTGAGTAACTTGAGGTGCAATGTTTTAGTTTATGATATTGTTCTTTTCCACATAATCAGAAGATAAACAGCAAAATATATTTGTAAAGACATAATCCTAACATTTATCGTAACTATTGTCTGGTGCCATTAAGAATCGTCGGTGTTAGACAGGCAGGCGCCAAGGGCAGGGGTCAGCGTAGCTAGTGTAGGTCAGGGGGCACCAGGGAGAGTCGGAGGTGGGGCGGGGCGAGCTAGGGCCAAGCGCAGGGCTGACCTGGCAGGTCAGGTCTCGGGGGGCAGGGGAGGGCGGGGGGGGGGGGCGGGGTTAGGGCCACATTAGTTTCGTTGAACACTGGTGGCATGGGCAAACAGAGCTGGCGGGGGAAGTGCTTTATTAACATGTTTATTCTTTCACACTGTTCGTTTTCACTATGTTAAGGCTCTTTGCACAGGGCCATTTTTTTCTCTGGAAATGTTATAAATTTGTGTTAAATTAAAAATTCAAAAAATAAAAAAAAAAGTATCGTCGGTGTTAGAATAATTATATATTTCATGACAGCCGCATAGGTAAATTTGACTTTGGTTCTTCTGTCTTGCATTACCCTTACCTTATCGAGGGAGAATGTTTTTGTCAGAGCAAAGGCCCAACCCGCCTCAAACGCTCTTCGAATCATTGTTGCATTGGTTGTTGGAGGGGCACTGGCCAAACCAAAAGGATTCAGAAATTTCAAACCAGCCATCTCCACACTGATGTCCACCAGATCAATAGGCGTGTAGAAAAGGGGGAGTTCAGGCTCCTCAGAAATGTGACTACCATGCAAAGACTGCAAATTGAAAAAAAGGAAATGACAAAAACATTAAAGTTGAAAAGAGCAATTTGTTACATAGTAAATTTTGCATTCATTTTAAATTTAGAGACAAATTATTTTTTCATTTATTGCACTATGTCATACCAACACCCAAAATACTTGAAATAAATACTTCATGAGCTTTCTATATTGCACTCATCAGAACAGATACTAGAGTGCTAAATTTCAACGGGAGCGACAAGTTATACTGCATGAGAAAAGTTACACTGCATGAGAAAAGGGTATTGATTGGTTGGCAAGTTAATGGCTGATTGGCTGACGATTTGATTTGACTTATTGTCACATGTACAGTGAAAAGTATTTTTCTGCAGCCAAGGAAGTGTACACAGTACATACACAGTAGGCAAAAAAGAATAGTAGGTAGAAAGCACCAAGGAACCATGAATTCAAAATGAGCAATGTCTGGTCATGTTCCTTTTACCTGCAGAGGATAGGTTCCTGTTATAAATATCTGTAACTTCTTGCAAGCTTATATTACAAGCTCCACTAATCATCTTAAATGGGTTGTTAGTGTAAGTCTGAGCCGATCCGGAATTATTCACTAAGTACGATCCGATCATTAAATCACATCTAACATTAGACATTATGTTCTGAGTTTTGCAAGCATGGGCTGGTAAGTACGGTAAGGATTCTGCCCATTGCAAACAGCCAAGGGGACATGCCGTTTGTCATGTCGCTAGGACGCATGACCAACCTGGCATCACACCAGCACTGGAATTCATATGCCACATAACTCATTTGTGTTGTCGGCAGAACACGCTTTCACTTAATTAATAACCACACAGTAAAGGAACCTCTAGGTGACATAACAGAACAGAATTTCACGTTCAATTTGAGGGTGACAAGTGTGGGTATCAGACTAGCATCTTAAATTTAAATACAAGGGCATGAAGAAAAGGTTGGTTAAAGAGAACTTGAAAATAGGATAATAGAAGAGCAGCAGCACATATTTCAGGAGATATTTCATAACTCTCAGCAAAGATGTATTCCATTAGGCAAGAAACATTCTTATGGGAAGGATGCATTATCTGTAGTTAACTAAGAAAGTTAAGGATAGTATTAAATTGGAGGGAAACATTGGGAGTATGAGAACCAATTCGCTAAAAATAAGAGTTTCCAGAAATATTTTAAAAAGAAAACTATAATAAAAGGAATATTGGTTCCTTGGAGGGTGAGACAGGGTAATTAATAATGAGAAACAAGGAGATGGCAGAAGTGTAAAACAGGTATTTTGTGTCTGTCTTCACTGTGGAAGATACAAAAAGAAATACCAAGAATAGCAGAAAATCAAGAGGTTAAAAAGGAGGGAGGATCTTGAAATAATCACATCAGGAGGAAAACATTACTGGTAAAACTGTTGCAACAAAAGGCTGACAAGTCCCCTGAACTGGATGGCTTTCATCTTAGGATCTGAGTAGAAATGGCTGCACAGATAGTAGGTGCAATAGTTATGGTCTTCCAAAATTCCCCAGATTCCGCAAAAGTCCCAGCGGATTGGTAAATCGCAAATGTGACATCTCTATTCAAGGAAGCAGACAGGAAGTGTGAAACAATAGGTCAGCCGGCCTTACATCTGTCAGAGGGGAAAAGCTAGAATCCATTAAGGATGTAATAGCAGGACATTTAGGCCAGGATTTTCTGGCCCCCGACCCCTATGATGGGTTTTCCGGCAGCGGAGGAGGCTCGCCATTGGCTGCCGGTGGGGTCGTTCGGTCCCACCAGGGTACCGTCCACAGGGGTTGGGGGGTGTGGGGGGCTAGGGAGGTGCGGTGGTGGTCGCCTTTGGCAGATCCTGCCAGTGGGAAGAACCAGAAAATCCCAGCCTCAGGAAAACATCATAAAAATCAGGCAAAGTCAATAGGGTTTTGTAAAAGTCAAATATTACTTGTCTAAGTTATTAAAGTTGTTTCAAGAAGTTACAAGTAAGGTGGAAAAGGGAAAGCTGCAGATGTGGAGTACTTAGATTTCTAAAGGCTGCCTCATTAAAGGTTATTTCACAAAATAAGTGCTCATATTGTCGAGGCTAAAATATTGGTTAGCTAATAGGGTGTACTAGCTAGATGGATAAAGAACTGGCTGGGCAACAGGAGACAGAGAGGAGTGGTGGAAGGGAGTGTCTCAAAATGGAGAAGGGTGACTAGTGGTGTTCCACAGGAATCCGTGCTCGGACCACTGTTGTTTGTGATATACATAAATGATCTGGAGGAAGGAATAGGTGGTCTGATTAGCAAATTTGTAGATGATACTAAGATTGGTGGAGTTGCAGATAGCGAGGATGACTGTCATAGAACATAGAACAGTACAGCACAGAACAGGCCCTTCGGCCCTCGATGTTGTGCCGAGCAATGATCACCCTACTTAAACCCACGTAACCTGTATATCCGTAACCCAACAATCCCCCCATTAACCTTACACTACGGGCAATTTAGCATGGCCAATCAATGGAAGAGTCCTGGGGAAAATTGATGTACAAAGAGATCTGGGAGTTCAGGTCCATTGTACCCTGAAGGTGGCAACACAGGTTGATAGAGTGGTCAAGAAGGCATACAGCATGTTTTCCTTCATTGGACGGGGTATTGAGTACAAGAGTCGGCAGGTCATGTTACAGTTGTATAGGACTTTGGTTAGGCCACATTTGGAATACTGCGTGCAGTTCTGGTCACCTCATTACCAGAAGGATATGGATGCTTTAGAGAGGGTGCAGAGGAGGTTCACCAGGATGTTGCTTGGTATGGAGGGTGCTAGCTATGAAGAAAGGTTGAGTAGATTAGGATTGTTTTCGTTGGAAAGACGGAGGTTGAGGGGGGACCTGATTGAGGTCTACAAAATTATGAGAGGTATGAACAGGGTGGATAACAACAAGCTTTTTCCAAGATTGGGGGTGTCAATTAAAAGGGGTCACGATTTCAAGGTGAGAGGGGGAAAGTTTAAGGGAGATGTGCGTGGAAAGTTTTTTACACAGAGGGTGGTGGGTGCCTGGAACGCTTTGCCAGCGGAGGTGGTAGAGGCGGGTACAATAGAGGGAAGTAGACCTTGGAAAATAAGGGACAGGTTTAGATAAAGGATCTGGATCGACGCAGGCTGGGAAGGCCTGCTGTAATTTTCTTTGTTCCTTGTTAGAAACAGAGAGTAGGGGTAAATGGGTTATTTTCGGGTTGGCAAGCCCCAACTAATGGAATGCCACAGGAATCAGTGCTGGGGCCTCAGCTATTTACAATTCATGTCATTGACTTGGATGAAGGCACTGAATGTAAGGTAGCCAGATTTTCTGACGACACATAGATAGGTAGGGAAGTAACTTGTCAAGGGGAGGTAAAGATTCTACAACGGGTTTGTAGATAGGTTAAGTGAGTGTCTGAAATATTCGCAGTTGGAATATCATGTGGGAAAATGTGAACTTTCCCACTTCCGCATGAAAAATAGAAAAGGTGCATATTAGTTAAATGGAATGCGATGACAGAACTTTCTGGTGCAGAGAGATCTGGGTGTCCTGGTACATGAATCACAAGATGTTGCTTTTCAGCAAGTGATTATGAAGCCAAAAAAAGTGTTGGCATTTATTGCAAGGAGAATAGAATATAAAAGTAGATAAGTGTTGTGATGGTTGTACAAGGCCTTAGTGAGACCACAACTGGGGTCATGTGTACAATTTTGGTCTTCTTACTTAAGAAAGGATATAATTGCATGAGAAGTAGTTCAGAAAAAGTTCACTTGACTAATTCCTGGGTTGAAAAGGGAGTTTATGAGGAAAGGTTGAGTAGATTAGGCTGATGCTCATTAGAGTTTAGAGGAATGAGTGCTCGTCTTATTGAAATATATGAAATCACACAAACATATGTCTGAACATATGGGCTGGGATTCTCCGAAATCCCGGCCAAGTGTTGACGCTGGAGTCAAAACCGGTGCGAGCAACGCCAGCGTCAACGGGCCTCCACGCCCTGTCATTCTCCCCTTCTTCGGGGGCTAGACGGCACCGGAGTGCTGCTCCTGCACTGAACACCGGCCCTATATGTTCGCCACGCGTCCGTGCATGCGTGCCATGGCCGACGCGGGTCCGTGCATGCGCGCCACGGCCATCTCCACGCTGCCCCCCCGGGAATCATGGTTGAGTCCTGCAGAGGCCCGCCCACCAGAATGAGTGCGCCCACCGATCGGTTGCCCCCGATCGCGGGCCTGGCCACTGTGGAAGCTCCCAACCCGAAGTCGGCTCCCCCCGCCCTCTCACCAGGATGGACCCCGCAGCCAGAACGCCGAAGTCCCGCCGGGTAGAACCACACGCAAACGACGCCGGCGGGATTCGGCGGAACTTGGCGGGCACTCGGCCGGTTGAGCGCGGAGAATCGCTATGGCGACCGCGCCGGCGCGATTGCCGCCGATTCTCTGGTTGCCGGGGGGGGGGGGGGAGTGCTCCCTGAGGTTGGGGCGGTGAAGGGGTGGTGCTGAAGAGGTCGGGGCTGCAGGACAAAATAGCACCCCGATTTGCGAGCAGCCTTTTCTGCTGATGAGCTTGACCTAAACCCAGCCTTGGCGGGGAGAAACTCCCCGAGGCCAAAGAAAACGGCAAATGCCATTGGAGAGAAGGATGTCTCTCGGCACAGCAGCCACCGAGAATCACCCCGCTAAATGCACCCGACAACAGACTTTAACTTCAGTCTGCTGAATCGCGCCCTGTGGGTTTCTTGAGGAGGATGCTTTTCTCTTGGAGGATCGTCAGTGTAGGGAACATCCATCTCAAGCCAGCAATAGAGGCTGAGTCATCAAATGTATTCAAGATTGCGTTAGATATATTTTTGATTGACAAGAGAGTCACGATTATGGGGGACAGGCAGGAAAGTGGAGTCGAGGCCACAATCAGATCAGCCATGATCTTATCGAATGGTAGAACTAGCTCAAGGAGCCAAATGGCCTAATCCTGCTCCTAACTTTTGGTTTCTTGTGTTTCGGCTTGATGGCTGCTTCCTATTAGTGGAAAATACCATTGTAGCACCGTGAAACATTAAGCTTCACCTGTTGCTCAAATCTTTTAGATACCTTATCCTTACTAGGTAATTTAAGGTAAACTGGGCAACGGAAATGGTGACCTTCGGCCCATTTGTGAGTATACGTGCTCACTCAGGAAAGGGTACTGGGAAAACTATTAGAATAAAAGGCTGGCAAGTCCTCTGGACTTCCATCTTAATGTCTCGAAATAAATGTTTGAAGAGATAGTAGATGCAATGGTTGTGATTTGCAAAAGAAGCAAAGGTAATCAGCGAGAAAGATTTTCACACAGCGAGACATTCTGGCTTGAAATGCACTGTCTGGTGTAGACAGGTTCCACTGAGGCATTCAAGACGGCATTGGATGATTATTTGAATAGAGGCAATGTGCAAAGGTACCGGGAAAAGGCAGAGGGAAGGTCACTAAATCAATCAACTGGGCAGCATGGTAGCACAGTGGTTAGCACAGTTGTTTCACTGCTCCAGGGTCCCAGGTTCGATTCCCGGCTTGGGTTACTGTCTGTGCGGAGTCTGCCCGTTCTCCCCATGTGTGCGTGGAGCAAATGTGCTAACCACTGTGCTCCGATTTCCTCCGACAGTACAAAGATGTGCAGGTTAGGTGGATTGGCCATGATAAATTGCTCTTAGTGTCCAAAAAGGTTAGGTGAGGTTACTGGGTTACGGAGGTAGGGTGGAGACATGGGCCGGTGCAGACTCGATGGGCCAAATGGCCTCCTTCTACACTGTAAATTCTATGATTCTATGATAAGGCTCATTTGGAGAGCTGGTGCAGGCACGATGGGCTGAATGGCCTCCTGTACTGTAACAATTCTGTGATCTTCCAAAATTCCCTGAATTCTGCAAAGGTCCCAGCAAATATTTGACACCTCCAGTCAAGAAGAGGGAGACAGAAATCAGAAAACTGTAGGTCAGTCAGCCTAACATATGTCTGTCCAAGGGAAAAAGTGATAACCTATCTTTAAAGAGATAATAGCAGGACATTTAGATAATCATAATCAAATCAGGAAGCGTCAAAATTATTTTGTGAAAGGAAAATTTTGCTTGCAGATTTTTTTTGAGGAAATAAGCAAGTCGGATCAGGGGCAATCTGTAAATATGACGCACTTAGATTTCCAAAAGACAAAAGACAGATCAAAGGTTACTTCGCAAAGTCAAAGCACATGGTATCAGTTACTGAACCAAGTTCAGAAGAAGTCATATTGGACTCAAAATGTTGACTCTTTCTCTCTCCACAGATGCTGCTGGACCTGCTGAGTCTTTCCAGCACTTTCTGATTTTATGATGACTGGGTGGAGTTTGCAATTCTTCCCTATATCTGCGTGGGCTTCCTCCAGGTGCTCCAGTTTCCTCCCACAGTCCAAAGATGGGCAAGATTGGCCATATTAAATTGCCCCTTAGTGTCCAAAAGGTTAGGTGGGGTTACTGGGTTACGGGAATAGAGTTGAACGGTGGGCTTAAGAAGGGTACTCTTTCCAAGGGCCGGTGCAGACTCAATGGGCCGAATGGCCTTCTTCTGCACTGTAAAATTCTATGATTCAGTGATAATAGATTGTGTAGGGCGGCATGGTAGCACAGTAGTTAGCACTGTTGCTTCACAGTGCCAGGTTACCAGGTTCAATTCCTGACTTGGGTCACTGTCTGTGCGGAGTCTGCACGTTTTCACCATGTCAGTGTGGGTTTCCTCTGGGTGCTCCGGTGTCCTCCCACAAGTCCCGAAAGACGTACTGTTATGTAATTTGGACATTCTGAATTCCCCCCCCCCCCCACCCCCCACCTGAACAGACGCCAGAACGTGGCGACTAGGGGCTTTTCACATTGCAGCGTTACTGTAAGCCTACTTGTGACAATGAAGATTATTATTATTGTTTTGCCTATTTTAACTGCTGTACTTAAAATTCACCACAGCGTGTATACATAAAATTGTGAAACTAAAGGCACCTTGCCTTAGGGAGCAGTGAAATCAGTGGTTTTGTGTTCCCTGTCTCCTGTTTTTGCTGAATTTGATGGGTTCGGGTTCAGCTTCATATGCTTCCCACTTGCCACCCTCTCCTATTTAGTGACAGTGGTGTTGATGCTGTTGCTCCAGAGCATTGTCAAATGGCTGTTATCCACCATTTTGTTTGCCACGGCTGACTACAGAGCTCCCTTTATTGGTGAACCCGCATCCATCCCACACGCCTTATTGATCTTGCATTACCCATGAGGCATCATTCTTGGTCAATCTTCCATAATCAGAGGAAGAAGCCAATTGTCGGCACTGCCTTTCCCCATGCCTGCCAATGAGCTGATCATTGGCTTTGTATTTAACTACCCGAGTGAATCCCTGATCTTTAATTCATTTTCCCCAGAGAATCTCTTATTTGAATTAATTACTTTCCCCAGAGAAGGTCCGATCTTTTAATTAATTTCCCCCAGAGAATCTCTTATCTTTAATTAATTTTGTTGACAGAAGCTTGGATGTTTATTTAATTAATATTGCCAATGCATACAGACCCTTTCAATCTGAGTGCCATACTTCATTTTTATTGCTAACTTTCTCCCCAATTTATTTTATTCTTTTATCCCCACCATAATCAACTTTCTTTAAATTAGTTATTTGTTGCTGTTTCTCCATATTTCTTAGATGGCTGCTTTGGTAAATTACCCATTTTCATTTAAATCAGTTCTTTCAATTCCTTTGAATACAAGACCAGGGATGTACTTCTGAGGCTGTATAAGGCTCTGGTCAGACCTCATTTGGAGTATTGTGAGCAGTTTTGGGCCCAGTATCGAAAGAAAGATGTGCTGGCCTTGGAAAGGGTCCAGAAGAGGTTCACATGAATGATCCCTGGAATGAAGAGCTTGTCCTATGAGGAACGGTTGAGGAATCTGGGTCTGTACTCATTGGAGTTTAGAAGGATGAGGGGGGGTTTTATTCAAACTTACAGGATACTGCGAGGCCTGGATAGAGTCGACGTGGAGAAGATGTTTCCACTTGTAGGAAAAACAAGAGCCAGAGGACATAATCTCAGACTAAAGGGACGATCCTTCAAAACAGAGATGAGGAGGAATTTCTTCAGCCAGAGGGTGATGAATCTGTGGACCTCTTTGCCACAGAAGGCTGTGGAGGCCAAATCACTGAGTGTCTTTCAGACAAAAATAGATAGGTTCTTGATTAATAAGGGGATGAGGCGTTATGGGGAGAAGGCAGGAGAATGGGAATGAGAAAAATATCAGCCATCATTGAATGGCGGAACAGACTCGATGGGCCGAGTGGCCTAATTCCACTCCTATGTCTTATGGTCTTTTGAATTTTTGGCGACCTCTTTTTGTCTTACTTCCCTCTTCTTGTCATTTTGCTGTCCTTTCCCACTGTTTTTCCCTTCCCCCTCCCCTGGCCATTCTTCCTCCTCTCTTCGCTGCATCTCCCCTGCCCCATCTGCATCGTATCTCCAACCCATTGGTTCCAAAGCTGGAGTAGGCCATTCAGCCCTTCGAATGAGCTCCACCATTCAGTACAATCATGGCTGATCTGATTGTGGCGTCAGGTCCACTTTCCTTCCTACCCCTTATAACCCTTTGATCCTCTTGTCTATCAGAAATCAATCTAATTCAGCCTTAAGAATATTCAATGACCCTGCCTCAACTGTTCTGGAAAGCGAGTTCCACAGACTCACGACCCTGAGAGAAAAATATTTCCCCTCATCACTGTCCTAAATGTGAGATGCCTCATTTTTAAACTGTGTCCCTTGTTCTCCCTAAAAACCACTGCAGGTCTACCTACACCACATCAAGAAGCAGCTCACCACCACCTTCGGAAGGGCAATTATGGATGGGCAATATGCTAGCCTAGCCAGTGATAGCCACATCCCATGTATGAATTAAAAAAAAGGTTCCAGTCTCTCACAAAGGGGAAACATCCTTTCCACATTCAACCTGTCAAACCCTCAGGATTTTGTATGTTTCAATAAGATTACTTCTCATTCTTCGAAGTTCCAATGGTACAGGCTGGACCTGGCTAATCTTTCATCATGGGATTCATTCCAAGAATCAATTGAGTGAACCTAGTCTGAATGGCTTCCAGTGCTGGATCCAGACTCGGATTCTCCTCTGCCTGCTACTAGTAGTGATGTGGCAGAGAATCCAGCATAGCCAATAAAATGGGATTCCGATACTCCAGTCCCCCTTGGGCAGCGACATCGAGGTTTGCACCTAACGCCAGCAGGCTGGGCATCTGATTTCTGTAATGGGGGTTTCCAGGCAGAGGTATATGTAATGGGAGCTTCCAGTCAGGGATCTCTGTACTGGGGGCTTCAAAGCAGGGGTCTCTTTTATGGAGACGGTCTCTCCTCGGGGGAGGTCTCTGTAATGGGGGCTCTCTTATGGGGTGGTCTCTCGAATAGGGGGTCTCTGGTGGGATGTTGGGTCACCCTCGTACTCTGGGGGGAGGGGGGAGCCGGAAAATCCCGTGGTGGGGGGGGGGGGGGGGGGGGGGGGGCTGGCGCAATTACATTGCACGGGGGGAGGGGGCCCAGCGGGGTTCATGAGGGAATACCTCACAGTCCCCACCATGCATAAATTTGCATGGCAAGGGATAGGGAATCGTCTCTGGATTAGCAGGAGGACAAAGATCTCAAACGGATAATTCCAGCCATTATTGCTTTTCGAAAATAAGGGGCTGGATTCTCCGGTCACTGACGCCGAAATCGGGTTCAGCGATTGGCCGGAGAATCCGGGTTCCCAACCAAATCGGGTGCAGTGCTGCTTTTGCGATGCTCCGCTCCCTCCAAAGGGCATTGCCTGAGGCCCGCCTCCCCCGATACTCTGGCCCCAATCGGCCGAGTTCCCGACGGCGATGGTCTCACCCAACGGGAACGCGGCGTACCGGCTGCGGACCCAGTCCAGTGCTGCCACAGTCGGGAGACGGCCAATCCGTGGACAAGGGTGAGAAATTATTCGGGGCTGGGGCACTGTGTTGGGGGGGGGGGGGGGGGGGTCCGGGGTGCGCGAGCGAGCCGGAGGGGTGGACTATTTTGAGGGCCGGGTCTGTGAGCGGCCTCTGCCACAGAGCACGGCCGCTGCAGGCTGCCAACATACGCATGCGCAGCCACGGACTCGGCAATTCTCCGGGGCGTATCGGCAGTTAGAGCCAGGTGCTCTACGCTGCCGTCCTGCTAGCAAAACGGGGAATCAGTGGCCGTTTTGCGCCATTTTGTCTGGCGTAAAGCCCCACCGTTCCCACGCCGGTGCAGAATCGGAGAATCCAGCCCAAGGAGTCCAAAACTGTACACAATTCTCAAGATGTGATCACACCAATAACCTAATCAAGTGTAGCAAAACATAATTACTTTTCCATCCCATTCCATTTGCAGTAAACAACAGCGTTCCATTTGCTTTAATCACTTGTTGTATCTGAATACTAACTTGTTGTGATTCATGTACTAGGACACACACAGGTTCCCCCGTACTTCATGAGTTCTGCAACCATTCACCGTTTGAATAATAATATGCTGCTTTTTATGCTTCCTGCCAAAGTTGACATGTACATATTTTCTCACATTATACTCCATCTGCCAATATTTTCCCACTTAACTTTAGCTCTCCAGATCCCTTTACAAAATCTTTATGTCCTCTTCACGACTCATTTTCTTTCCTATCTTTGTGTCATCAGCAAATTTAGCAGGAGGCCATTCAGCCCAACAAGTCTGCACCGACCCTCTGAAAGAGCACTCTGCCTAGGCCCACTTCTCCACCCTATCCCTGTAACCCCACCTAACCTGCACATCTTTAGACATGAAGAGACAATTTAACATGGCCAATCCACCTAACCTGCACATCTTTGGACAGTGGGAGGAAACCGAAGCACCCGGAGAAATCCCACGCACACACTGGGAGAACATTTAAACTCCACACAGTCACCCAAGGCCAGAATTGAACCCAGGTACCTGGTGCTGGGAGGCAGCATTGCTAACCACTGTCGAGGCCCTAGTATCCTGTGGCACTCTACGGGCCCGATTCTCCCAAAGGGGAACAAACTCGCGCACCAAGCACGTTTAGCTGTGTGTTACCCGGCCCTCGCAGTACCGAGAAACACAGGGATATTCAATGGATTGGATTGGATTGGATTTGTTTATTGTCACGTGTACCGAGGTACAGTGAAAAGTATTTTTCTGCAAGCAGCTCAACAGATCATTCAATACATGGGAAGAAAAGGGAATTGAACAGAATTCAAGAAAATACATGAGAATACATAATAGGGCAACACAATATATACAATGTACTACATAAGCATTGGCATCGGATGAAGCATACAGGGTGTAGTGTTAATGAGGTCAGTCCATAAAAGGGTCATTTAGGAGTCTGGTGACAGTGGGGAAGAAGCTGTTTTTGAGTCTGTTCGTCCGTGTTCTCAAACTTCTGAATCTCCTGCCTGATGGAAGAAGTTTGAAAAGTGAGTAAGCCGGGTGGGAGGGATCCTTGATTATGCTGCCTGCTTTCCCCCGGCAGCGGGAGGTGTAGATGGAATCAATGGATGGGAGGCAGGTTCGTGTGATGGACTGGGCGGTATTCACGACTCTCTGAAGTTCCTTGCGGTCCTGGGCCGAGCAGTTGCCATACCAGGCTGTGATGCAGCCCGATAGGATGCTCTCTATAGTGCATCTGTAAAAGTTGGTAAGGGTTAATGTGGACATGCCAAATTTCCTTAGTTTCCTGAGGAAGTAAAGGTGCTGTTGTGCTTTCTTGGTGATAGCGTCGACATGAGTGGACCAGGATAGATTTTTGGTGATGTGCACCCCTAGGAATTTGAAACTGCTCACTTGCATTGCATTGGAGCTTCTGTCCTGGAAATGCTACTTGCATTGTATAAGGGGCCTGAATGGGGAACGTGCGGCCGAGGACACACATAGCCTTGTTTTATACAGTGGGGCACTCCGCTCTCTGGAACTCCCCAGAGATTGGGACATTCTATTTAAATGGCGTTCTGATCTCCGAGGCCCCCGAAGCGATCCCCAATCTCCCCTCCAGCCAGAATGCACAATGGGTTAGATGCATTTGATGCCGGTGTTGAAGACAGGAACCAATATGCTAAATGTTATATCTTCCAGGCCAACAATATCACAGAGATGGTCATACTGTTGCCGGTCTGTGGATCACATATTTTCAGGGTGATCCGGAATCTCACGTATCCAGCGATGCCGATACGCAAACATTCAACTTACTCATGAGACTGATGGTGCGATACTTTAAACCGCCCCGTTAATAATTGTTCAAAGATACTGGTTTCATACAGCGGCGAGTTCTACCGGTGAGACGGTAACTGAGTTTGTATTTCACTTACAGAAGATAGCCGAGTTTTTTGAGTATGAACTGTTTTGTCCGATATGCTCCGTGATCGTTTGGCCCGCAGTTTCATTTCATGAATTTTCATTTCATTTTGTATAATAATATGGAAACTCAGAAAAAGCTTTTGGGCAAAGTTTCCCTAACTTTTCAGCTGGTATCCCGTGGCCTGGACCGAACGTGGCAGTGACTCTGGCCTCTGGGCAAAGAGCCAGCCGCTGAGACGTGGGTGTCCCTGGATTCAGCCTAAATGCGTATGCCACCACCGTCACAGACTTCATCAGCAACTGTGTGGATGACTGCATGCCAACGAAAGCAGTACATATGTTCCCCAACTGGAAACCATGGCTTAATCGAGAGATTGACTCCCTACTGAAGGACAGGTCTGAGGCGTTCAAGCCAGGCGACCCTGCCCTGAACAAGAAATCCAGGTAAGACCTCCACAATGCTATCCGGGATGCCAAGAGAGAATATCAGACCAAGCTAGAGTGACAGATTAGTGTTACAGACTCGCTTCGGTTGTGGCAAGACCTAAACAACATAATGGGCTACAAAGCGAAGCCGAGCAGTATCTCTGGCAGCAGCGCACCCCTCCCCGATTAACTCAATGCATTCTATGCTTGGTTCAAACAGGAAACCATCGATCTGCTGTTGAGTGCCCCAGCAGCCCAAGACACACCCATACCCACCATCACAGATTCCGAAGTCAGATCGGCCTTCCTGAAAGTGAACCCTCCGAAGGCGAAGGGTCCGGACGGGATTCCTGGTCATGCACTTAGAACCTGCGTGGACCAACTGGCAGATGTGTTCACGGACAACTTGAACCTGTCCCTACTCCACTCCGAGGTCCCCACCTGCTTCAAGAAGACCAACATCATACCGGTGCCAAAGAAAAACCAGGCAACGTGCCTCAATGACTACCGTCTGGTGACCCTGGCTTCAGTCGTAATGAAGTGCTTCGAGAAGTTGGTCATGAAGCGTATCAACACGATACTCCCAGAACGCCTAGATCCACTGCAATTCGCATACCGTTGCAACCAGTCCACATCAGACGCCATTTCCCTGGCCCTACACTCATCCCGAGAGCATCTTGACAACAAGGACTCCTACATCAGACTCCTATTTATTGATTACAGCTCCGCCTTCAACACCATAATCCCAGACAAGCTCATATAGAAGCTCCAAAACCTCAGACTTGGCTCCTCTCTCTGCAACTGGATCCTTGACTTTCTGAACCACAGACCACAATCAGTAAAAATAAACAACACCTCCTCCACAATAGTCCTCAATACCGGGGCCCCGCAAGACTGCGTACTTAGCACCCTAATCTGCTCCCTGTACACGCATGACTCCATGGCAAAATTTGGTTCTAACTCCAACTACAAGTTTGCTGACGATACGACCATAGTGGGCCGGATCTCGAATAACGACGAGTCAGAATACAGGAGGGAGATAGAGAATATGGTGAAGAGAATCTGGTGAAGTGGTGCAACGACAACAATCTATCCCTCAATGCCAGCAAAACTAAAGTGCTGATCATTGACTTCAGGAAGCAAAGTACTGTGCACACCCATGTCAGCATCAACAGGGGTGGAGATGGTTCACAGCTTCAAATTCCTAGTACACATCACCAAAAATCTGTCCTGGTCCACCCATGTTAACGCTACCAGCAAGAAAGCACAACAGTGCCTATAGTTCCTCAGGAAACTAAGGAAATTCGGCATGTCCGCATGAACTCTTACCAACTTTTACAGATGCACCATAGAAAGCATCCTATCTGGCTGCATCACAGCCCGGTATGGCAACTGCTCGGCCCAAGACCGCAAGAAACTTCAGAGAGTCGTGAACACAGCCCAGTCCATCACACAAACCTCCCATCCATTGACTCCATCTACACCTCCCACTGCCTGGGGAAAGCAGACAACATAATCAAAGACCCCACCCACCCGGCTTACTCACTCTTCCAACTTCTTCCATCGAGCAGGAGATACAAAAGTCTGAGAACACGACCTTCTTATGGACTGACCTGATTAATACTACACTCCTGTATGCTTCACCCGATGCCGGTGTCTATGTATTTACATTGTGTACTTTGTTTTGCCCTATTATGTATTTTATTTTTATTTACTTTTCACGTACTAAATGATCTGTTTGAGCTTCTCGCAGAAAAATTATTTTCACTGTACCACGGTACACGTGACAATAAACAAATTCAATCCAATCCAATCCAGCTGAAGGCGATTCCAGCCCATGTGCGACATGTGGACACCGGTCCAGGAGTACCCACAGATGGCAGGACCGCCAATGCTCCAAACCATCCCGATTGAGGATAACGTCAGCCCCGGGCCAGGCCTTGACCCAGAAGAGGCAGGGGATGAGGCTGAAATGCAGCTGAACAGTTTGGCAGCACTCATGTGGCCCCTATTCATGTTCTGATACAAATGAATGGTCATATGCTCCAAATGGACCAGGATACATGGGCGTCCGTTTCTGTGGTGGCACAGAGCGCTTTTGATCTCATCAGATGAGGAGTGTATACTTTGTCTTTGGCTAGTATGGTGGCTCGTTTGGCCACTTATACAGGGGAACCACTAAATATCATGGGGACCATCCTCACTCGGCGGTTTATGGACGCCAATCGGTGTGCCTTCTCCTCATTACTGTGCAGGGAAATGGCCCGAGCCTGTTGGGCCGCGATTGGCTACACCAGCTGCAGCTGGATTGGCAGCATGTCCTCCAGGTGGGATTTCATGGTCTGTCTATGGTGCTGTCTAAATTCCCATAGGTTTCCAACCTGGTTTGGATACCATAAAAGGGGCTCTGGCCAAAGTACAGGTGAACCCAGAATCCCAGCCTCAATATTTTCGTGCCCATCCGGTTCCCTATGCTATGGAGAAGGCTGAGACCGAACATTGGTGTTTAGAAAGTTTGGGCATCATTTGGCCTGTGAGCTTTGCTGATTGGACGATGCTGGTGGACCCCGTGATGAAGCCGGATAAGACAGTCTGCCTCTGCAGAGACGATAAATTGACGGTGAACACGGCTTTGAGACTGGACCATTACTCTTTACCGTGCAGTAAGGATTTGTACGCACCATTGGCCCGTGGCTATACGCTCACAAAACTGGACATGAACAACACTTAACTACAGCTGGAGCTCAATAAATCCTCATAAAAATACATCACGAGTAATACACACAAAGGACTCTACAAGTACACACGGTTCCTGTTTGGAGTTTCCTCTGCGTGTGCAGTCTTCCAGCACGTCATGGAGAACCTTCTGTGTGGTTTGCCATGTGTCGCGGTTTACTTAGACGGTGTGTCAGTTACAGGGGCCAAGGACCAAGAACATTTGCAGAATCTCGAGGCAGTGTTGAAGCGTTTTTTCCAAATATTGTCTGCTGTGGAGGCCAAGTCACTGAATGTATTCAAGAAAGAGAGATGATTTTTTATATTGTCATGGCACCGAGGGGCATGGTGTGAAAATGGGAATATGGCATTGAGATAGTGGATCTGCCAAAATCATATTGAATGGCGGAGAAGTCTCTAATGGCCGAATGGCCTACTCCTGCTAGTAGTTTCTATGAGCTCTGTAAGAAATGTGTGTGCTCCAATGAGATCACCTCTTATTCTTCTAAACTGGGGAGAATATAGATTCAGTATCCTCAATATCTCCTCATAGGACAATTCCACGTTCCCAGGGTTCAGTTTAGACTACCGTTGTTGCACTTCCTCTATGTTAAGTAAATCCTTCCACCAAGTGCAGTCTCACCAAGGCTCGAGCCAATTGCAGCAATACATTTTTACTCCTGTACTCAATGCTCTTGTAATAAAAGCAAAAACATAACATTTGCCTCTCTAATTGTTTGCTGCACCTACGCGTTAGCTTTAAGCGACCTGTGAACAAGGGCACCCAGTTTAGTTTTGGACATAACACTTTCCATTCTCTAACCATTTAGGAAATATTTTTCGTATCTTTTTCCTCCCAAAGTGGTTAACTTTACATGTGTCCACATTAATATTCCATCTGCCCACTCACTTAGACTGTCTAAATCCTCCTAAAGCCACTTTGCATCCTTTCCACAATTCACATTCCCACCTCATTTTGTGTCCTCAGCAAACTTGGAAATATGTTGGTCATTAATATCGATTGTGAATATCTGGGGCCTTAGCACTGATCCCCACTAGTCCTAACCTGCCAACCTGAGAATGTCCCGTTTATTCCTGTCCTCGGTTTTCAGTCTGTTGATCAATTCTCATTCCATGCCAGTATATTAGCCCCAATCACATGTCTCTTCATTTTGCTCACAAACCTCCTGTGTGGGACTTAACCAAAAGCCTTCTGGAAATCTAAATCCACCACATCAACTGGTTCCTCCTTATCTATTCTACTAGTTGCATCCTCAAAAACTCAAACAGGTTTGTCAAACATGATTTCCCTTTCGTAAATCCACGTTGACGCTGCCCAATCCTCCTGTTATTTTCTAAGTTCCTGCTCCTAATTTGTATGTTCACCTGCATGTACATTTGTATGAGGGGCCATGGGGTAGGTGGGGGGGGGGGGGGTGGCTTCTAGACAGAGGGCATGAGTTGACATAGGTTGGCATGGATGGGGTTTGGGGAGTGCAAGGGCTTGGAAGGCTGTTTTATCTTTTTCTGCTTTCTTATTAAACTTCAACACAGTGCCGGAGTACTGAGGCAGGCCTTGCACGCAGCTGACCTTAAATCCTGCAGCCCCCACACTGATTCCGGGCTTGCCTGGTCTGACACCCAGGGGACCCGACCACCCCTGAATGAAAATCTGCCATTCAGTCGGGCAGTGTTTCGAAACCGGGTTGGAAAAGCCGAAAATTCTCCCGACTTGGCACATCCAGTGCCAATGTCTCAGGACACCAAGGAGAAGATTTTAATCAGCAGATGGAATGCCTCGAGAGGTGGGGTGGGGTAGCATGATGAGACAAAGTGGAGATAGAGAGAAGCGAGGAAAGAGAGATTGAGTGATTTTCTTAGTGTGCAATGTTAATTTTCAAGGCTGACGGTCTAATTGGAAATACCCAAGAGGCAGTGGGAAAGAGAAAGACATGGATAATGCAGAGAGAAAGGCTGATGGCCAATATTTGCACACACTAATTGGATTATTTCCAATAAAACTATATTAATAATATAAATTCAAAGTGTTATATAAAAATAAAGACTAAGCACATGATGTTATAGTGAGAACCAAATTATGTGTGGTGCCCTGGTCCCAGTATGTCATCGGCACACCCTGCCTCAACGTAACATTGCACTGAATATTCATCTGGCAACACACACATGCACGCACGCACGCACACATCCCCCCTCCCCCCCCCCCCCCCCAACTATTCCAGGCATGCTCTGAGCACTTGGAATGACTCCAGGAAGTTAGCATAATCCACTCCAAATAGGCAGGAACCGAATTAAAGCAGGACTTTTCAACGCTAAGAATTTCTAATTGACCTTGAGCTGAATTCCTGGCAACCTAACACGGGGCTAATTGTGTGGGTTTCCTCCACTTACCTCCCGCAAGTCCCGAAAGACATGCTGTTAGGTGAATCGGGCATTCTGAATTTTCCCTCAGTGTACCTGAACAGGCGCCGGAGTGTGGCAACTAGGGGATTTTCCAGTAACTTCATTACATTGTCAATGTTCATAGACATAGAACATATTCTACTTACATAGAACATAGAACATAGAACACTACAGCGCAGTACGGGCCCTTCGGCCCTCGATGTTGCGCCGACCTGTGAAACCATCTGAAGCCTATCTGACCTACACTATTCCATTTTCATCCATATGTCTATCCAGTGACCACTTAAATGCCCTTAAAGTTGGCGAGTCTACTACTGTTGCAGGCAGGGCGTTCCACACCCCTACTACTCTCTGAGTAAAGAAACTGCCTCTGACATCTGTCCTATATCTATCACCCCTCAATTTAAAGCTATGTCCCCTCGTGTTGGTCATCACCATCCGAGGAAAAAGACTCTCACTGTCCACCCTATCTAACCCTCTGACTATCTTATATGTCTCTATTAAGTCACCTCTCAGCCTTCTCCTCTCTAACGAAAACAACCTCAAGTCCCTGAGCCTTTCCTCGTAAGACCTTCCCTCCATACCAGGCAACATCCTAGTAAATCTCCTCTGAACCTTTTCCAAAGCTTCCACATCCTTCCTATAATGTGGTGACCAGAACTGCACGCAGTACTCCAGGTGCGGCCGCACCAGAGTTATGTACAGCTGCAGCATGACCTTGTGGCTCCGAAACTCAATCCCCCTGCTGATAAAGGCCAGCACACCATATGCCTTCTTAACAGCCCTATTAACCTGGGTGGCAACTTTCAGGGATTTATGTACCTGGATGCCGAGATCTCTCTGTTCATCTACACTACCAAGAATCTTGCCATTAGCCCAGTACTCTGCCTTCCTGTTACTCCATCCAAAGTGAACCACCTCACACTTTTCCGCATTAAACTCCATCTGCCACCTCTCAGCCCAGCTCTGCAGCTTATCTATGTCCCTCTGTATCCTATAACATCCTTCAGCACTATCCACAACTCCACCGACCTTCGTGTCATCTGCAAATTTACTAACCCATCCTTCTACACCCTCTTCCAGGTCATTTATAAAAATGACAAACAGCAGTGGCCCCAAAACAGATCCTCGCGGTACACCACTAGTAACTGAACTCCAGGATGAACATTTGCCATCAACCACCACCCTCTGTCTTCTTTCAGCTAGCCAATTACTGATCCAAACCGCTAAATCACCTTCAATCCCATACTTCCTTATTTTCTGCAATAGCCTACCGTGGGGAACCTCATCAAACGCCTTACTGAAATCCATATACACCACGTCAACAGCTTTACCCTGATCCACCTGTTTGGTCACCTTCTCAAAAAATTCAATAAGGTTTGTGAGGCATGACCTACCCTTCACAAAACCGTATTGACTATCGCTAATCAACTTGTTCTTTTCAAGATGATTATAAACCCTATCTCTTATAACCTTTTCCAACATTTTACCCACAACCGAAGTAAGGCTCACAGGTCTATAATTACCAGGGTTGTCTCTACTCCCCTTCTTGAACAAGGGGGACAACGTTTGCTATCCTCCAGTCTTCCTGCACTATTCCTGTCGACAAAGACGACATAAAGATCAAGGACAAAGGCTCTGCAGTCTCCTCCCTGGCTTCCCAGAGAATCCTAGGATAAATCCCATCAGGCCCAGGGGACTTATCTATTTTGACATTTTCCAAAATTGCTAACACCTCCTTTTGAACCTCAATTCCATCTAGCCTGGTCGACTGAACCTGAGTGTTCTTGACAACATTGTCTTTCTCCAGTGTAAACACTGACGAAAAATATCCATTTAACGCTTCCCCTATCTCCTCTGATTCCACACACAACTTTCCACTACTATCCTTGGTTGGCCCTAATCTTACTCTAGTCATTCTTTTGTTCCTGATATACCTATAGAAAGCCTTAGGGTTTTCCTTGATCCTATCCGCCAATGACTTTTCGAGTCCTCTCCTCGCTCTTCTTAACTCTCCCTTTAGGTCCTTCCTGGCTAACTTGTAACTCTCAAGTGCCCTAACTGAGCCTTCATGTCTCATCCTAACATAAGCCTTCTTCTTCCTCTTGACAAGTTCTTCAACTTCCTTAGTAAACCACGGTTCCCTTGCTCGACAACTTCCTCCCTGCCTACAGGTACATACTTATCAAGGACACGCAGTAGCTGTTCCTTGAAAAAGCTCCACATTTCGATTGTACCCATCCCCTGCAGTTTCCTTCCCCATCCTATACATCCTAAATCTTGCCGAATAGCATCATAATTGCCTTTCCCCCAGCTATAATTCTTGCCTTGCGGTATATACCTATCCCTGCCCATTGCTAAAGTAAACATAACCGAGTTGTGATCACTATCACCAAAGGGCTCACCTACATCTAAATCTAACACCTGGCCGGGTTCATTATCCAGTACCAAATCCAATGCGGCCTCGCCCCTTGTTGGCCTTTCTACATACTGTGTCAGAAAACCCTCCTGCACACACTGTACAAAAACTGACCCATCTACTTGTGACAATAATAAAGATTATTACTATTAAAACAATGTCAATGGCGGGTGCGCCATTTCCCTGGCTCACTTTGCATGTGAATGGGGCCTGTGCATCCACAAATGAGGTATATGGGTGACCAGTTTGGTGAAAATGGCCCCTGCCGAAGTGGTAGTGAGTAAGGAGAGTGTTGAAAAGAAAACACTGAAATAGGGCTATCAGGTTGTAAAGGTACTGGGGGGAGAGTTGCAATACATTCAAAATAGGATCTCTGGAAGTGGGATTGTGGTGTCTGGGACCACGATCGTTTTGGAGATTTTGGAGGAGGAAGATGTGGGTGGAAGGGCTTGGAAGAGTGGATATGGGTAGGCGAAGTGCAAAGCAGGTAAGCAAAGGCTGGTGGTCTCACAGATGCACTGTGGAAGAAAGGTGCTGTCTGAAACTGGGATGTGGCAATGCTTTGAGGGCCTGAGATCTGAAAAGTCTTTCAAGGGGGAGGGAGAGAAGGATAATGGAGTCTGTTTTCCATAATTGCTTTCCTAGCACAAAGCTAAGAAACCTGCTCTATGTATTTAAAATGCTCGACTGCAATGGAAGGCAGTGTGCCAGAATAGCTGTTAGTAAGAATCTACTTTTGCAAGACAAGGTCTACAGCCAAGTTCCTGGACATCACGAGGGAGTTGGCTTTACATTCTAGAAAGCACCACCTCAGTAAAACGGGAAACACTGTCAGGAACTAGAAGTCAGTTCCTGGGCCATGGCCAAGAACACAGCTTGTGATCTTTCTTCAGCATCAAGACGACAGCAGGGAGAGGAAGGGGTGAAAGTCATAGAGTTGGGATTTCATGAAGTTGGACAGGTAAATTGGAGTTTGGTGGGAGAGGCACGGTGTTAATCACACAGATGGCAAAACTGAAGCGGGGCCACTGAAATTAGTGCTGAGTTCAAACTGACCCTATTTTCACTTTTCCAAGAACCTTCCCCCGCAGCTTGGGCATCAACAATTTATGGAGTACATGTTGGCAGAGAAAGTCTGTTTAGATGTCATGACTTGAAGATATTTCAAGCCTTGTTCTTTAAAGAACAAAACAAGAGGCTGAAGTTGCCAGTTTTAAAAAAACCCTTTGCTGGAGTGCCTTGATTTACAGGCCATTTGAAGTAGGTTAACGAAACACATTACCATCTGTTCCTGCAGTTTCAACAGAGCGCATTTCCTGGGAGCTGAGGTCATTATGAATGCTTGGCTGAGTTTGATCGCTATAAAAGCACTTATCCGTGCAGTGGGGGGAGGTTAACTGTTTGATTAATAGTTTAAAGAGGTTATTAATGGATTAGTTATCTTTCATGTTGTTATAGAGTGTTATAGTAAGCATCTTCCGATTTGATTATATGTATTGATCTCTTTAGCAAGTGTGAGCATGCACGAGTGACATCATTGGTAGCGCAGGTTTACACAGGTTTCAGTGTTCAGAGGGAGCAAGTGTGTATAACTGCTCGTTTCTGAATCCAAGCTGTACTTTTATTTCAATATTTTTAGAAGTAAAGATTGAATTGTCACAATGCGTTCGGCTACGTTTTTGTTTGTTTTTCCAGCAGATCGAAC